>NC_087200.1:85522861-85658808 GCF_015104395.2 Macrobrachium nipponense | reverse complement strand
CAAGGCAATGCTGTATTTTCGGTATCTTTGACCTTTCTAGCCAAAAATGAGATCCTTAATCCTGGCCGAGAAGTTTTGTGGTAAGGAACTTATCTGATTTGGTTGGACATGAGGAGGAAGAAAGGCTCTTATGTCCAGTCAGGGCTATTAAGCAGTATCTGTTTGCCACTAAGGGTATTAGAGGACAATCTTCTAAGCTCTGGACCTCGGTTCAAAATCCCTCTCGTCCTCTCTCTAAGAATGCTATATCGTTCTTTATTAGAGAGCTTATCAGGGAAGCTCACTCGCAGTCCGAGAACGACAATCTTTCCGTTCTGAGAGTTAAAGCTCACGAGGTTAGAGCAGTGGCAACTTCTTTAGCATTCAGAAAGAATTTATCTTTAGCTTCGATTCTTCAGAGCACGTTCTGGAGATCGAATTCGGTTTTGCGAGTCATTATCTCAAAGAGATAGAAACGGTTTTCGAGAATTGTAAAACGTTAGGTCCGGTGGCAGTTTCTGGCATGGTTGGGAGTTGGGAGAAACGGCACAGGGTCGTCACCTTGCTAACTTTTCACCTTGAATAGGGTGTCGAGTGCAAGGAAGCTGGGGTACTGAGTACCTGGGATACTCACCAGTCTGTTAGGTCAGATTTTACAATGGTTGGGTATATGTGTTTTAAAATCTGGTGTTGTGACAAATGTTTTGTATGATTGAATTTCTGGTCTTAGCCCAGGGCAAGGGCAAATCTTTGTTGTTACTATCCTCCGTCAGTCAGCCTTGACTCTCTTGAACTACGGAAGGATTCCACTCCTGTAGAGGCTAACTAATGGTCATTCCAATTCCTCTACAATAGTAAGAAGAGCACCGACCAGAGGCAGTAACAGTCTGCTGTAGGTCTCTTACAAGGTAAGGTACAACAGACACCTTGAGTGTTTTACTGGTATTGCAATAAATGTAACCATTTAAAAATACTAGTGGTCCACTGATCCCACCTTCCCATAAATGTGTAATCAGCTCTATAATTGTTTGGTAAGACACTACAATAAAAATGAAATTTTCATTATTAAAATGAAGTTTTATTGTATACTTACCGAACAATTATGATTATACCCACCCTCCTCCCCTTAGGTGGACGGACGGGCAGAAAGAATTGGATTCACCTGGGCAGTTGTACCTGGTTCTCCCGCGAGTGGAGGGAGATGACGTCATCACCACCAGTGTTGGCGACGCCGACGCGCTAAATTTGAATTTAGTATCCTGCCGCTCGTGGAAATCACGGCTCTATAATTGTTCGGTAAGTATACAATAAAACTTCATTTTAATAATGAAAATTTCATTTTTCCGCTTCTGCGCTCATTCCGAGACCCCCTCGGCACACGGGAGACGATTTTTATTATACCCCTTCGGCGTTAAAGGGTTAACTCTATATTTTCGCATAGAACAGCGTAGAGGCATATATTTTACCCCAATACCTATGTAATAACTCTCAATACAATTTTTTAATATCATTTGCATAACCTATATGGGCTGAATGGTATTTCTACAAATGTATGTACTTGTTAGACATAACGGTGCTAGCGGCACTGTTGACCAAAGATTGTGCCGTAAAAGTACCTTAAAATGCCTTTGTGCCGTAAAAGTACCTTAAAATGCCTTATTTTTTTAATGAATATTTTTGACGGTAGCCGTAAAACCGATTCGCCGTTGAGCAATTGCGCAGTTAACCGCGTGCCACCTGTACAAATTTGAAGAAAATAAACAAGACAACCAAAGGTAGCAGGTTACTATGCAAAATCTTAGCTTGCAAATACAGGCAGTCCCTGGTTATTGGCGATTTATGGCATTATAACAGGCTGAGTTCCGGTTATCGGTGCCATAAGCGCCAATATGGCATCATAAATTGCTGTGTTTCAGTAAATGGCGGTTTTCACCTATCAGCACACCCCCGGGAACAGGACCCCTGCCAATAGTAAGGGTTAATGGATATTGCATCATGTGAAAATTGAAAGTTACCTGTTTGACTGTAAAATATAAACTAAATTACAGAATGAATAAGAGGAAACATGCAAATTAACGGAACGCAAAATGACATAAAGAGAATGTTCACTAGGTATAGAAAATCGCAGATAAACGAAATACGGAAGTCGACAGGCGCCGCAATCCACCTTACAGTGCCCTAGATTGGTTAATGGTGCCTTAGACCAGTGGTTCTCAACCTTTTCAACTTCACGGACCAGTCAAGAGAGTACAAATATTCTGCGGACCAGTACATACATCCTGGCACACACTGGCATTTAATTAGTCCAAATAATCATAAAAAAACATCCAAAGGCATAACAAATGCACATATCCTCAACATGTTATCTATTTTTTAGCAATTCAAATTTCTATGCAAGAATGCCATGCAATCATAATGTATATTATGTTTCACATTATAAAAAGTAAATTGATAAAAAAAGAAAAATTCCATATCAAATACATGTCATGGTGGTAAAAAAAGTACTACATTAGAAATGTGAGTCATGGTGACAGATTCATGTATTCAATTGTATTGCAAGGAACTATCAGTACACCAAAATGTAATATTTCATATTTAACAAATGAAATGAGAAATAGGCCTACATATATACGTATAAGCAATAAAAAATACATACACTTATCCAAATCATGCTTCACATTTTACCATTCCAAATTTATATAATTTCATGTTTGTGCAAAACTATTATAATTCATAATTTAACCAATTCTTGAGTGTATTTAAGACTCAGAACTCTAAGAGGGCCTAAATATACATAAAGGCAATCAAGAACACTTATTAGTAGCTTAACCAGGGTAGCTAAATTAGTGACATTACTGTGCTTGCTTTGCTGAAACAAGTTTCTCAAGATGTGGTTTAAGGGGACCGTCCGCTATGGCGGATGACATGTCAACTTGAAAAAATAAAAAAATCAAGTTATTATTTGTATCTACTATGCAGAAACATGCTGTGCATGCTTTCCAGAAGTTTCAGCCAATTATTTTTACAAATAATGAAGATATAGCGGTATGACTGAGTTTGACAGGATCGTTTTTGCGTGTTTATTATTGCATATATACGGCGATTTTTTCAGATTTTTTGCAAAATTCTCATACATCTGGTAGCAATGAAAGGTAGTGTGAGAGCTGCTCAGAGCGGTTATAGGCGAGACTCAGAGAATGACTCAGTTACTCCACAGATGTCAAAGGAGTTGCACGCACTTACGCACTTGCGTTTGGTTACTAGCTATTTATGTTGTTTTTATAACTTCTTAGTGAACTTATAGCAATGCCAAAGTTACCTAAGATCAAGAAGGCTACTCGGCAACTAAGGCTAGCAAAATTAGCAAAGGCCAGGAGTGTGCTGAAAGAAAAACACGAAAATTCATTGTTATCAGCTCCCCCATTGTCTCATGTCACGCCGTCGAAAATTCATTGTTATCAGCTCCCTCAGTGGCAATTTTATATTCAGTCTGTTTCTATATTTAGTCTTTATTGAAACCAGTACCGAGAACCCTGTAATGTTAGCAGTTGCGTTACATGCCGCTGCGCTGTCTTCATCATCACTAATAGTATTAATCCTGTGGCCATTATCAATTGCAGGAATTGCCTTTGGTTTGTAGAAATAACTAAGTAAGGAAGTTTGTTTAGACATGACTGCGCCAAAACAAACCCTGCGGCAAGTCCTGCTTCCCGATATACCTCAAGATTAGGTAAACTGAGGAGGAAAACTGCTCGGTTGGGGGAGGGGAGAGGGGTGGTCATGGCGCCACTAGTAAAGGGCGTTGATTGCACAACTCTATGTATTATGTCTGTCCTATAGCCCCATGTAATCCTAGCCCCATGTTATCCTCGCCCTATAGGCCTATACAAGTAATAGTCACACTCAACATATTTCATGTTTTTTATAATATCTACTTACTTGAAGTGAAAATATATAAAGTTAGTTTGAGAGATTATTATTTTTCTTAGATTATGAATAAAATGATAAGTAAGAAGTTGAGCAATTTGGCAGACCAGCAAATCAAACACCACAGACCAGCACCGGTCTGCAGACCATATGTTGGGAACCACTACCTTTGACAGTGTCATGGCCAGATATTTTTTTACCCATGTAATAATTTTCATAAAATTGTGGAATTTCATTTGCGTAATCCTTAACCCTCTTACGCTGAAGCGGTAAAAAAAAAAAATTGTCTCCCGTGTGCCGGAGGTGTTTCAGAGTGAGCGCGGAAGAGGAAAAAATATTTTTTCAAAAAATCACAGCGCGCTTAGTTTTCAAGATTAAGAGTTCATTTTTGGCTCCTTTTTTTGTCATTGGCTGAAGTTTAGTATGCAACCATCAGAAATGAAAAAAATTATCATTATCATATATAAATAATGCGATATATGATAGCGCAAAAACTAAATTTCATATATGATTGTATTCAAATCGCGCTGTGCGCAGAACTGTTAAAGGTAACAAGTTACTTTTTTTTCATTGTAATGTACACTAAATTGCAATCATTTTGGTATATAACACATTGTAAAACGATATAAGCAACACAGAGAAAATATTATCCACAAACAACAATAATGCATGAATTCGTAAACGCTCTTGGGACATCAAATATTTTTTTTTCAAAAACATTCACCATAAATTTCAAATATTGGTCCTATGAGACTTACCAATTTCTTTTCAAAAGTGAAGACAAAAAATGATTGAATATTACTATTACTGTCAGGGAGATTTAGCCTTACAATTGCAGTTTTCGACCCAAGTATCTGACGATTCAAGTTAAAGTTGGGGGGGGGGGAACCAAATGTCGAATTTTTTTATATCTATTTTTTTCGTATGCAATTATTTCGGAAATTTTCGGAAAATGCTAAAAGCAAACTTTGCAAATATTTTCGTTTTTATTCGTACATGAAATTGCGCACATTTTCATACCATCAAAACTCCTCTGAAATTGCCTAATATGAAACCAGAGCAAATATTCCGAGAAAAGGGACGTACGCATTTCGAAGATTTGGGTGGCTGATAAATTCCGCTCGCTTGCGGGGGAAGGAAAGATTTTTTTTTAAATTCACCCATAATTCTAAAATATTTTGCTAGAGACTTTCGAATTTGTTTCAAGATGAAGAAAATAAATGAACTGAATATTACTAGACTTGTAAAGAGTTTAGCTTTAACAATTGTGCGTTTTTTTCGACGACCATTTCGGTAGAGTTCAAAGTTGATCCGAAAGTTTTTTTTTTCTATTTAATCCGTGATTTATATGCAAATATTTCAAAAATGAAAGAAAAGCTTACCAACCCTTCAAATTATTTTTTTTTGTAGTTCTACATGAAATTGCTACCACATTTTCTATATAAATTCAAAACTTTTTATGTAACGGCGCTAATTAAAATGGTTGCAAACATTACCACAATCGCGCAGTATGATTTTTTCGGAAGAGTTACCGCCGCGGGACGTAAAGAAAAATGTTATTTTTTTCATAGATTCCCACCATAAATATCGGAAATATTGTGCTTAAGAGACTTCCAATTTGTTGTTCAAAATTAAGGTAAATGCTTGAATTCATTACTAGTAATATAAGCGATTTTAGCTTACAATTTGCGTTTTTCGACCATTTTCGGGCTAGAGTCAAAGTTGTACCGAAGGTTGAAATTTTGTTGAGCAATATCGTTTATTTATTATGAAAATATCTCAAAAACTGATAAAAAGCTACAACCAATATGGGAAGTTTTGTTTTTCAGTTGTAAATTGTGCATGAAATTGCACACATTTCCATAATAAATAAAACCTTTATATAACCGGCTAATTTTAAAAGAATTGGTGGCAAACATTACCACAATCGTATGTAATGATTTTTTTTCGGAACGAGTTTAACCGCCACGGACGTAAGGAAAAAGTTTTTTCAATAAACTTCACCATAAATCAAAATATGGTGCTAGAGACTCCAATTAGTTTGCAAAATTAACCCGCCCTCTTACAGCCGAAGCCCTTCAAAAATCAAAAACCCTCTCCCCGTTTTGCTGGGGCTGGGCAGGTTTCGGAGTGAGAGCGTGGAAGCGGAAAAAAAAATAATTTTTTTCAAAAAATCACCAGCACTGCTTCGTTTTGAAGATTAAAGAAGGAGTTCATTTTGGCCTCCTTTTTTGTTTTTGCATTGGCCTGAAGTTTTAGTACGCAACTATCAGAAATGAAAAATAATATCATTATCATATGTAAATAATTGCGATATATGGTAGCGAAAAAAAAAAACTCATACATAAATTGTATTCTCAAATCATCACGCTTTGGCAAAAAATGGTCAAATCTAACCGAGTTTACTTTTTTTTTCGTTGTATTGTATACTAAACTTTGCAATTCATTTTGATATATAATACATTGTAAAACAATAAAAGCAACACCGGAAAAATATTATCCAAATAAAATGATGTATGAAGATTTCGTAACGCCCGGGGACCGTGGACAAAATGTTTTTTGTTTTTTCAAAAAATTCACACGTAAATCTTAAATATTCTTCTAGAGACTTTTCCAATTTATTTTTGTTTTCAAAATTAAAGAAAAACAAATAATTGAATATTACGGGCTACTGTAAGATTTTCTTAGATTAAAATTGCAGATTTCGGACCATTTTCGGACGAGTTAAAGTTGACCGAAGAATGTCGGAAATGTTTTATATATATCTTTTTTTTATCTGGCACATATTTTCGCAAGAGGGGGAAAGCTAAAACCTTCCATTCAATTTTTTATTTTTATTGTACTTCTTCATGAACTTTACGCACATTTTGATATATGAAACTCCTATAAAATGGCGTAATATGAAAATGGATCAAATATTAGGATTAATGCAATGTCACTGCATTTCGGGAGACTTGCGGCCCGCGAATCGGCGCGCGGAGGGCAAGGGTAAATATATTTTTCAAAAATTCAACCATAAACAATCAAGAAGTATTATTCTAAGACTTCAAATTTGTTTCAAAATGAAAGATAAATGACTGAATATTACTCGGCTGTAAGTGTTTTTTTTTTCAACTATTTCAAAAAAAGAGAAAAGACTAAAACCGCCTTCAATCATTTTTTATAGTTGTATTTTCTACATGAAATTGCGCACGAATTTTTCATATTATAAAACTTTATGTAAAACAGCTAACTTTTAAATGGTTGCAAACATTTCGACCAACAATCGCACAAAAAAAAAATTCCTCGATTTTTTTCGGAAAGAGTTTACCGCGCGGGACGTAAGGGAAAAATTTTTTTTTTTTTTTTTTTTTTCATAAAATTGATCATTAAAATCAAAATATTGTGCTATGGTATGACTTCCAAGTTGTTGCAAAATGAAGGTTAAATGAATTGGAATATTACTAGAAATAAAAGGAGTTTTAGGCTTACAAATTGCGGTTTTTGAACCATTTTTTGGTAAGAGTCCAAAGTTGACCACGAAAGTTGAAATTTTTGCACTTTAACGTCAAATTTAATATGAAAAAATTTATTTCAAAAACTGATAAAAAGCTAAACCAACCCATAGGGTTTTGTTTTTAGTTTGTTGTTTGGTGCATGAAATTTGCGCCCAGCAATTTCCATATATTAAAACTTTATGTAAACAAGCAAAATTTAAATGGTGCAAACATTAGGTACAATCGCACGAAAAATAAAAAAATTTCTGGACTCAGTTCGTGTCGCTGGTGGTTGAAATAAATCCTTTAGTTCATTATTTTTCCTAGGTCAAATGAGCTAAGAAATAATTGAACTAAAGGATTTATTTGTCCACTGGGCGAACACGAAACCAATCGCCCAGAAAATAAATTTTGTTTTTTTTCCTACGTCAAACAATCCTTTTATTCGGAAAAAGAGTTACCGCCTCGCGAACGTAAGGTAAAAAGTTTTTTTCCATAAATTCCACCGAATAAATCGAAATATTGTGCTAGAAGGAGACGTCCAACATTTGTTGGACCAAAAGATGAAGGCAAATGATTGAATATTAAGATATAATTAAAGTTTTAGTTTTAGCTTACAATTGCGTTTCTTGACCATTTTTGTTCCGGTAGAGTCAAAGTTGGAACCGAAGGTTGAAATTTTAATATGGAAAATATTTCAAAACTTGTAAAAAAGCTACAATCATTGAAATATTTTTTTTTTTTTATTTTACATGGAAATTGCGCCACATTTTCATATATAATACTTCCATTTGTAAAAGGGATAATTTAAAAATGGTGCCAAAAAAATTATGTCAAAGTGACGAGAGTAATATCCGAGATGTGTCACTGATAACTTTTTAGTGCGCATAAGTAAAGAAAATTCGCGCCTTGCGCGACCTGCGTAGCGCTTGTAAAACAAAACAACAAAACGCCTTGAATTTTTCCGTGAACTCCAAGGGGCATCCCCCAAGGCAGGCGTGATTCAAAAAGTTTTTGGCTGGGTAGGCCTATCAAAGTACTTTTTCCAGACGAATTTTTTAAAAAAACAAAAACTTTTTGTTGAGTTCGACGTTATGCTACGTCCATTCGGTCATACGGGGAGACCTTTTGAACTCGACTGTTTAATTACGTTCCATTGGTGGCGGTAAAGATGGGTTAAGGTAAATGATTGAATATTACTAGAATATAAGCGTTTTTTAGCTTACCAATTGCGTTTTTTTCGACCAATTTCGGTTAGAGTCAAAGTTGACCGAAGTTTGAGAATTTTGGCAAATTTTATCGTTATTTTTAATGAAAATCATCTCTCAAAAACTGATAAAAGCTACCGAACCATGGGTTTTGTTTTTAGTTGTATTGTGACCATGAAATTGCGCACAATTTCCAATATATAAACTTTAAACCTTTATTAAACGGCTAATTTTAAAATGGTGCAAACATTACCACAAATCGCATGTATGATTTTTTTCTTTTTTCGGAAGAGTTACCGCGCGGATTGTAACGGAAAAAGTTTTTTTCATAAAATTCACCAATAAAACTCGAAATATTGTGCTAGAGATTTCCAATTAGTTGCAAATTGAAGGTAAATGATTGAATATTACTAAAATATAAGAGTTTTTAATCTTAAAACAAGTTGTGTTTTTCCACCATTTTCGGTCAGAAGTCAAGTTGTACCGAAGGTTGAAATTTTGGAAATTATCGTTATTTATGTGAAAAAATATCTCAAAACAGTGAAGAAAAGGCTACAATCAATGAGTATTTTAATTGTTGTATTTCTACTTAAAAATGCACACATTTTCATATATAATACTTCATGTAACGGCTAATTTACAATGGTACAAAAATTATGTCAAAGTGACGAAATAATTTCCGAGATGTGTCACAGATACATTTTAGTGCGGCAAGAAAGAAATTCACGCTTGCGCGCCTGCGTAACAATTGTAAACAAAACAACACCTTGCTCCGTGAACTCCCAGTATCCCCCAAGGCGCGTGATTCAAAAGTTTTAGGCTGGTAGGCCTATAAGTATTTTTCCGCAAATTTAAAAAAAAACTTTTTTAAGTCGACGTAAAATACGTCCAGTCGGCACACGGGAGACAAAAAATGTTGACATAAAATATGTCCAGTCGGCGTAAGAGGGTTAATGATGTCAATTTTCATCTCCATTGATATCGTCTTCCTCTTCTTAGTTACACTTCCTAACCTCTTTTCCTGCATCTCTTTACTTATCCAACCTTCTAGTTAAATAAGTTAAAAAAGTAAAAGAGAATGATGAAAGTATTTTTGGTAACATTATTGTTACTTAAACACGTACAGCCATAAACAACTGAATGAAGACAGTTGTTTTGCTATGAACAACTGAATTGGATAATAACAGCTTTTTTGCTTGCATTTCAACCTTGGTACAATAGTAAGAAATTACCGTAGTTATGTTACAAATGACGGTAAATAGAATAGGACTGATATATTTTTACAAAAGTATACCTTTATTAGCTATGAAGAAAGTATCAGCAAGGAAATATACTGCTAAATTTAAGCTGCAGTTGTAGCTGAAGCTGAGAAAACAATTTTCACACTGCTAATGACTAGATTATTGTGCATCAGCAGCATGGATGAAAAACTTGACCATAAATAATAGTGGAGAAAAAAGTATTTGTTCCGACACGGCATACAAACCTTCGGTCCTTTTACAATAGGAAGGTACTAGCGGCAGCTGGATAGGTCGTAAGCTTTCGAACAAGGGGTTCGGTAGTTAACTGCTTGTCCGACAGGCGCGCGCGCGCGACTGAGAGGTAAACAAATCACTTTTGCTTTCGGCCTGCTGGCGTGTGGACGTGTATCATCGCTCTCTGCCCGCTTCATCGTCGTTGCTTTGCTTTGCATGGTTGGTGTTTTTTTCTTTTTCTATTTATCTAGTGACATGAATTGTAAGTACAATCATTTCATATTTATTTCCATTGAATTCAATTGTGAATTAAAGGATCTTGGTTTCTCCTCCACGCCCTCCGTTTACCCGAGTGCCGGGACTGAAGGCGTAAGTGGCGGGAATTCATTTTCCCAGAAATGATCCTCGTATTGTGTATGCTCGGTGCCGAGGGCGGGAGAGCGCTCGCTCCGAGCGTATATTTTGGTTGGAAATGTGTAGATGAAAATCGTAAGTAAGTGCTCTTTTCATTATATTTTTTTGACCTGTATGCTCGTTGCCGAGCGAATGCGCTCGACACGAAAACTTATTCTGTATGGAAGTGGAATCGCAAGTACAGTATTCTTTTATTTCATTTTCATATATTTATTTTGATGTAGCAATACTCTTTTTGGATCAGTTTCCGAGCTTACCCGGAAATTGATCCTTTCCCCTTTTTATTTGAATGAAGTGAAATCGCAAGTGCAGTTCTTTTTCTTTTCATTTTATTTTTTATTTTTTGAGATTGCATTGTTTTACTTGGATCAATGTTTCCGCTATTTCCCGGGAATTGATCCTTCCCCTTTTTATTTGTATGAAGTGAAATCGCAAGCGCAGTATTCTTTTTTCATTTTCAGTATAATATTTTGATTGCATCAATTCATATGGATCAAGGTTTCCATTCATAATCGGGAATGGATCCTTTTACCCTTGCGCCTCGGTACCGAGGGCGCAAATGCTCTCGATCCGAGCCCTTATTCATTGTGAAGTGAATCGTAATGCAAGATTCTTTTTCATTTTATTCCTTTTATTATTGATTGCATCAATATTTATTTGGTTCAAGTTCCGCTCAGTCAGGGAATTGATCCTTATGCCCTTTGCATTCGGGCCGAGGGCACGATTGCTCTCGGGCTCTTATATTATTGTTGGGTACATGGGTGCTGTGCGGGGGTGGGGAACGAGAACCCCCCCCCCCCCCCCCCCCCCCCCCCCCCCCCCCCCCCCTCAGCTCCCCCAGAGGGCCCTTCCCCTTGGGGGGGGGGGGGGGGGGGGAGGTTATCGGCGTTCTTCTCCTCGCCCGATCCGTCGAGCGCGGGGCGGGGAGGGCGCTCGGTGCCCGATGTACAATTGTATTCGGGTCTTCCACTCGTTCGGAGAGGGCTCACCCCCCGCGCGCGAGGGGACTTCCCCCCCACTAATCGCTACTACTGTTATTTCCGCAGGTGCTACTGCCACGAGGGTGGACCTTGGTGAGGTATCGGCGTCCTTCCATTTGCAGGCGTGCTAGTGTCCTAGGGCCTGCGGTTCTATGTCTGGGCCTACTGCGGTCACCCATGGAGTGGTGACCACGCTCCAGGTGACGACGTCCCTCCTCACCTGGTTTACTCGCCTCACGTGGTAAACAGTCTTGCCTACAGCCGCTGTGAAGTGCCGTTCGCCGTACCGAGAGGGGGGCGTGCCGCCGCCGCTCGTGGTTGCCGCGCTGCAGCGACCACACTTCCGCTGCCCTAGAGCTCGCCCCTGGACTGCCGCCGGTACCAGGATGTTGCTGGCTGCTGCTCCACTTCCTGTGTTTCCGGTGCTGCCTGCCGTACCTGCCGATTCTGGGCTGACTGTCCATGCAGTTGCTGCGCTGGCTGTCCCTGCCGTTGCTGCGCTGGCTGTCCCTGCCGTTGCTGCGCTGGCTGTCCCTACCGATGCTGTGCTGGCTGTGCCTGCTGTTCCCCTGAGATGCCCATACCTGCTGACGTCGTCCCTGTTCGTGGTAGGTACTACCCCAGACTATGGTCTGTCTGTACAGGTGCGTCCGGGCCCTGTGGCTGGATGGCAGATCTTACGTCTGTCCTGAGGAAGCTGACGAAGAAAGAGGAGGAAGGTGTCGTCGTCGTCGTCTCATCTTCTTCATCGTCGTCGGCTGCCGCCTCTTCCCCTTCGACTTCTAAGGCTTCACAGCCGAGGACGAAGAAGGTTGCCTCCTCCCTCCTAAGAAGTCTCCCTCGGGAGCTTCTCGGGACCCGTCTCACCTCGGTGGGACGGGAGGGTTCCTTCCGCTGGTCCTCCTGCTCCTTCGGGAGCGGGGCCCGTCTCTTCTTCGAAGGAAGAAGACTACGGGGACCAGAGGAGTACCGGCTAAAACACCGGTACTTTCCTTTCGCCTGGTGTCAGTGGTTCTCCCACTGCATCAGGGTCCGTCTCGGCCTCTCGTTTCGTTCGGGAGGGTACCGAGTGTACGGTCGCCTACCAGCGGACCGTGCAGCCAGGAACCAGACCTCGGAGCTCGCTCAGCGTCAGGTTCACGGCACGGGGCGGAAGACTGGTGACAGCCGCTCACGCGACTCTCACCAGACCAGCTCTCGCTCTCGCGGCGACCAGCTGGCTACCCGGGGACGTGACGGTCCACGACCGGCCACAGGCTGAGGCTGGGAAGAGGTCCTCCCGTTCGCCGGTACCAGCCACGGCTGGAACCAGCGACGTGACGTGTCGTGAGGACAAGCACCGGTCTCACTGTGACAGTGGAGCCTGCAGGTCGCCTAGCCGTCGCTCTCACAGAGAGCGATCGGGTTACGGCAACCAGCACCAGCTCTTCTGACACTCGAGACCGGGGCCGCTGTGCTCAGTCCAGCCGTTCTCCACAGCGAGACGGGTTCGACCAGGCCTGCAGCTCGATCGCCACCGCGGGGTTGACGATCGCCTGCAGCCCTCCAAGCCTGCTGGTTCTGCCAGCGAGCGAGGAGGGAGCGTCAGGTCTGCCTCTCCCGTACCTTCAACCTCCTCGGGTTACACCGGGAGGAGCGAGGTATTGAGGAGTGATCGTGAGGGTGTGCGCCCCTCATGATCCCACCACGACGCCCTACGTGCCAGGCACGGTTTTCTTGGACCGGCCAGGACGTATGCGCAAGTGGATGGAGAAGACCGAGAGGGCTGTCGCTGTTCCCCCTTCTTAGGAGGAAGGTTCTCGGAATATGCTCTTGTTCGAAGGGCTTAACGGTCCCACTCTGCAAGATGCTGTGACTTCCGAGATCCAGAGGAACTTTGCCGAGGTTATGGCGCTGATTCGTCAGCACAACGACCTCGGGGAAGGATCGCCGCTCCCACCAGCAGAGCCACGTCTCGGCTCGAGTCGTTTTGGGGCCCGAGAGGGAACCCAAATCGACGGTGGGTCTGCCGCGAATCGGAGCTTGCGACTGTGTTGAACCAGGTAGTCTCTCGTCTCCGGACAAGAAGGCTCTCTCAGTTCTGGCCGGTCGAACAAGCTACTTCACCTCCTCTACTGCGACAGAGGCGGTTTCTACGTGTCTCGGACACCGTATTTGAATACCCCTTCGGTCCTCCTGAGGTTTCGACCTCGATGAGGACTGGAATGAGTCGGAGGACGGTATCGGCTCTCTCCTGTCAGGTGTCGATCAGCCCCACCCAGACGACGTTCACAGTGGCGGCAGACACTTACCTACAGTATGAGTTCGTAACCCTCCTCGGGAAAACGTTTTCTCCTGACGATACGTTTTCCCAGGCTCTGAGAGGCCATCGCCGTAAGGCGATGGCTGCTCCTTTTCTTCTCCAACTGCTAGTTCCGCTGGGAAGGCGAGCCAGTATCCAATTCCTCCCCCATTCCCTCTCTCCTTACGGCTACGAGGGAAAGGGGAGGGATCCTACAGAGATTTCTCTGTAAGATCCCACGTTAGGGGCTGCGCTACCGGGGGGACCTTCGGGGTCCTACCTGACGTAAGCCCCGGTCATTGAGGAGGGATCCTGCCCCTTTCTCGATTTCTCGGGAATCGAGAGGACCACCAGCCAATATCGTTTGACGAATTCGGTGGTTTCGCAGAGTGCTTAGAATTCTACGGAATTTCTAGCGCACTCAGAGTGTTCGAGTTTTTATGATCTCCAAACACTTAGGCAGACCCACGGTCCAAAGTGAGCGAGAATCCCCGATAATTGTTACACGATAATCGGGAACCTCGCTTATGCTCGAATTCCTGTAATTTTCTAGCATTTGGAAGAAGACTGCTGCGGAAAGAAGAGTATCTCACAGTAGGCGATTAACCTGGAATAGAGAAGAACGGACGGGAACTTCCAGTTTGGCTTGAACTATCGTCTTCGGTATTCTGTTCACCATTGAAGCTTTCCTTTGGGAAAGACTTCTCCTTCACTCTCTTGACTAGAGAACGAAGGCGGTCGATCTCCAATCCTTATTCTCATTCCTCGAGAGGAAAAGAATTTAGGATGGAGGTCGTGGTACAGAACCTACAAATATACTACGTATATTACCCTCGACATGATTCTTTTAACAGTTGAATTGTCCGGGGGGTAGGCGCATACCGTAGTTAACTCTACGGTTTGTGACCGAGACGAATTGTATCTTAATTGAACTGCAACTCGGGGTTGCCTGCAACCTCCCAGCAGTTATCAGTTTCGATTTTAGATACTTGGTATTGTCATGACAACACCAAATCAGCTTTTGTATTTACCGAAATCCGTTTCGGTTAAATATAATTGCTCGAGCGTATTCTTTATGCTCGATGGTTCTAGCCGAACGCATTCCTTCGTGGAATAATGGATTACCTGGCAACTCAGGATGACGAGTCACCGAGAGCTACTGCGTATTGAACTGCCTGATAGCGGCTCAGTATCAGCTAGGTCTCGGAGATGAACGGTCGGTTACGTCTCTCTCTCCCCTGGTTTGATTGACTACCGAACCGTATCTCTGCCCAACAATCATGGACTTAGGTCTCTGATTAACAGGGATTCTCGCAATAATGAAGGACCATCTACTGCTGTGACGCTCGATTTCATCGCCTTCGACATTGCGAGAATTTTCCAACAGAGATATCTCTTGGACTCTTTCATCTTCTGTTTACCGCACGGTAACAGAAGTCTGTACTAGTCACCCGCTGCATCGCACCGCGATAATGCGAATGATTTTTGCAGACATCTGAGTTTGTCTTCAAAATATCTCGTACAGGCGGTCCCCGGGTTACGACGGGTCCGGCTTACGACGTTCCGAGGTTACGACGCTTTTTCTTAAATATTCATTGAAAAATCCGCCCTGGGTTACGACGCTTGTTCCAAGGTTACGACGCTGACGCTTCCGACGCTCCGAGTTTACAACGCTTTTAAAAAACACATATTATGATAAGATAAGAATCCTTTATAGTTTAGCACAGTTTTTCTCTCTCTCTCTCTATCTCTCTCTCTCTCTTTGTATTTTCCAGAAAATAATCACTATAATTTTTTTTCTCTCTCTCTCTCTCTCTCTCTCTCTCTCTCTCATACTACAAAGATGTATGTTTTTTAGTATGATAAATAAATGATTTACTATTTTCAAATATGAATATTAATTTATACAGCAATAATATCAATTCATTAAAGAAAATACCATAGTGAATTAGTAAGATTTTAGCTTTTATTTAAAAATTATCGAAGAATGAAGGAAATCCCAGTCTTCTCTGTTGAAGGAAATCCCAGTCTTTCTGTAACCTTTCCAGGTACTAAAACTGTCAGATATATATCATGTTCTGTGACAGCCCCAAAAGGGGGAAGAGCTGGGGGAGAGCTCTCTCTCTCTCTCTCTCATTTACTGAGACTCGAGATTTTTTATGTACTTGTACTATTTGTTTTTAATACTTTCAAATAATAATAATAATAATAACTGTAATTACAAAATTCATATGTGATAGTATTTTAAAGAAATACAATACGTAACTAATCTATCCATGTCACTTTTAATTAAGGTTAACTCTCTCTCTCTCTCTCTCTCTCTCTCTCTCTCTCTCTCTCTCTCTCTCTCTCTCTCTCTCTCTCTCTCTCTCCTCTCTCTCTTTTGCCACACAAGATAATAATGAGTCATAGTGGTAACGCCCTCCCTCTCTTTCGCTGGAAGCGTTAGAAACAAAGAGATACACGCTCTCTCTCTCTCTCTTTTACCGAGATGAAAGAATTTTTATGGTACTAGTATGTAAAATGTTTGATAATTTCAGTTATTTAATAATAATAATAATAATAATAATAAAACTTTAATTACAAAATTCATAATGGTCTTATTTTTGAAAGAGATGAAAATGAACCTTTCCATTTTCACTTGTAAGGATAATTCCTCTTTCTTACTGAGATGAGAGAATTTTTATGGTAGATGCACGGTTTAGTTTATTATTTCAAATAATAATAAGAACAACCTAATAATAATAATAATAATAGAAATAGTAATAATACGATAAATAATTTCAAAAGAAAAATTCTTCCCTGTCTTTTTCTGTATCAATTTCCCCACCTCAACTCGAGAGTGACACTCAAGCTTAACAATGCCATACAATGGTCAACGAATTTAATGGTTTTATGTAATCTCTCTCTCTCTCTCTCTCTCCTCTCTCTCTCTCTCATCTCCTGAGAGATCATTTTCCATGGACGTGTATGTAATAAGTTTATCATTAATATTTTCCAATAATAATACAAGTACAAAATCATATCTGAGTATTTTAAATACAATAATCATTCCATTTCTCCTCTCTCTCTCTCTCTCTCTCTCTCTCTCTCTCTCTACTCTCTCTCTCTCTCTCTCTCTCTCCACAAGATACTTGTCATGCATTTGGTGTTTCTATTTCTTCCTTTTATCTCTCTCGCTCTCAGCAAAAGAATTGATAGACAGACAAACATAATTGCACAGTCCTCTCTTTCTCTCTTCTATGGAGAAATATATGTACTTTGGTGGGAGGGGAAAAAGTTGCCTACCGACATTCATTTCAATCTATTGAAACCTAAGAGTTATTCTCTCTCTCTCTCTCTCTCTCTTTGTATTTTAATGAAAATATACAGTAATTTGTGAATACACAGTGTTGCACATGAAAAAAGTAAATTAGTGATAATTTTAGAGATACGGCCCTAAGAAAAATTGCAAATTAGTAGTGAAATTTTCCCTGTGGACATGTTTTCAAGAACGTCGTTCCGGCTTACGACGATTTTCGGGTTACGACGCGTCTTAAGAACGGAACCCCCGTCGTAACCCGGGGACCGCCTGTATTCGTAGGTGTGCAATTATTCATTGCTCGCCCCGAATTAACAGATATGTCAGAAGACATCGCCTACTCTCCGACCTGACAGCTCTACTTCCAAATGTTCAGCCCACGAGAAGCAGTTCTTCAGGCAGTATTTCCCTGTCTTCATTACTGAAAAGCGCTCCGCTTTATTGCAACTACGATCCTCACCGGACAGCAATGAATAGCGGTTAGCGTTCTCAGTCTTTGTAGCACAGGTTCAGAATCTTGAGAATCCTTCTCTCGGTTCAGCTGTGAAGACGTAGGTTGCATTTTCTGTACACCTTCGTCTTCAACGACACATAGTGTTGTTTCTCCTTAGCCGAGAATCAACTATACTATGAGATATCTTGCCATCAGGGACCTCGGTCTCTAGAAGGCAATTGACTTTCGCCTGTTGGGCACATGCCTTATGAGAGTCATCACCTTGCCTTCTGGCAATCGGTGACGAACAAATTATTGTTTAGTCTCTTGGCATAACCCTTTTAAGGCGAAGGTCACGTGACTTGCTCGGGTGCTTGGACAACTTGCCTCCTACCGAACGCAGTCAGTCGGCAGCTGTCAGAGCGCCCAAGTCTGTTACGAACTTCGCTGTGGACTTAGTTCGGTTGTTCCATAACAGTCTTTTCTTCGTCCTAACGGCTTGTCACAGTACCCATACCATCGACACCCACCATTGAGTGTCGGTGTCCTTCCACTACCGAGAAGAAACAACTTCGCTGCAGACGGATAGGACCAGTATGGGTACAGGACATCACCGAAGTCGAGAAGAGGGATAGGTCATACTACCATTCCCTTCTTTCCTCTGAGGTAATTGCATGGACTTTTCCTGCAAGTCAAGCATCCAGGGGCGGGGATGGGGATTCGTGACGCTCGATTTCGTACCGAATTCGTAGCGAAGACTCTGAACCCTTCGGTTCCTGACGATCGGTGTTAGAGTCCTTCACAATCCCCTCCCTAATGGACTTCACCGCCTTCGATGCGAAGGAGATGCTGCTTTGTCCTGTGAAAGCGGCGACCGCGCTTTCTGAGAAACTCGACATCCCAGGCTGAGTGTTGAAGACTCTTCGTCAGCACCAAGATGACCTAGAAGTACACTCCCTCGAGTTACACAAGAACTTCTCCGTGGCGCAGGTACTGAAGGCAGGGGTCTGGTACAACCAGACCACTGGCACCTCCTTCTACCTTTTGGATATTGCCCACAGGTCCTTGGATCGTTTTCCTTGGGGGACCCGTGGTGGCTGCTCAACACGTTGTGTAGCTAACCCAGACCCTAGCAAGCTGAACAGCATCGAGTCCTGGTGTGACTGAAGAAAATAGATAAGTGAATGAGAGAGTGACTGGCTTCTCTTCCTATCTTTTTCTCCCCCTCTACCTGTGGGTAGAGGGATACGGTCATCACCTTGCTGGATAAGGACGAGATGCCGGTGAGCTACTCGACAGAGCCCCATCCTATCCCTTTCACTAGGGATGGGAGCGAATATCCACCACTTCCTCCTACAAGGGGGGGGAATAAGTGGATGCCAACAAGAGACAAACCATAACTTTATGTTGCCTCTTGCAAATAGGAACTTGTTCTTGTTTGCTGTGACGAAAGATTACGCTTGCCTCTCTCGTAGTACTTGGTCCAGAGGTCTGACCATTGATCCTGCGGTGCACACCCCGATCAATCGGACAGAGGCTTGGATCCCTCCCTCGCTCTTACGACCAGGGAGGCATTCCAAGGTTGGGCAAACACCAGTCTGTTCACAAAAGACTCAGATTCCTCCCACCAAGAAGTGAGTCTTCCTATTGTAAAAGGACCGAAGGTTTGTATGCCGTGTCGGAACAAATGACAATTTGTCCAAAATTGCATTTTTCCTAACTATACAAACCTGAGGTCCTTTTACACATAGTCCCACCTCATGCCACCCCTCACTCTGCAGTTTTTGCTTGGGCCAAAAGCAAAAGTGATTTGTTTACCTCTCAGTCGCGCGCGCGCGCCTGTCGGACAAGCAGTTAACTACCGAACCCCTTGTTCGAAAGCTTACGACCTATCCAGCTGCCGCTAGTACCTTCCTATTGTAAAAGGACCTCAGGTTTGTATAGTTAGGAAAAATGCAATTTTGGACAAATTGTCATTTTTAATGAAAAATACTGGGCATGAAAGAACATTTTACTGTTGTTTTCACGATGAAAAAATAACTAAATTTCATTCACAACAAGATGTATTTAAGTCATATATCGACTTGAAAACACTTCATATATAAATAGTTTCTAGAGATTTATTTACGCTTGTCCCATATAGATAGTTTCTTAGAGATTTATTTACCCTAACTAGAAGCATGAAAATCACTATGAATTGAGGTAGTACGGCAACATAAAGCTAATTTTTCCAAACCAAAACATTGATTGCTTTGTTTGTATTTTATAGTACAAAAGTAATATGAGAATACATACAGTATTATTGGATAAAGGGAAGTAGAGCGTCTCACGGTGCTTAAGCCACTGAAAACCAGACAACAGTGCCATTAACCCCAGTTATGAATATATTCAACAAGCCCATAAAACTGAAACCCCGATAACTGGGTACTGCCTTTACTTATAAATCCAAACTTATGTATGTGAAATCAGACATGAAAAGTCAACTTTGATGGAGCAGAATGAATTATTGAAAGCCTTGCTCCAAGATATCCCTGGTAAGGAGAATGATGTTCACAACTTACTCATATGGAAACTCATATGGAAATGCAAGAAAAGGAGTGGTCACCATAAGCAGTTCAAGACATACCCAATAAAGGTATCTTAACCCTTTAACGCCGACTGGACGTATTTTACGTCGACATTTTTTGTCTCTCGGGTGCCGACTGGACGTATTTTACGTCGACATACAAAAGTCTTTTTAAAAATTCGCCGAAAAATACTTATAGGCCTACCAGCCGAAAACTTTTGAATCACGCGCCTTGGGGGATGCTGGGAGTTCACAGATCAAGGTGTTATTTTGTTTACAATCGTTCCGCAGGCGCGCAAGCCCGAATTTCTTTCTTGCCACACTAAAAAGTATCAGTGACACATCTCAGAAATTATTTTGTCACTTTGACATAATTTTTGTACCATTTTAAATTAGCCGTTACATGGAGTATTATATATGAAAATATGTGCATTTTTATGTAGAATACAACATAAAATAATCATGATTGTATCTTTTATCAGTTCTGAGATATTTTCATATAAATAACAATAAGTGCCAAAATTTCAACCTTCGGTCAACTTTGACTCTACCGAAATGGTCGAAAAACGAAATTGTAAGCTAACACTTATATTTTAGTAATATTCAATCATTTACCTTCATTTTGCAACAAATTGGAAGTCTCTACCACAATACGTATTTTGATTTATGGTGAATTTATGAAAAAACGTTTTCCTTACGTCCGCGCGGTAACTCTTCCGAAAAAAAATCATACGTGCGATTGTGGTAATGTTTGCACCATTTTAAATTAGCCGTTACATAAAGTTTTATATTTGGAAATGTGTGCAATTTCATGCACAATACAACTAAAAACAACCCATGGTTGTAGCTTTTATCAGTTTTGAAATATTTTCATATAAAAAATGATAAGTGACAAATTTTCAACCTTCGGTCAACTTTGACTCTACCGAAATGGTCAAAAAACGCAATTGTAAGCTAAAACGCTTATATTCTAGTAATATTCAATCATTTACCTTCATTTTGCAACAAATTGGAAGTCTCTACCACAATATTTTGATTTATGGTGAATTTATGAAAAAAATAAAATTTTCCTTACGTCCGCCCGGTAACTTCCGAAAAAATCATACGTGCGATTGTGGTAATGTTTGCACCATTTTAAATTAGCCGTTACATAAAGTTTTATATATGAAAATGTGTGCAATTTCATGTAGAATACAACTAAAAATAATTGAAGGTTGTAGCTTTTCTCATTTTCGAAATATTTGCATATAAATCACGATAAATAGAAAAAAACCACGTTCGGTCAACTTTGACTCTACCGAAATGGTCGAAAACACAATTGTAAGCTAAAACTCTTACAGTCTAGTAATATTCAGTCATTTATCTTCATCTCGAAACAAATTCGAAGTCTCTAGCACAATATTTAGAATTATGGTGAATTTAAAAAAAAAACTTTCTTTCCCTCGTTGCGCAGATTCTCCCCCACAAATCTACAAAATACGTACGTCGCATTCTCGGAATATTCGCTCCATTTCATATTAGGCATTTCATAGAGTTTTATATATGAAAATGTGTGCAATTTCATGTAGAATAAAACTAAAAATATTTGAATGTTGTAGCTTTTCTAATTTCTGAAATAATTGCATATAAAAAAGGGATTTTGACGTAAGGAAAAAATCTATTTCTGGGCGATTGGCTCGTGTCGCCAGCGAAATATCCTTTAATCTATTATTTCTAGGGTAAATGTACTAACACATACCAGAGAATAAATAAAATAAAGAAAAAGGTCAGTATAACTGACTCGCTCACCCTCCAGGAGGGTGTCGGTATGAACACTAGGCGAGTGAGACCACTACCACGAGCCAAATGCCAATAGAAATCTCCCACTACAAAATCCCTCCAAGAGGGGAGCCGACCCACAGAGTGAGCAGCTCGTACTACTACTACTCCATCCCATGCTGCCGACTGCTGCGCCTTCTGGTGGCCCATCCTGAAGTTAGCAGACAATCTTGGGCGAAGGGATGGGTTAGGGTGGGATTTTCGCTGGCGACACGAGCCAATCGCCCAGAAATAGATTTTTCCTTACGTCAAAATCCCTTTTCTGGGCTCAGCTCGTGTCGCTGCGCGAAATCGTACCAGAGAAATAGCACAAGATTGTAAACAAAAGTAATAAACTGAGAATAAAAATAAAATAAATCAGAATAGGTTCTCAAATAAACGATAAAATATATAAGAATAGACTATAATTGCTAAAAGATACATATACACAGGGGTATAAAAATAGAAATATGCTTAAATTACCCTCAAATCTAATCATGTTTGTAAACATAAGGTAATTACATATGTACAGGTAAAATTATTTACATGTATCAATGTTATCTGTGTAACAGCATGTATCAAAAGTATAATAGCAATTAATAAAAACAATCAACAATAATAATATATAAAGGAATGTATATGACTTAATATACAAAACCCGTAATCATTATAATATGATGTATCCCCTAGCATAAAAATAAGGGGAAACATCCATGAGATCAATGTGTATAATCATTTGTGAGTGTCCCTAACCAGACAATAAGGGGCACCCACTACACTATCACAAAAGCAGCTAGAGTCAGGGGAAACTATGTTACCCGCTGCTACTGCTGGGAATTTCAGAGCTTCCAAGGACTTAAGGTAGTGACGTTTGAACACTGTCGGCGATTTCCATCCAGTATACTTTTTCAACTCATCGAAGTTCATATGTTGGAAATAATTAATTGAGGTGGCTACTGCCCTGACATCATGTGCTTTCGGGAAAGAGTCAGGATTGGCTTGCTTAATAAAGTACAGGATTTGTTGCCTGATACCTTTAATGGATAAAGTTCCACCTTTTTCCCTCCTAAAGAGGGGACCCGACGAAGATGAGGAGGTCCTAGACAGAAAGGCTCGTAAGGTTGTAACTGGGCAAAGAGATACATCTTGTGGAAGGGTAGTACCTTCCAAGGTTCCCACCTCATCAAAGGATCTTCATTCTTTGCTAAAAAGCTACGTTCCGGAGAAAGTAGGACTTCTCCTGTGGGAAGGAACTGAATATGATCCGGGTCTCTGGATAGAGCCGACAGTTCTGAAATTCTTGCTCCTGAAGCTAAGCTTAATAAGAATAGGGTTTTTCTTAATAGCATTATAAACGAGCATGTGTCATTATCGGTTTCGGAAGCCAGTTTTAGAACATCGTTTAAGAACCATGAAACTGACGTAGGCCTTACAGAAGGCCTAAGCCTAGCACATGCCTTAGGAATAGACGAGAAGTAGGAATCCGTCAAGTCTATGTTAAATCCAAATTGAAATATCTTTTCAAAGCTGACTTGTTTGTCGTAATCCGTGCTAGCTGCTAAACCTTTTTCAAATAAGGATCTGAAAAAAGGATATAGCTGAATTAACTGTCATGATTCTAATATCCGAATCTCTCAGGAAGGTTGCTAACTTTTTTGACAGCAGCATCATACTGCCTCAAAGTTGAATCCCTTTTATCGGATTCCAAGAATAGAATATTCGAGGGTCAATATCGATCTCTTTTTGCCGCAAACTTCATGAAAGCCATAAAGTTAGGGTCTGAGAATCCCTGAGGAAGCGAACACAGTCTTCATTTGTACTGACTGGGAGAGCTTGGGACTGGGGATCTGAAGAGGACGAAGGCCCAGCTCCAAAATTAGAGGATACCAGTTGCTCTTCGGCCAGTCTGGGGCTATTAGAGCCACTTGACCCTTGAAAGTCCTGAGTTTGTTCAATACTTTCATGAGGAGATTCACTGGAGGGAAGACGTAAATCTTCTCCCAGTTGTTCCAGTCTAGAGCCAGGGCGTCCGTGGCATAGGCCAGAGGGTCCCCAGGTTGGGGGCTACATAACACGGTAGTTTGTGGTTTGCTTGTGATGCGAAGAGGTCCACCTGTAGCCCTGGGACTCTTTGAAGGATCCATTGGAACGAACTGTTGTCCAGTGACCATTCCGACTCTAGGGGTAGTGATCCGGATAGGGCGTCTGCTATGACGTTTCTTACTCCAGCTATGTGGCGTGGAGGAAAGATGCCAACTGAACTTGTCTGCCAGGGAGAAGATGGCTATCATGACCGTGATTTAGATGACGTGACTTGGAGCCTCCTCTGTTTATACAATGTACTACCACTGCGCTGTCCAGGACTAGCTTTATGTGGAGTACTTGGGTGGGCGTAACCTTTTTAGAGTCAAGAACACTGCAATTGCCTCCAGTACGTTTATATGGAACTGACGGAACTGAGGTGACCAAGTCCCTTGAACCTTTTTGACCTGGGAATACCCTCCCCGGCCGCTAAGGACGCGTCTGTGTGGATGGTGACCCCTGGTGGAGGGAACTGAAGGGGAAACTGAACATTGATAAATTCTTGACTCTCGCCCATGGCCGAAGTCGATTCTTTAGAATCAGAGGCACTGAGGATAGTTTGTCCCTGGACCTGACGTTTGCTCGCGAGCGCCAGATTCTGGTTAGGTCTTTCAGTTTGGCTTTCATTAAGACGTTTGTCACTGATGCAAACTGGAGAGAACCCAGGATTCTTCCTGGGCTCTCCTTGACGCTAGTTTGTGACTTAGAAAATTGCTTGACTGACTTTGCTATTTCTTTCCTTTTGGTTGATGGAATCGACAGAGTGTGGGGTGATAGATTCCCTTGAATGCCCAGCCACTGAAAGTTTGACTCTGGAGTGAGTCTTGATTTGGTCCTGTTTATTTTGAAGCCTAGATATTCCAGGAACTGAATCACTTTCAGAGTAGCTCTGTTGCATTCCTCGACTGATGGGGCCCAGATCAACCAATCGTCGAGATACGCTACTACCATGATCTTGCGATCTGAGTTGTTGCACTACCACTTCCGCTAGCTTCGTGAACACTCTGGGTGCCACGTTGAGTCCGAATGGAACTACCTTGAAGGAGAAATGTCTGGTCTCCTATCTTGAAACCAGATACGGACGGAAGTGTCTTGCAATAGGGATATGATAGTAAGCGTCTGTAAGATCGATAGAGGTGGTGACGGCCCCACGGGAAGTAGGGTCCGCACCTGTGAGATCGTGAGCATCTTGAACTTGTCGCAGCGGATGGCTAAGTTTAAGCGGGACAAGTCTAAGATTACCCTTCTTTTTTGTGAGCCTTTCTTTGGCACGCTGAACAAGCGACCTTGAAATTTTAATCTCTTGACTCGCTATAGCTCCTTTTTGAAGGAGATCGTCTGCGTACTCTGTCAATTCCTTGGAAGGAAGTTGACGGAAAGGTCTGGATGGAGGTGGGTTCGTCAACCAGCTCCAATCCAGACCTTTTGACACTATGCTCTGAGCCCATTGGCTGAAGTTCCACCGGTGGCGAAAGTGAAACAGCCTCCCCCCTACCTGAAGTTCTTCATTGGTTTCTGGTAACCGCCTCGGCCTCCTCTGAAGTGCTTTCCCTTGTTAAAGGGGCCTCCCGATCCTCTCCCACGAAAGGAACGCTTACCTCTACCTCCCTTACCCGAGCGTTCATACTTCTGAGAAGCTTGACTCTCGAAGGCTTGATTGTAAGCTGGAGAGATGGCGTAAGAGGTGGAGGGCTGAGGCTGAGGGGATATCACATAAATTGGCTGTGATTGACCTTTAGAAGTGGAGGGTTGGGCTGTATGCACTACCGGTACTGTTGGAACTTGTTGAGGAAAGCGTAGTTGCTTGTTCTGGTAAGGTTGGAAACGCCTGGGTTTCTTTTGTCCCTTACCTTTAGGGGTCAGGTCTTGCCTCCTCTTAGCCGAAAGGCCCCAACGATCCTTAAGGCTCTGGTTTAACCTGGTAGCCTCTGACTGGACCTCCTTAACCATAGCTTCTGGGAAGAGATCTGCTCCCCCAAGATGCTAGACGAGAGTAACCTATTCGGTTCATGCCGAATGGTTGCCTCTTGTAGGACATGCTTCCTACAATTCGTCCGAGCAGTGGCAAACTCAAACATATCTGACTGTACCGTTTGAGTCAGGGCTTTGGTCATGAGCTTAAAAATCGGTTCTGATCCATAAGCCATGGTAGCTACCTCAGACATAGCCATAGAATTGATGGATCTGGCTAGACGCGATTTTGCATCAAACTCAGCCTGAATAAGGCTATTCTGGGAGCCTGGGTAGCTTTTCACCAAACTGCTCCATAGCACAGTCCGGTTTGAGTTTGCCAGCTGAGAATGTATTCGGCAAGTCTTCCCACAATTCTCCAACTGAGGGGAGCAACGGAGAAGTGGGATCCGCTTCCTTCAACTGCGGTATAGGTTCCCCCTTCTGGGCCGCTGGGATGGTCGACCTCGCGATCTTGGTTAGGAACGGGAGCGGGGTACTCTCATCCATTGTAAAAATGGTAAAGGGACTCTTAAATGGTTTGTATCGGTGGTGTTTAGAACAATCCATGTCCTCTAAACACCTGAGCCATTCTCTCTGAGCCTGGTCCTCGTGAGTGGAGGACTGTCTCCTTAGGTACCTTATCGTCCCGCACCATAGCCGACGGCGTAAGCCTTGCGTAGCCTATGAACGGAGGCTGGAGGTCTTCCGGGAAGAACTCGAAGTCCTCTATTCTTCGAGTCCCAAATTCCGGTATAGAGATGAGACCGTCTTGGAAGGGGGCGTATGACGCTATTCTCCACGGATTGTTCATAGAGAACTGAGGTAGTGAGTCATACGGAGGGAGTTGGGATCCACTCGTGTTGGACAGTGGAGGAGAGGCTAGAGGAGCTTCTCTCAGCCCGGCTATAATGGAGTCCTGGGAAGTAATCCTGTCCGACAGACGAGAGATCATTTGTTCCATGCTACTCTTTAAGGACCCAACCAGGTCCCCCACCTGTTGCAACAGGCCAGCATTGGAGTCCAAAGCCGGAGCTGCTGCGGAGGTGGAGGGAAGGCTCTGAATCGAACCAAAGGTAGCGGGTGGAACTGGTGATTCTGCCGGAGTGCGAGATCTCTCTCTGGAGGATTTACTCCTCGAGGACTTAGAGCCGGAGCTAGAAGCTTTAGACCTGGATGCTCCGGGATTCCCAGCCGGAGACTTACGGGAGAAGGATGAAGCCGAAGTCGTCTTCTTAGACGACGACGACGTCTTAGTCAAAGTCATCACCTTAGACTTGACCTTAGGTCTAACCGAAGCACCAGGAGGAGAAATATATTTCGTCACCCGTAAAGCCTTGGAAGGATGGAGAGGTTGCAGGAGTAGAAGAAACAGTTACGCCCAAGGGTGACCCTTGGGTGTCCACCGTACCTACCTCGACCAACAGGTCGTCTATACCTACCATAGGTTCAACATTAATATCTAGGGTCGCGACATCCGTAGAGATATCCTGGTCCTGATCAGTTAATGAGGTGGCCAGCTGTTGTTGGATGAAGGCGATAGTCGGATCCGCTTCTATCGGGTCGACAGTATCCTTTCGCCTTGCCTCCGGGGAAGATTAGTAATGCCAACCGCTTCTCTTAGGATGTAGGGCTGTCCCTTGGCGGCGGTTTTCCCAAAACCGCCGACCCAGGCCCGCAGGGTAGCCAGTGCGGTATCTCTTACCGCCGGAGCCTGGAAGAGAGGGCGTAGTTTAGATTTAAGAATCACTTAAAACTAAAACTTAAAGTATAACTTAACTTAATTGCCTTAAGTTAATATGATGAAAACTTAAGCGCTAAAAAAGAAGCGGAGCAGCTATTGGAGATGTAAAACTTACCCCTTCCAAAAGCTGGCTCACCAGATCGTAACATATGGTACACGTCTCATGGTACCAGACCTGGATGTCCCCGAGCGGTAGTCGCGCATGGGAGCATGGGGGACCGGCAAACTTCTGTCCCCCCCCAAATTCCCCCAAGAGTCCTGAAGTGTGGCGGAACATCCCGGATGCTACAAGTTTGTGGGCCTGTAAGTGGGAAGACACATGAGTATCTTAAAAAACATCACTTACAGTCTAAAGGACAGAAGAGCTCCGATGCATGCCGGAGCTCGGAAAAAATTTGTGCATAACCCCTCCCTGCATCGCCTGAATAGGCTATAATCCCGGAGAGATCCGGTAAGATATGTAAGGGAGGGGAATGGTTTAAGGTTCTTAAGATAAACTTAAAGATAACTTAAACCTAACACACAAGCAAACCGGACTAAGTCCAGTGCGTAGCGGAGTGTAGTAACTCAGCAAAACGGTAAGGTTAGTAGAGACCCACTGTATGCGGTCCACCCCCTACTGGGTGGACTAACAACTTTCGCTGGATCCCAGGACTCCGATCAGGAAGGAGCCCTAGTAAGATGGGAAAGAGCGAGAAGACATACAGGCTCAAGCTAGCCCGGAGCGACAAGGTAGCGCGGAGGGTGGGCAAGGCCAGTACCCCCCACTCCGTACCAACCGGCCGGACCGAGAAGCCGGAGAGGTCGAGAAAAAACCAGTCTGGTCTGTCCCGACTCCCTAGCCCCTCCGCTGAGGGGATTAGAGGAGGCAGGCTCGGGTATGAGGAGCGAGCATGGGCCAGACCGACCCGCCCCCGCCCTGACTCTAAAAAATGGAAGAGCGGGAGGGGGGGGAAAGAATGACTGGACAGGCGTCCTGGCTGGCCGTGATCACGAAGTGACCACGAGGCGGTAAGACCAAATACGACAACTAAGCCTAGGACAACCACTGATCAGGGAGATGCTATCGGGAAGCATACTGAACTGAAAAGCGGAGGCAAATAAGCCCCACTGGGCCGAACCAACTGATCAGAGAGATGCTATAGGGAAGCAACCGACTGATGAGCGGTAGCAATAGGCTCAAACAGAGCCAGGACCTAGGCTAAGCCAGACGCCTAACTAACTAACCTAATAAAATATAGTTACATTATATAAATAAATAAATGAAAGAAAGAAAAAAACAAAATATAGCAGGAGAAAAAATCCAGGAGTGTACGACTAACCCGAAGGCAAGTCTACCACTCAAAGCTAGTCAGAGGCCGATACTAAGAACCTGGACTAGGGTCTGGATAGAAGAAGTCTACGTAAGGTAAAATACATGCATGCATGACAAACCTGAGTAGACCGTACCCAAAGAAAAGCGGATAATCATAAAGAGCGAAGATAAATAAGGGGTGGGGATGTTCTAGGTATGGGAGACCAAGAACGAACCCATCACGAGGCAGAACCTGCTGCCATGCTTCCGACCCCGAGGTCGTATTTATACCTAAAAAACGGCAAATACTGTCTCAGGCCGGAAAAAAACCAGCTAACCGTAAATACTGAGTAACTTAACTTAGCTGCTGCGATAGCTGAACGCTCCATAATAGAAAATCCAATGAAAGGGGCACAAAAAAAACACAGAGAGAAAAAATATCACAACCGCTCGTGTGTGCTAACTTGAAAGGATAGCCACCAGAAGGCGCAGCAGTCGGCAGCATGGGATGGAGTAGTAGTAGTACGAGCTGCTCACTCTGTGGTCGGCTCCCCTCTTGGAGGGATTTTGTAGTGGGAGATTTCATTCATATTGGCATTTGGCTCGTGGTAGTGGTCTCACTCGCCTAGTGTTCATACCGACACCCTCCTGGAGGGTGAGCGAGTCAGTTATACTGACCTTTTTCTTTATTTTATTTATTCTCTGGTATGTGTTAGTACATTTACCCTAGAAATAATAGATTAAAGGATATTTCGCGCAGCGACACGAGCTGGAGCCCAGAAAATATATATAAAAAAATTCGACATTTGGTCAACTTTAACTCGTCAGATATGGTCGAAAACTGCAATTGTAAGCTAATACTCTTACAGTATAGTAATATTGAATCATTTGTCTTCATTTTGAAAGACATTGGAAGTCTCTAGGACAATATTTAGATTTATGGTGAATTTTTGAAAAAAATATTTGTTTACGTCAGCGCGTTACGAATTCATGCATCATTTTGTGATAATATTTTCTCTGTGTTGCTATTATTTTTTTACAATGTGTTATATACCAAAATGATCGCAATTTAGTGTAAATTACAACGGAAAAAAAAGTAACTCATTACCTTTAACCGTATTGCGCATAGCGTGATTTGAATACAATTATATATGAAATTTTGTTTTTGCGCTATTATATATCACATTATTTACATATGATAATGATATTTTTTTTAATTTCTGATGGTTGCATACTAAACCTCAGGCAATGCCAAAAAAAGGAGCCAAAAATGAACTCTTAATCTTGAAAACTAAGCATGCTGTGAATTTTTGAAAAAAATATTTTTTCCGCTTCCGCGCTCACTCCGAGACCCCCTCAGCACACGGAAGACAATTTTTAATATACCCCTTCGGCGTTTAAGGGTTAATGGTGAACAGTACAAGGTTAACATCGTCATTAGCTAAGTGCCGTAAAACCGAATCGCTGTTAACCGGGGACTCCCTGTAATGGGTTTGTATGACAAAACTATGATGGCCATAAATGTGTGCCAGCTCATCTTTCAAACATTAAAAAGTGGAAGAAGCACACACCTTGTTTGCACATCTTGGCTCCAAAGCTCCCATTAATGGCAGTAAGATCATTCCAGTTGTGAATGTTAGCACAAGCTCACCTGTTTTCTTTGCTCCCAGTGTTTTAGAATTTTCACACTCATTTTACTATATAATTGGTTTTTCCAATAACAGATGCAGTGTGCAGCTCTGACTACTGGCTCTGAGCCTGTTTTTAACTACATTTATGTTAAGCCTTATATAATAATAATAATAATAATAATAATATCCTTTATTTCGGCTCAGGGCCATATACAATGAATATACAAAATACACAGTAACATACACAATCTAGATATATGAGACAACATGATAAGACAAATGAGTAATCGGCACCTATCCACAAAATAGCTGAGGTAGCATAAAAGATAGTAATCATAATACTGGTAATAACAGTAATAATATTGGTGAGAAAAAAAAAATGCATTGAGAGTTATAACAGTTAGTGCACAGATTATATAACTTAAATTTCAACTAGAGACCTTAGGTGGTTACAGTAGTCAGGTCCAAAGGGCTAAATACAAAATTGAATGTTGAGAAGAAAAAACTTTAACTTGATAGTAATCACAGTAATAATGAAAAAATAAAATATCAGCAATAAATATAATAATGACAAATTCTGCAGATGACATCTTGCCAATACAGAGATTAAGTCCTTTAGGGGACAAAGGCCTCATTTTCCTATCTTTCCCACAATTTAGATCTTCTTGCTTCACTCCTTAGGATGCTTTGTATGAGCGAGTTGCTGCTGTTTCTCACTTGGGTTACCAGACTGGACATTGTTCGCCTTACAATGATTTTTAAATTCTCCAGGTGGTTTTCTAAGAACATCTGTGTGGCAGAGTGGTAGCATGGAGTGTTTGTGAGGCGTCTCAGAATGTCATTGTGCACAACAGTGATACGTCTCATGGTCTCGGGTATAGTTCGTCCAGAGGGAACACCCATAGATACTGTAGCAGTACGAGCGGAAAAGCAGCAGTTTCACGTCTCGGTGACAGAAGGCAAACCTCCTTGCAATCACGTTGCCAGTTGCACATAGTTTACGACGCCTCTGTTCAATGTCTGCCGTATCTTTTAGGTCGTCAGTGATAATGTGACCCAAATACTACGGAAATTCACGCTCAAATTCCAGCCGATGGTTTTCGAGGGAAATTTGTGGTTCTGCAATATGCTTAAGCGATCTCGGGAGCAGCGACATGCACTGGGTCTTGGTTTCGTTGTAGATTACAGTGGACCCCCCGTATTCGCGTTCTCCAGATTCGCGGACTCACACATTCGCGGATTTCTCTCGGGAACGTTTCCCTGCATTATTTGCGGAAAATTCGCGCATTCGCGGTATTTTTCTATGAGAAATATCCACAAATTCCTGGTTTTTGTTATCAATTTCATCATAAAATGCACTTTTTGTGATGAAGCTATTAAAAAAACCAAGTATGAAAATTTTTAGTGGTTTTTCTTAAGTTTTAACTAACAAAATAGGCTGTTTTTAGCGTTTTTATAGGGGTTCCAAACATTCACGGATTCTAACTATTCGCGGGGGGGTCTGGTACGCATCCCCCGCGAATACGGGGGGACCACTGTATATCAAATTCCTCTGCATATTGGCGGCAAGTGTCGATGAGTCGTTGGAGGCCATGCACTGATGGGGAATTTCATCATAAAATGCACTTTTTGTGATGAAACTATTAAAAAAACCAAGTATGTAAATTTTTAGTGGTTTTTCATAAGTTTTAACTAACAAAATAGGCTGTTTTTAGCATTTTTATAGGGGTTCCAAACATTCACGGATTCTAACTATTCGCGGGGGATTCTGGTACGCATCCCCCGCGAATACGGGGGGACCACTGTACAGTGGTCCCCCCGTATTCGCGGGGGATGCGTACCAGACCCCCCCGCGAATAGTTAGAATCCGCGAATGTTTGGAACTCCTATGAAAACGCTAAAAACAGCCTATTTTGTTAGTTAAAACTTAAGAAAAACCACTAAAAATGTTCATACTTGGTTTTTTTAATAGTTTTATCACAAAAAGTGCATTTCATGATGAAATTGATCACAAAAACCAGGAATTTGTGGATATTTCTCATAGAAAAATACTGCGAATGTGCGAATTTTCCGCGAATAATGCAGGGAAACGTTCCCGAGAGAAAGCCGCAAATGTGTGAGTCCGCGAATCCGGAGAACGCAAATACGGGGGGTCCACTGTATATCAAATTCCTCTGCATATTGGCGACAAGTGTCGATGAGTCGTTGGAGGCCATGCACTGATGGGGAAATCAGAACCATATCGTCGGCGTAACAGAGGTTGTTTATAGTTGTTTCATTGACAGTGCATCTGATTGGGAGTGAGTTCAGTTTGACATTCAAGGCATCTGTGTACGTATTAAACAGGTATGGAGAGAGAATGCTCCCTTGCCGAAGCCCGTTTAGGGAGACGAAGGTGTACGATAATACGTTACCCCATTTGACACAGAATTGCTGTGTGGAGAATCAGCAATGTAAAATGCCAATTAGATATAGGGGTGTGCCCCTTTTATGAAACTTCAGGAAGAGCTTCAGGTAGTTTACTCTGTCAAATGCTTTTCTCACATCTACAAAACATAGGAAAACAGGAGAGGCTGATGATAGGTAGTAATTCAGCAATCCTTTCAGTGTGTAGATGCAGGTGTCAGTTGAGTGGTTTGCTTTAAACCCGAACTGGTTGTCAGTGGTGTGTAGAAAGGGGAGAAGTCTGACAAGAAGAACCGACTCGAGTATCTTTGATGCGATCGTTGTGATTGCAATTGGCCGGTAGTTGCCAGGGTCAGATGCATCCTTTAGCTTGTTTTTGATTAATGGTATCAAGTGAACTAAGAGTAGGGAGTCTGGAGGAAACTGGTGAATTATGCACGCATTGAATAAGGCAGCTAGCAAAATGTAAATTATCGGATGGCAGAATTTGAAAGCTTCTGTGGGAAGACCATCACAGCCGGGCGATTTATTATTAGGTATGCTGTTTATGGCCATAACATCGCTGATGTTACCTGGTGTAATACGGTCTGCAAAATGAAATTGAATGTTGTCATTAAGGAGGTTATCTACATCCTTTCGGGAAGCTTGATCATTTATGCAATTCAGGATATTGTTGAAGTGACCTCCCCACATACTTGCGATAGCTTCGTCTCCGACTGCTTCCCCTACTCTCTGTGATAGCTTTTTAGTTTTGGGATTTAAGGACTGGATATCTTTCCAAAGACGAGGGTAATCACCAGATTCTAAGTTTCTAGACATTGCATCGGCTCAGTTGTTTTTCATTCAACCTGCAGTGCTTAAGAGCAAGTTTGAATTGCGCTCTCGCCTGCCTCATTAGTAATGCAGTGTGTCCTTCCCTGAGGCTACCATTTTGCCTCCACAGTAAAAACATTTCTCGTGAGTATGTATACAGATCTTTAACCAAGTCATTCCAACCCAGGTATATTGCGAGAATTACCTTGACGAAATCTATAGGCAGTCCTGCCCGAAGCAAGCATAGCAGAGATTATGTTCGAATAGAATTTATTCAGATCCCTTCTGTGGTGGTCATTTCTACTTTTTGTTTTGGTACAAAGTAAGGCGTCAGCCGGTTGAACTATTGACCGCAACCTGGTTTCCGTGGTTGCCCTAAAGTACAGTGGTACCTCGAGATACGAAATTAATCTGTTCCGAGACGGCCTTCGTATCAAGAGTTTTTCGTATCTTGGAACACATTCAACCCATTTTTACTGCATATATTAGGACTTTAGCATATGTCCCTTAGCAATAAGCCTAGCCTATGTTACCGGTTGCTACTGTAGCCTAGTCTATGATTCTGACATCTAAACCTAAGAGCTAAAAGCTTAGAATATGCCAATATAATGTATAAATAATCAGTATGTACTCATTTCAAATAATTATTAATTAATCATTAACTATAATACACAAACAAACAAAAAACAAACCTTCCAATTGATTGTTTACATTCTCAGCTCTTACCCGTCTTACGAGTATCGAACGAGCGCCAAGCAATCATTTTTCCTAGCAGACGTAGTAAGCCATAAATTGTCATTAGTATCTCTCTTCAACTAATGAAACCACCAAACAGTATAATAACCATTCATTTCTATTCTGATTCTATCTTTACCTAACGGAGATACCGAGTTACTGACAGCTATAATGAAACATACGCAATACGTATACGTAACGTGATAATAAAACAGAAGAAGAATTCTAAAAAATGCGTATTTGTTGGCAGTCTGATTTATTTTATATTTTATGATATCTAATTCACATTTTTTTTTATTAAATGTATTGCATGTACTCATTTCAAATAATTATTAAGTAACTATTAACTATAATAAACAAACAAAAAAAAGCTTCCAAACGTCTGTTTACATCCAGCACTTACGAGTATCGAACGATCGCCAAGCAATCACTTTTACACAGTAAGCCATAAATTTTCATTATCTCTCTTCAAGTACTGAAACTACCAAACAGTATAATAACCATTATTTCATTTCTATTCTTTATTCTATTTATCTAATGTTAATTTTTCTTTTTTTTATTAAATGTATTGCATGAATACTAAAGTTTTTCAATTTACAGCAACCTTTTACCAATAGAATACTTAAAGCACAAGGGGTAGATGCTGACCAATAGGAGAGCAGGACCTTATGGGGTGACTAGCATCAGGAACCAATGGGAGAGTGGGAGGATGGTGGCGAGTTTACTCAGTTGGCGGCACGGGAGTTTTAAAATTGTTCTCGGTGGTCCGGGCAAATCTCGGGACTTTATAGCAACAACCTTTCGTATCTTGAAAACTTTTCGTATGTAGAACAGTAAAATTTTTCGTATTGGCTTTCGTAACTTGGATTTTTCGTAAGTTGAGCCTTTCGTATCTCGAGGTACTACTGTATCTGGTTTCTGTTGGTTTTTAAACTCCCAGTTAACCGCTGGTGGGCGGTCAGTTAGTGGGTTCACGGTAGGGAGGGATGGGGTACTGAATGACATCTGTAATGGGATGTGATTGTAGCCCGTTGCAAGATCGTAGCGAATATTGCCGGTCATAATAGAATCATGAAGTTGTGGAGATGTGATGCAGTGGTCCAGCCAGGAGGTTGTAATTACGTCCGCTCTATTATGTACATATGAGTAGGAGGAGGGAGGGAGGAGCATTACATCGCTAATTTGGAGAGCATGATTTTGACAGAAGCAAGTAAGTTCATTATAAAATTGTTTTGTGGGGTGAGAATTAAGGTCCCCTATTATACATATATGATCAGCAGGAGAATCTTGAATAATACTGTGTAACTCCCCTAGGATCATGCAGTAATGATCAAAATTATTGTTATTTTCCCATGGCATATAAACATTAATTACGTATTAGGATTTTAGAGTTCCCTACTGTCACTTGAAGCCCCAGCAATCTGTCATTCCTTTAGGTCATCACCTTTATCATATTGTCTAACGATTTGTGCCATAGGAAAGAAAAGCCCCCTTTCGGGGGACCGGCTATGATTTGATCTGTAATTTGCATCGATGAAGTCGAGAAGGTTCTGAAGTCTTCATGAATTAAATCGCAGATGACAAGGTCATGTGGCCAGAGGAGCGTTTCTTGCAATGCAATGATGCCGTTGAAATTTTTGCAGAACATGTTTAGGAGAGGAATGTTCCACTTGAGGCCAAAAATATTCCAAGAGATTATGTTTAATGTATCCATGGCTACTCACGAAGATGGGAGATGAATGCGCTGATCATTTGGGTGGATGGGCGATTAGCCAGGGGGAGTGGGCAGTCACTCGCCGTGGGCGGTTGGCTGGCACTTGTGGTGGAAATGACCCTTGGTTGGAGTGTCAGTAAGTTCCCCTGGGGGTGGTTGGTCCCGGATTAGGTTATATCTTGAAACTAATATATTAGGACCGAAATTCTCGCCTTTAAGAACGTCGAGGTGTTGAAATAGGCAGGTAATCCTGTAAGCCACTTTATGTTTACTTCTGCAACTTCTGCATGGGAGTTTGTGAGAGATGAGTGGGTCAGAGCCAGTGAGAAACTTGACTCTCCACTATGGCGTCTAGCGTCACCAATGAGCGCAGATTGTGAATTGCTACGTGGCATCTTTTCTCAGGTGTTGGGCGAGGTGAAACACGAATGTTGGGCTCCGGTCCAGGGGCCAAACGAGAAGTTCTTCTCTTTTTTCTGCTTGTTTGTATCTGCCAGCCGCCAGACCCCTCAAGATCACTCTCATCTGCATCTACGATGGGGGGTTGGGGGGGAGAGATAGGGTGGGGAGGATCAAGGGGGCTGGTAATTATCACCGGAGGTCTATCTTCCACCGGAGGCACTGGGGAGGGAGGAGAGGTTGGGAGACCAACAGTCCCCTCGGAACGGCCTACAGGTGAAGGGGCCACTTCCGTGTTGCTGGGAGGCGAGGAAAAACTGGATGCCGCATTCATAGGAGTCTGGTGGCTATCTGTGCGATTGTCTATCGATCCCTGCACTCATTTGATCGCATCCCAGATCCGTGTGAGATTATTTGTTTCCACAGTTTTAAGACTGTCTAGGGATTCCTGTAGTCCTTTGATCATGTCCCAGATTCTTGAGAATTTATCATTTGTCTCCTCGATTTTTTCTGAGCTTTTCCCAACTGTTTCTGAGAGAGATTTTGCTGTTTGGAAGGCATTTTCTGCTGTGTGGTACACCGCAGGTAGGCTTAGGTCAGCAGGCCCCTTTGGAGGCAGATTGTAAGGGTCATCGGCGTAGATTTCCACCGAGCAGGTCCTTAGCCACTTAGTGATATATGATATTTTCTTGCGAGATGACAAGTTCTTCACGGATCGCTCCTTGAGAATGCTCTCTGGTATCAGATCTTTACATTTTGTATATGCAACGTTGATTTCCTCATCGGAGAAGGCATCACTGACAGTTTGTATAGCAGACTCGACGTTGGAACGGTTCGATTGGTATTGTATAGTATAGTAAAGACAATTGTTCGCGAGTACGGAACTTGTGTGTGGGGCACAGGGACCGGTAGGTGCCAGGGTCACTTGCGCAACGGTTGGAGGTTGGTCGGATGACATTTTTGTGGTAAGTGAAGGGCCAAGCACTAACACATATACTGCATTCTTTTACCCATTTCCCAGGACCAATAGGCCTCGAGTAGTTGTGATTTGAAAGATTTCTAAGGCACTGATTGAAGCAGAAAGAATATTAGAATCTCTGCAAATGCACAACACTCTCCGGCTTACACGCCGGGTATTACGTGGAAACACTATTAACACATTGCTTACTGTAAAAGGTATAATCACCAAGGGCAAAAACCCTTCGTATCTGTAAAGAAACGCGAGAGAGACCTCCAACGCGTCCGCCCCACACAACGTTAAGAATCACCACCTAGCTAGCCTAGGTTTTGTTTTTGTTTTGCATTTCTAATACTGAAGTGCTGTTAGGCCCTTGCATTTTTTTTTTACCCACCTTTTAACATTTCGTGAACAAACTGTTCTTTAAATATGTATAAAAGTACTATAATATTCTGCATGCAAACTGTGATGACAATGGTAAGTATGTACTAGTGTTGTAACAAGGTCCATCCACATCTTTGTAGATTGGTCACTCTTTGTTCAGCCATGGTTTCAAGTATGTGCGTGTATTGTAGTTTTCCAGATTTTCCTGCTCCTTTGTCTCCGTGTTTATTTATTTATTTGTTTATTTTTTATTTTTTTTTATTTTTTTTTTTTTTTGAGTGAACCCCCTTTTGAGTTTAGAAGACTTAGTCCCCAACATATGCTATTACAGTTTTGAGGAGATATCTTAGAGCCATCAGATCTTTGCAAACGATATAGTACTAGTTTTTCCTACAAACCCTTTATCATATTTGAATTGCCCATCTTTCAACCCTGCCAATTTCCTAGCTGCATAGAATTTGGGGTGATTAATGGATGAATACTTGTCGGATTTAGTTTTGGTAGTGTTATGAAAGTAATTTTCTTTTGTGTATGAAAGACTTAGTCTTATTGATGGGTTTGTATGGAAGACTAGGTTTGGTCTTTTAAAAACTATTATTTTTCATTTACTAAGGAGAATGGGAGTGGATTTTTGGGCAGTAGGTAGAAACCAAAGATGTGGAACTTCAAAGGCACTAATAACTGTTTCTGTAATGTAAACTGTTACAATACTTAATGAATAACTTTTGACAAGTGAGGAGAAGAGTATCCTCCAGTGTAGCTATTTGGTTGTGGGTCTCCATGCTACTATGAAAGTTAATACATTCTGTAGACAATGGTTTATTTATATGAAATATGAAGATATTTTAAGCAGATATTTTATGCACTTATTAATTGTAATCTCTAGGTATTAAAAATGTTCATTGTTGATTTCAAAATTTTGTAACTTTATTATATGTAAGCTCATCTGTCAGAGGTACTTTGTTTGCTTTTGTTAAAACAAAGGGAATATTTTTACTATTATCCCAGCCAATGGAAATCTTTGTTTTAATAATAAATCAGCTGTCCACATGTATTTTACCTTCAAAACCAGTCTAATGAACTATGCTTTGTTTCAGTTTTTGTTTCCTTGGGTGTGGCTTGCTCTGTTCGACTAGGAACTCATCCCTACTGGATGTTTTTTCAATGTATGATGGCTGTTACCCTCTTTTATTGTGCCCACTGGCAAACATATGTGTCTGGTGAGTAATCGCTCTTATGTTTGATCTGCACTATACCTTTTTTTTTCCAGTTAAATTAATATGGACTTGTACATAATTTTGGATTTACCACTATGCCTCTGGTGCCTTTGTAGCTTTGGAATTAGAGCAAAGGCATTTTTAAAGTTAACTCATTTTATGTTTTGAGCTCATTATGCATATTAGTCATCCTATTCATTATGCTTATAATAAAAATAATGATAATAATATATTGAACTTCATGTTTACATTCACGAGGATGAGAATGTTATCGTGATCTCGACAAATTCATAAACAAGATCTAAATGCAGTTCTGAATGCTTTAAACCTTGTAAGTGCATGATTCACTACCTCATTCTGTCTACCAGGAGTGACAACATATCTGTGTACCACTCCTGTTGGGGTTAGAGGGTAGGATTGTTCATGTCAGCTAGAATGATGGAGGTGCTTATGCCTCACCTCCAGATTGCTCCATATGATCATAAAATCATATACCCATGTTGACTGTGAAGAAACTACCGTATATACTCGCATATCATGCGACTTTTGAAGACTTAATTTTGGAGCTAATTTTAAGGGGGTTGCATCGTACATGAAATAAAATTTGAGTATGTAATAATCACATATTAGTATCGTATGATTAAATACAAATATAATGGATATACCTTTTTCCATGGATCTTTTAAAAAGTTAAGCTTTACCTCACTGCATCCAATAATATTGTGTATTTTCATATTACTATGTGTTTGTAATATAAAAATACAAAACTTAGCAATCAATGGTTTGGTTTGGAAATCAGCTGAGGGCGATTGAGAGGTAAGTTTGTTTTTCTGCATTGAACTCAAATCAGAGCGACTTTCTTGCTTTTAGTTAGTGCAAAAGAATCTGAAGATACTCTATTTATATGGGACACGGTTATTTTACGTTATACAAAGTGTTTTCCAAGTCTAAACATCTCTTTAAACTGTATCGTTTGTGAACAAAATTTAGTTATTTTTTCATTAGTAGATTGCGCTGAGGGCATCTTTATTGCATAAACAAAAATCAACGAATTCCTTTTGATATTTTCACTTTATCTCATCAGAATACTAAAAGCTTTACATATTTATCTTTTATTGGAGTGAAAACAGAATAATATGTCCTTTCATGCCCAATAGTTTTGATTAAAACATGTTCTCTCAAATTTTGTTTACGGTTGAATTTGATGGCACTACATATACCAAAGATTGCGAGAGTTTCATCCACGTTGCTGATGCACGATAATATTCGTTAGCAGATCAACATTCTTTCCTCAACTTCAGCTAAAACTTACAGATTAAATTTAGCAGTGTATGCCCTTGCCAAACTTTTCTCCATAGTGAGTAAGGATATAGTAATGTATAAATATATCAGTTCTATTCTCCTTAACGTCATTTGTAACATAATTACGGTAGTTTTTTACTATCATACAATGGTTGAAATGCAAGCAAAAAGGCTGTTGTTATTATATCGGTTGTTCATCGCAAATCGGCTGTTTCTGGCTGTATGCATTTTCAAAACAAGTATATCATTACTAACGATACTTTTGGCATTCTTTATTACTTTTTTAAACTTAACTAGAAGATGGGATAGATTAAAAGATGGAGGAAAAGGGGTTATCCTAACTAAAAAAATGGAATAGATAGAGGAGGAAAAGAGGTTAGCCTATTGTTATATGGTCTCATAAGTTTAACTCGCACGATACTTCTCCTTCGCTCTCTTCATTAGAGAATGAAGGGTGTTGGCTTCCAGTCCTTTTTCTTGTTCCTCGAATGGAAGAGAATTTAGGATGGAGGTCTATGTACAGGAACCTACAAATATACTACGTATATTGCCCTCCCGACATGCTTGTTATCAGTTGAATTGTCCGAGGTGTAGGCACATACCGTAGTTACCTCTACAGGTTGTGACCGAGACGAATAGTATCTTCTTAATTGAACTGCAACTCAGGACTGCCCTGGAAACCTCCCAGGAGTTACCAGTTTCAATTTTTAGATACGTACTTATGGTATTGTTACAACACCACCACCTCAGCGTTTGCATTCACCGAAATTGATTAAATGCAAATGCTCGAGCATATTTTTTTGCGCTCGATGTTTCTAGCCGAACGCATTCCTTCGTGGAATGGATTACCTGGCAACTCAGGATGACGAGTGAGCGAGAGCTAGTGGTGTATGGGCTGCCTGCCACAGCCACAGCCCAGTACCAGCTGGCTCTCCGAGATAGCACGGTCGGATTATGTCTCTCTCCTCTGCAATGATTGACTACCGAACCGAATCTCTGCCCGGCAATCACAGACTTAGGTCTCTGGTTGGCTGGAATTCTCGCATACGTGAATGACCATCTCTACTGCATCGCCTTGGACATTGCGAGAATTTTCAGACAGAGATATCTCAATAGACTCGCTATCATCTTTCTGTTTACCGTACGGTAACAGAAGTCTAGCCTAGTCTCCCGCTGCATCCCTGTCGCTGCGATAATGCGGAATGATTTCTTCAGACATCTGAGTTTGTCTTCTAAATATATCTCATATTTGTAGGTGTGCAATTGTTCATTGTTCACCCCGAATTGTAGATGTATAACGGAAGACATCGCCTGTTCCCCGCCCTGCCAGCTCTACTTCCAAGTATATAGATGTCCTCCCTGGATAACATGGGAAGATGATGATGATTCAGCCCATGAGAAGCAGTTCTTCAGGCAGTACATCCCTGTGTTTTCATTACTGAAAAGCGCTCCGCTTTCATTGCAACTCCGACTTCTCACCGAACAGCAATGAAGTACCGGTTTAGCATTTTCAGTCCTTTGTAAATCACAGGGATTAAACCGTCTTCGTGGGTTGGTGTCATCGGTGGGACTTTTTCTAAAGTTCAGAATCTTGAGAGTTACTTCTCTTGATTCGGCTGTGAAGACATAGGTCGGCATTTACCTACCACCTTTGTCTTGAACGGCACATAGTGTTGTTTCTCCTTAGTTGAGATTCAACTACTATGAGAACTTCTTTCTTGCCATCAGGGACCTCAGTCTCTAGAAGGCAATTGACTTTCACCTGTTGGGCACATGCCTTTAGAGAATCATCATCTAGCCTTCCGGCATCGGTGGCAACAGATAGACGATTTGTATGGTCTCTCGACATAACCCTTCAAAAGGCGAGGGTCACGTGACTTTGCCTCGGATGCTTGGACAGCTCGCCTCACACAACCGCAGGCAGTCAGTCTGCAACTGTTGAAGCGTCCAAGACCGTCACGAGCTGAGCTGTGGACTTTGCATTGGTTGTTCCAGATCAATCATTACTTCGTCCTACTAGCGTGTTCCGGTACCCATAACCATCGACACCCACCACGGAGTGTCAGTGTCTTATCCACTGCGGAGACGAAGAGACTTCGTCGCTGCAGGGTACGAGACCGCGAGAGACTTCGCTACAGTGGGATACGAGACTGTGAGACACTTCGCTGCAGTGGGGATACGAGATCGCGAGACACTTCGCTGCAGACGGATAGACCAGTATGGGTACTGGACATCACTCTGAAGAATATGTCGGACAGGAAGACGGATAGGTCATCGCGACCATATCCTTCTTTCCCTCCGGGACTGCCCACAGGTCCTTGGAACCTCATTTCCCCGGACCAGTGGTGGATGCTTGCAAGATGTGTTTGCTTACCCAGCTCCTCGACATGATAAGCTGCATCTCGTCCAAGGTTGTAGAGGTAAGAAGGATGCGAGAGTGACTGGCTCTCCCCCTTCCATGCCTCATCTCTCCATTCCTCGTCCTTCGGGTTGAGGATAGGACTCGAACTCACACTGGCTGGTCAGACGATTGATGTGGTAAGCCTATACATAAGCATCCTTTTTATACTTCTTATCAGAATCATAGAAGCAATTCCGCTCCTTCCTTTAGCAAGGGGAGGAAGGAGACTGACAATAATGCAAACCCTTCCCAGACCTTTGCATTAATGTCTCTTACGCCAATATTCTTCACAACCCTTTTTCGAATGAGTCACGATCCCTCACTCATTTTGAAAAGGCCCAGAAGTCTGACTCTTGATCACGCAGTTCCTATACTCCGATCAAGTTGTCCGAGGCAGCAGGGCACTCCTCCTCCCTCTTATGACCAGGAGGAGTAGCCTAGGTGCGCAGAACTCCAGTCAGTTCTAGAAGCTCACTCAGATTCCTCCCACCAATCAGTGAGTCTTCCTATTGTTAAGGGGACCGTCCGCTATGTTGTGTATTTTTTTTTTTTATTATACAAAATACATAATTTCCATATGTTTTAGATATATATATAATACCTTCATCATACAAAATTTTCAAGTCATTTGAGCAAAAACTTTTTGTTTTATTAGCAAAGATTATGATTTTTAAAAAAAATTTATGTAGCGATTTCTCCGCTATGACATCAGTTGTATTGAAAATCATACCATAAAAACTACTTTATATACAGAATAATTATGTGAGAACAGAATTTTGATATTTGATTTTTTCTTTATGAATTAAAAAAAAAAAATTTTGTCGAGACACTCAAAAAAATCCTAAAAAAAAAAAAGAAAGAAAAAATTGGCTCACAAGGAACTATGGTATTTTTATTCCTCTTTCCAATGGTATCTTTCTCTCTAAAATTGGATAATAAATAACCGAGTAATGGCTACCAACATGCGAATAAGTATGTTTTTGAGTTATGAACTCCCAAAGATTTGCTATGTAAATTTTTGGTTTTTTCTTAGAAAAGTCAAAACCACATTATTATAATTCCTTTATTTGTACTTTTATTGTTGATTTCTACATCAAGGATCCTGGTCCTCCTCCTAAAAGTGGTATTAATACCCTAAGCATGACACGAGACAATGATGTTGACGGCGTGACATGAGACAATGAGGGAGCTGATAACAATGAATTTACGTGTTTTTCTTTCAGCACACTCCTGGCCTTCGCTAATTTTGCTAGCCTTAGTTACTGAGTAGCCTTCTTGATCTTAGGTAACTTTGGCATTGCTATAAGTTCACTAAGAAGTTATAAAAACAACGTAAATAGCTAGTAACCAAACGCAAGTGCATAAGTGCATGCAATTCCTTTGATGTCTGTGGAGTAACTGAGTCATTCTCTGAGTCTCGCCTATAAGTATAACCGCTCTGAGCAGCTCTCACACTACCTTTCATTGCTACCAGATGTATGAGAATTTCGAAAAGAATCTGGAAAAATTGTTGTATATATGCAAAAATAAACACGCTAAAACAATCCTGTCAAACTCAGTCATACAGACGACGCAGTTATGGTGACGTCATCATTTAAAAACTGCTATATCTTCATTATTTGTAAAAATAATTGGCTGAAACTTCTGGAAAGCATGCATGGCATGTTTCTGCATGGATACAAGTAATAACTCGATTTTTTATTTTTTCAAGTTGACATGTCATCCGCCATAGCGGACGGTCCCCTCAAAGGACCGAAAGGTTTGTATTACGTATCAGAACAAATAACAATTTGTCAAAAATTGTATTTTTCCTAACTATACAAACCTGAGGTCCTTTAACAAATATGCCCACCTTATGCCACCCCTCAATCTGAACCTGGGCCGAAAGGCAAAGTGGAGTGTTTACATCCAGGCAGGCTAGCCTGCCCTGCGGTAGTTACTGCATAACCACCTTGTTCAAGATTCAACGGCCGTAATTCCAGCTACGTCTAAAGTATATTTTTATTGTTAAAGGACCTCAGGTTTGTATAGTTAGGAAAAATACAATTTTCGACAAATTGTTATTTTTGGTAGTTGCTGTTCAGTCCTCAAAACCCTCCCACTTCCCTGATGAAAAACCTTGGGATTTGGGTAAAAGATTCATCGTGCGTTGACCAACAGAGTAATGGATCTTGGTCTTTAAACTGGCCCGATCATAAAACAAGATGGCCGATGCACATGTGCAATAGTCACTTCTAGAGGTTTGATGTAGGAAACTGGGTTTAGCTTTGAAGACAAGATAAAATGCCTTCTTTTCTTTGAGTCCATTACTGTATACTGAATCACTTCTCATAGTGTTTTATCATTTTGGCATAATACCTGGCTACAAGACCTGGCTAAAAGATATTTCTTTGATATTAGTCTGATCGCCATGGGGCGCTGGCACACACCATGGAAGGTAAATCCTTTGAGGACTCAACAGCGACTACCAAAAATAGGTATTTCCTACGTCAAAACCTGCTTTTTTAGAGGGGGATGTCAAGCATTCGTGGATGTTAGCTATTCGCGGGTGTTTGTAGTTCCTATCTCCCGCGAATACCAGGGGTTGACTGTAAACAGTAGTATTAAAAGGCACAAGGAAAATGACATGCTCACCAGATGTTCTGTTGTGCCAGATGTGTGTCTAAAAGGGGATCATTCTAAAAGGCCATGTAAACCGATGGGATTTTAAAGCAGAGATTTACACCAATGAAACCTAAAATTGGTTTAGCAATTTGGAGATTGCTAAGTACAGTGTTCCCCCGTATTCGCAGGGGATGGGTACCAGACCCCCCTTGCAAATAGCAAGAGCCCACAAATAGTTGAAACCCCCTAAAACAGCCTTATTTGTTAGTTAAAACTCAAGAAAAACCCACTAAAAATCTTTGTTTCTGGTTTTAAAACCCATGAAATTGAATATTTCTAATTGAAAAATGCTACGAATAGCAATTTCCGCAAATAATGGGGGTATATGTTCCAGACAGAAGTCCGTGAATATGGGGGGTTCACTGTACAGTAATATTTCAGCCTTTTTGGTTATTTCTTGTATTGAGAATAATTATTCAGCAAAATGTGTGTGTGTGTGTGTGTAATTTTCCATTTGGATAGTTCTGTGGTATTGTTTAGCTTTGTTGTATGATAAACCATTGAAAATAGTAGTATAAAAAATTTAAAGGTATTTCTGTTACTTGTGATTAAATGTACATGTACTGTTTTATATTTCAGGCACACTAAGGTTTGGATTTGTAGATGTAACGGAGGCACAGTTTGGAGTTATTGCTATACACCTACTGTCAGTTATATTTGGGCCAAGTTTTTGGTCCTTAAAGGTATGTCACATCAAGTTATTATTTACTAAAGTTATTTTTGTACTCTCCAATTTTTAGTTGATATTTCTATTGTACTTTTTTTTACTTTTGGAGAGGAACTCTTTTACATTTTTTGTTTATGCACCTTTCTTCTGTTTGCAGATGTGGTGATCTTCCTAAGATATATATTGTAACTGTAACTTTTCATAAAATGATTTTTTTAAGCAATTATATTAAATAATTTATTGATAATAAATAATTACTAAAAATGTTACTGTCTATTAACTCAAGTCAGTAAATGTGACATCTAGTCTCAAATCTTACCTATTACCATTGATGGGATGCTAAGAAGATGGCAGCTGAAAACCAGTGTCCTGGTGCTTTGATGAGGCATCAGTGCTGTGGAAGTCTTGCACTCCAGCTGCTGACCTAACATAGTCCTCTTTATCTTCTCTTAGTAACAGTTTCATTTTTCTTTCCCTTTATGAAAATTAACTTTACAGTGAAAATTCAAAAATGGTTTGGATTACGGGAAATTTAGCCTTTGAAACTGATGGAGGGTGGGGTTAGACAACATACCTCTCCACCCATAAAACTGGAATACCTGACTTGGTTGAACAAGGGGAAACTTAATGTCAAACCTTGCCCTCGGTGCTCTGAGGGTGAGGTGTTTATTCATGAGGTGTTTAATATTTTGTCTAAGTAACAAAAATCTTGAACCTTTGACTTCTGGCACATCCTAGATTCTCCCTTTGGATTCTTTCACTAAAGTAGAAAATAATTTTAAATTGTATTTTAAGCTTTTGAAGTAAAGAAAAAAAAAAAAAAATTTGAGCAGGATCCAACCTTGACCCATTTTGATTTTCATTTTGGAAATTGGTATTGGTCAAGTTTCATTTTACTAGAAAGTAAAAATAATATCTTATCACTTAGACTTGAAAACTACTGTTTGATTGCATACAAAATGCACCCCCATATCAGCAGGGTACATTCAGAAAAAACAAGTGTTTAGTATGCAGATTTACACTGCCATATTCAAAATTTAAACTTTTTAGTGCAGGATAAAGTATCAGTCATGATGTTCATTTGGTATACCAACAGCTGAAACAAGTTGCCCTAAGTTTCAGTGTGGTGTGGCAAGGCTTGTTGTGTAGGGTGAGAAATTTGTGTAAACTGTTCAACCTGGTTAGGCTGTTACAGCAACAGTATCCATTGCAGATGTCAAATTGTACAGTTATATTGTTCATACGCAAACAAACCTTCGGTCTTAACAATAGGATAATTTCAAGCGCCTAGCTGGATCCGGTTAAAAAACAGATGAAAGCAAGGAATCTTGTAACATCTGGCAACGCATACGTTGATCGGGTGAAGAGTGGTCAAGGACCACTCACCTACGCCACCGCATCAGTCTTTTCTTTAACCGCCTGGGCAAGAGTCATGGTTAACCTCTCTTGGCCTTTACCTGGTTCATTGCCCGTTTCGCTTGTGTTTAGTTTGTGAATGTTTGGCTAATATTATGGCTTCTTCTGCTCCTTCTTGGCCTTATCAATATGTGCACCCCTTGATTCCAGGTTTTCCGTGTTCTCGTTCTTTGGCTTTGGCAGCGACCGATCCCCACATCACGTGTAGTTGGTGCCATTCTAATTTTTGTACTACAATGAATCCTTGCACGGAATGCCGGGCATGGCCTAAAGAGCAATAGAAGTCGTTTTATAGCAAGAGAGAGCATCGGAGGGTTTCGACTCTTCCTTCTTGGGAAGGTTTTTCGCCTCTTCCCGATGCTTCGTCTCCTGCAGTATTCACCCCTCATAGTAGCGTTGTTCCTGTGTCTCTTTCCTTTTCTTCCATCGATTCATTGCTGGAAGTATCGGGAGGCCACCAGGCTGATTTTTGTAATGTCTCCCCTTCTTCTTGGGAGTTAATTTGATTCCCGGGAAGGGGGAAGCTTTTTCATCATTCTCATTTATTCCAGAGTCGGAGGCATCCAAGATGGCGGTGATTTGGAAGACGCTCGGGCTAGGGGGTCCCCCGTCCTTGGAGGGGTTGCTAGTGCACTTTATGGAGGCTCGCTACCCCCCTCCTCAGGCCGGCCAGGCCATCCCCCTTTAAGAGGTTGGACTCTATTTTGGATAAGTTGGCTGCCTTGTCGGTTTGGAGGACTGGAAGGAAACGTTGCTTTGTCCCCGCCTCCTGCGAAGAGATTGCATAAGAAACCAGTTCTGTCTTCCTCTCCCTCTTCCCCCTCTACGCCACGTCGGCGTATCAAGCGTTGGAAGGCTAAGGGCTTTGCTCTTTCTTCGCCTGCGAGGGGGGAACAACGCAGACATGTTCTTGAGAGTGTTGGTGTTTTGTAGACTGTTAGTGTATCTTCCCTTGTGCAATCTGCAGTGGCTGCTTCGTCCTCTACATCGAATTGCGGTCATGTTGCAACCTCCCCCGTCCATGCACATTGCGAGCATGTTGCAACCTCCCCTGTCCATGCACATCATGAGCGTGTTGCAACCTTCCCTGTCTGTGCACATGATGCAAGTGCTTCTTCTTCTCCAAGGCCTATTCGTCACCGTAAGGATCTCAAGGCGCCTGTCAAGAGTTAGAAGGTGGTGAGTGCGGTGTTGGTGCATCAGGAGTGTTTGGCTGCCCCTCTCACTGGTGCTTCCAAGAGTTCGACTCTCAGGGATTCTCCTTTGATCTCAAGTGTTCAGGATTCCTCTCCAACTCACATTCGTACGTCTGCCCCGCCCGTGACCATTCACGGACATGTTATTGAGTCATCTGTTGGAGGAGTGCGTAGTGGTGTTCCTAGTGTTATAGTGGGTTCATCTCGGAAGCTGACGCGTGGACCCAGCCCAGACAGGTTAGTTGGTGTTTTGGGCTGTTTGGCTGCTGGTCCTTCTGTTAATTTTAATGGGCCAGGTGCCTTAGAGGAGCCTACACATCCTTCTCGTTGTTGGTCTCCGTCGCCAGAGCAGAAGGAGGGAGACATGCAAGAGTTTTTGTCTTCCTTTTCAGAAGTTGTTGATGTCATTCGTGGGTTCAACAACTTGGAAAGTAGGACTCAGGCTTGGTCGTCTTACACTCCTTCTTGCTTGGAAGCCTTGGTGGGAGCTGCGCAGGATCCCAAATCCTCTCTTCCGCTTCCCTTGTTGGGGCACGTCCAGTTGGTCTTGGATAAGGTTAACGCCTCTGTTTGTTCTGATACGTAATACAAACCTTTCGGTTCTTTAACCTTTAACAATAGGAATATACTTTCAGCGTAGCTGGAATTATGGTCGTTGAATCTTGAACAAGGTGGTTAGGCATTAACTACCGTGGGGCAGGCTAGCCAGCCCGGATGTAAACACTCCACTTTACTTTCGGCCGTCTTCCGAGGAAGACGTGTGTTTGTGAGCTCCGCCTGACTGGTTGATAATCTTTTTTCCCGGTGGTATCTTTTTTTTTTTTTTTTTTTTTTTTTTTTATTTAAATAATTATGCATATACGGTGTTTGATATTAATACTAAACAAAGGATTGTCCTTGGTTTTTTAATTAATATACAAACCGGCTTTTTGTGATAGCCTTTGTAACCGCCCCTCTACTTGTGTCAAGAGCCGGCGGCTAAGGTATGCTAACATATTTACATTCTTTCGCCCTGTAACACTGGCCCAGACCTGCATGAGGACGAGATATGTATTTATCATGAGGATGAGACATGTATTTAACGTAAGTGATATTGATCCTGTAACGGGACATGTATTCATCCGGAAATTACGCTTACGCTTGGGAATTACCAAGGGAACTTCAAGGTTTGTCCGTGTTTTGTTGTTTTTGTAATTTCTCTTCTCCTTCCTTTCACTTGCTTTCGGAGAAGGTAGAAGGATGGGCGTGCGGTGCTGATGTTGAAGGATCTCCTCTCACTTTGGAGGGCGGCACCCTTGGATATGTGAGGAGTATCCTCATTACTTTAATTTTTTTTTTCCTTATTTTACAGACTAGTGGTGATTGTGTTTTCAGCAGTATTGGTTGGATGCTCTTCGTATTGGTGATCCTAACCTTGGAATTGTACCTATGACTCGTAGCATGTTGCATACTGATCCTCGAGTGTGTGTGTACTGATCCCTTGCTGATAATCATTTAATTTTCATTACCACTACTACCCGGAAGTTATTTCACTGGATGAAGCTGTCGCGCGGCCCTGTGAGGTTATCTACACCCTGATGGTAGAAGTCTGGCAGAAGGAGAAACCGAAGAGGAAGAGAGCTCGTCAAGTGTTGTCATCCTCCTCTTCGAGATCATCTTTTCTTCATGCCTCCCCCCCTTCAACTTTTAAGGCTTAGCCGTAAAAGAGAAGGTGGTCTCCCCCCCAAGAAGTCTCGTCACGGGACTTCTAAGGGTCTGTCTCGCTCCGGTGAGACAGGTGGGTCTTCCGCTGGTCCTCCAGTTCCTCCGGGAACGGGGCCCGTCTCTCCTTCCTTGGGGAGGAAGCTGACGGGTTCATGGAGGTACCAGCCACCGCTGGTATCTCCTCTCCCGGTTCCGAAGGTTCCACCTCCGGACCGGGAACCGTCTCGGCCACCTGCTTGTGAGCGTTACCGAGTGTACGGTCACCTACGGGTGACCGTGCAGCCAGGGTCCAGACTGCAGAGTTCGCTCACCGTGTCAGGACCCAGGCACTGAGCGGAAGATGGTAGGAGTCGCTTGGGTGACTCTCGCCAGACCGGCGATCGCTCTCACAGTGATCGTCTGGTGCCCAGGGTTGACATGACGTTCCCGCGGGTCCATGCACGCAGAGACTGGTGGAGGCGGGCCATCCAGCCCTCTTTTAATTAATCCTTTTTTTTTTCAGAGACAGCCCCACCCAGACGACGGTCGCGTTCGCGCGACCGACTTGTCTCGGGGGTGGCAGACGCTTCACCTGCCAGGTAGGAGTTTCGTAGCCCTCCTCGAGGAAGCGTTCTCTCCACTGCTACTCCCTTAGGTCCCTCCGGACAGGTGCAGTTGGGCTGTGTTGCTTCGGCAACTGCCCCAACTCCATCCTGGATGGAGGACCTGTCGGTTGTCCTGAGGAACTGGCGAAGAGGAAGTCCAGGAAGAAGAGGAAGGTGTCGCCGTCGTCTTCTGCCGCCTCTTCCCCTTCGACTTCCGAGGCCCCCCAGCTGAAGAAGAAGAAGGTAGCCTCCTCCCCCCCTAAGAAGTCTCGCTCAGAGACCTCTAACGGTCTGTCCCACTCCGGTGGGACAGTTAAGGCTTCCGCTAGTCCTCCTGTTCCTCCGGGAACGGGCCTGTCTCTCCTTCCGCAAGGAAGATGACGGGGACCGGAGGGGTACTGGCTAACACCGGTACCTCCTCTCCTGGCGCCAGAGGTTCTGCCTCGACGCCAGTTACCGTCTCGGCCTCTCGTTTGCGAGAGGTACCGAGTGTACGGTGCAGCCAAGACCCAGGCAACAGAGTTCGCTCGACGCCAGGATCCAGGTGACTTCCACCAGGCCAGCGATCGTTCTTGTACCGAGCCACTGGTACCCAGGGTTGACGTGATGGTCCCAGACCGGGCGGGTTGAGGCGAGGAAGCGGTCCCGTCGGTTGCCTGTCCAAGCGGCGTGACACACCGTGAGGAAAGGCCTCGCTCCCAACGCGACAGCGGACTCCGCCGGTCCCCTGACCGCCGCTCCCACCGGGACCAGGCGGAGAGGGGGGCCAGCAGCAGCTCTTCTGACGCTTGGGACCGTTGCCGCTGTTCTCGGTCCAGCCGCTCTCCCAGGCCTGCAGATCGATCGCCACCGTGGGTTGGCGAGCGTCTGCAGCCCCCTCCAGCACGCCGGTTCTGCCGGTGGGGGAGAGGGGAGCGTCAGATCTACCTCTCCTATCTCTTCAACTTCCTCGGGCTAGACCGGGAAGAGTGAGGAGACGTGTGCTCCTCGCGCTCCCACCGGGACTGGACAGATAGGGGAACCAGCAGCAGCTCTTTTGACGCTCGGGACCGTCACCGCTCCTCTCGGTCTAGCCGCTTTCCCCCGGAGAGCCGATCACCAGCAGCTCTCCTGAAGAGACTGACGCTCCGTTCTTGGTCCAGCGTTTCCCCACAAGAAGACCACTGGTCCAGACCGGCAGCTCGATCGTCACCGTGGTTGATGATCGCCTACAGTCCTCCCAGCCTACCGGTTCTGCTGGTAGGCAGGGGAGTAGCTCTCGCAACAGCTCCCCTGACATAAGAGACCAGCGTTTCTCCGCAAGAAGACCGTTGGTCCAGACCTGCAGCTCGATCGCCACCATGGGTTGGTGATCGCCTGCAGTCCTCCCAGCCTACTGGTTCTGCTAGTAGGCAGGGTAGGAGCATCAGGTCTCCCTCACCTGTCCCTTCAACCTCCTCAGCGGAGTGACCATCACCACCGTTCACGTGACGGTCCGGCTGGACCACGCACACAGAGACCGGAGTGGGCTTCCCCTTCGGTCCTCTTGAGAGGTTTCGACCTCGACGAGGACTGGGACATGTCGGAGGACGGTATCAACTCTCTCCTGTCAGGTGCTCGCTCAGCCCCACCCAGACGATGGTCACTGTGGGAGCAGACGTTTAGCCTACAGTACGAGTTCACAACCCTCCTCGGGAAAACGTTTTCTCCAGACGGTAACGTTTTCCTAGACTCTGAGCGGCATCTGATGGCTGCCCGTACTCGCTTCTCCGACTGCTAGCACTGCTGGGAAGGCGAGCGAGTATTCAGTCTTCCTCCCCATTCCCCCTCTCCCTATGGCTGCGAAGGGAAGAGGAGGGATCCTGCAGTGTTCTCCGTAGGATTCCACGTTGGGGACTGCATTCCTGGGGGGACCTTCCGGTCCTACCGGACGCAAGTCCCCGTCGTTGAGGAAGGATCTTGCTCTATCCTCGATTTCTACTGGAATCGGGAGGACCACCATCCGATGATCGTCTGACGAATTCAGTGGGGGTTTCGTCGAGTGATTAGAATTCTTCGGAGTTCCTAGCACTCTCCGAGTGTTCTGGTCTTCTACGATCTGCAAACACTTGGGCGAAACCACGGTCCAGAGTGGGCGAGATAATTGTTACTAAGCTACGATAATCGGGAATCTCGCCGAAGGCTTTGAATTCTGGAATTTCTAGTGTTCGAGAGAAGCACTGCTGCTGAAGGAAGAATATCTCGGGAGGGGGTCAGCCTGGATGGACCTGACGGTCCGTCACCTCAGTAGGCGGCCAACCACGGGATAGAGAAGAACGGGTGTGAACATCCAGTTCGGCTCGAACTATCGTCTTCGGTATCCTGTTATCACCATAGAAGTCTTCCTTCGGGAAAACTTCTTCTCTCTCTTCATTAGAGAATGAAGGGTGTCGGCTTCCAGTCCTTATTCTTGTTCCTCAAATGGAAGAGAATTTAGGATGGAGGTCTATGTACAGGAACCTACAAATATACTACGTATATTATCCTCGTCACATGCTTCTGTTATCAGTTGAATTGTCTGAGGTGTAGGCACATACTGTAGTTAATTCTACGGGTTGTGACCGAGACGAATAGTATCTTCTTAATTGAACTGCAACTTGGGACTGCCCTGCAAAACCTCCCAGGAGTTACCAGCTTCGATTTTGAGATACTTGTGGTATTGTTACAACAACACCACCTCAGCGTTTGCAGTCACCGAAATCCGTTTCGATTAAATGCAAATGCTCGAGCGTATTTTTTTGCGCTCGATGGTTCTAGCCAAACACATTCCTTTGTGGAATGGATTACCTGGTAACTCAGGATGACGAGTGAGTGAGAGCTAGATGTGTATGGGCTGCCTGCCGCAGCCGCAGCCCAGTACCAGCTGGCTCTCCGAGATAGCACGGTCGGATTATGTCTCTCTCCTCTGCAGTGATTGACTACCGAACCGAATCTCTGCCCGGCAATCACAGACTTAGATCTCTGGTTGGCTGGAATTCTTGCATGCATGAATGACCATCTCTACTGCATCGCCTTGGACATTGCGAGAATTTTCAGACAGAGATATCTTAATAGACTCGCTATCATCTTTCTGTTTACCGCACGGCAACAGAAGTCTGTAGCGTAGTCTCCCGCTGCATCGCACCTGTCGCTGCGATAATGCGGCATGATTTCTTCAGACATCTGAGTTTGTCTTTAAATATATCTCGTTTTCGTAGGTGTGCAATTGTTCATTGTTCACCCCGAATTGTAGATGTATAACGGAAGACATCGCCTGTTCCCCGCCCTGCCAGCTCTACTTCCAAGTATATAGATGTCCTCCCTGGATAAAGCTGGGAAGAAGAAGATGATTCAGCCCATGAGAACGGTTCTTCAGGCAGTACAATCCCTGTGTTTTCATTACTGGAAAGCGCTCCGCTTTCATTGCAACTTCGACTTCTCACCGAACAGCAATGAGGTAGCGGTTTAGCATTTTCAGTCCTTTGTAAATCACAGGGATTAAGCTGTCTTCGCTGGTTGGTGTCATCGGTGGGACTTTTCTACATTCAGAATCTTGAGAGTTACTTCTCTCGATTCGGCTGTGAAGACGTAGGTCGGCATTCACCTATCACCTTCATCTTCAACTGCACATAGTGTTATTCCTCCTTAGTTGAGATTCAACTACTATGAGAACTGTCTTGCCATCAGGACCTCAGTCTCTAGAAGGCAATTGACTTTCGCCTGTTGGGCACATGCCTTTAGAGAATCATCATCTAGCCTTCTGGCATCGGTGGCAACAGATAGACGATTTGTATGGTCTCTCGGCATAACCCTTCAAAAGGCAAGGGTCACGTGACTTTGCCTTGGATGCTTGGACAGCTCGCCTCACACAACTGAACGCAGTCAGTCGGCAGCTGTCGAAGCGTCCAAGACCGTCACGAGCTGAGCTGTGGACTTTGTATCGGTTGTTCCAGATCAGTTATTACTTCTTCCTACTAGCGTTCTCCGGTACCCATAACCATCGACAAACCCACCATGGAGTGTCGGTGTCTTTATCCACTACGGAGACGAAGAGACTTCGCCGCAGTGGGGTACGAGACCTCGAGACACTTTGCTGCAGTGGGATACGAGACCGCGAAACACTTCGCTGCAGTGGGATATGAGACCGCGACCGCGAGACACTTCGCTGCAGACGGATAGACCATTATGGGTACTGGACATCACTCCGAAGAATATGTTGGACAGGAAGACGGATAGGTCATCGCGACCATATCCTTCTTTCCCTCCGGGACTGCCCACAGGTCCTTGGAACCTCATTTCCCCGGACCAGTGGTGGATGCTTGCAAGATGTGTTTGCTTACCCATCTCCTTAACAGGACAAGTTGCATCTCGTCCATGGTGTGCAGTTGTAGAGGTAAGAAGGATGCGAGAGTTACTGGCTCTCCCCCTTCCAAATCTCGTCTCTCCATTCCTCGTCCTTCGGATTGAGGATAGGACGCGAACTCACACTGGCTGGTCGGACAATTGATGTGGTAAGCCTATACATAAGCATCCTTTTTATGTTTCTTATCAGAATCATAGAAGTAATCCTGCTCCTTCCTCTAGCAAGGGGAGGAAGGAGACTGACAATACTGTAAACCCTTCCCAGAACTTTGCATTAACCCTTAAACGCTGAATGGACATATTTTACGTCGACATTTTTTGTCTCTCGGGTGCCGACTGGACGTATTTTACGTCGACATACAAAAGTTTTTTTAAAAATTTGCGGAAAAATACTTATAGGCCTACCAGCCGAAAACTCTTGAATCATGCGCCTTCGGGGATGCTGGGAGTTCACGGATCAAGGTGTTGTTTTGTTTACAATCGTTATGCAGGCGCGCAAGCGCAAATTTCTTTCTTGCCGCACTAAAAAGTATCAGTGACACATCTCGGAAATTATTTTGTCACTTTGACATAAATTTTGTACCATTTTAAATTAGCCGTTACATGGAGTATTATATATGAAAATGTGTGCATTTTTATGTAGAATACAACTAAAAAACACTCATGATTGTAGCTTTTATCAGTTTTGAGATATTTTCACATAAATAACGATGTGCCAAAATTTCAACCTTCGTTCAACTTTGACTCTACCGAAATGGTCGAAAAACGCAATTGTAAGCTAAAACGCTTATATTTTAGTAATATTCAATCATTTACCTTCATTTTGCAACAATTTGGAAGTCTCTAGCACATATTTCGATTTATGGTGAATTTTATGGAAAAAAAAAAAAATATTTTTCCTTACGTCCGCGCGGTAACTCTTCCGGAAAAAATCATACGTGCGATTGTGGTAATGTTTGCACCATTTTAAATTAGCCGCCATTACATAAAGTTTTGTATATGGAAATGTGTGCAATTTCATGCACAATACAACTAAAAACACCTATGGTTGTGGCTTTTATCAGTTTTTAAATATTTTCATATAAAAAAATGATAAGTGACAAATTTTCAACCTTCGGTCAACTTTGACTCTACCGAAATGGTCGAAAAACGCAATTGTAAGCTAAAATTCTTATATTCTAGTAATATTCAATCATTTACCTTCATTTTGCAACAAATTGGAAGTCTCTAGCACAATATTTCGATTTATGGTGAATTTATGGAAAAAAAATTTTTTTTTTCCTTACGTCTGCGCGGTAACTCTTCCAGAAAAAATCATACGTGCGATTATGGTAATGTTTGCACCATTTTAAATTAGCCATTACATAAAGTTTATATATGAAAATGTGTGCAATTTTATGTAGAATACAAAAAAAAATAATTGAAGGTTGTAGCTTTTCTCATTTTCGAAATATTTGCATATAAATCACGATAAATAGAGAAAAAACCACGTTTGGTCAACTTTGGACTCTACCGAAATGGTCGAAAAACGCAATTGTAAGCTAAAACTCTTACAGTCTAGTAATATTCAGTCATTTATCTTCATCTTGAAACAAATTCGAAGTCTCTAGTACAATATTTAGAATTATGGTGAATTTAAAAAAAAAAAACTTTCCTTCCCTCCGCGCGCTGATTCTCCACCGCAAATCTCCGAAATACGTATGTCGCATTCTCGGAATATTTGCGCCATTTCATATTAGGCAGTTCATAGTGTTTTGTATATGAAAATGTGCACAATTTTATGTAGAATAAAATAAAAAATATTTAAAGGTTGTAGCTTTTCTAATTTTCGAAAAAATTGCATATAAAAAAATATATATAAAAAAATTCGACATTCGGTCAACTTTAACTCGTCAGATAGGGTCGAAAACTGCAATTGTAAGCTAATACTCTTACAGTATAGTAATATTCAATCATTTGTCTTCATTTTGAAACAAATTGGAAGTCTCTAGGACAATATTTAGATTTATGGTGAATTTTTGAAAAAAATATTTGTTTACGTCCGCGCGTTACGAATTTATGCATCCTTTTGTGATAATATTTTCTCTGTGTAGCTTTTATCATTTTACAATGTTTTATATACCAAAATGATCGCAATTTAGTGTACATTACAACGAAAAAAAATTAATTAGTTACCTTTAACCGTTTTGCGTGTAGCGCGATTTGAATAGAATTATATATGAAATTTTGTTTTTGCGCTATCATATATCGCATTATTTATATATGATAATGATATTTTTTTTCATTTCTGATGGTTGCATACTAACCTTCAGGTAATGACAAAAAAAGGAGCCAAAAATGAACTCTTAATCTTGAAAACTAAGCACGCTGTGATTTTTTGAAAAAAATATTTTTTCCGCTTCCGGGCTCACTCCGAGACCCCCTCGGCACATGGAAGACGATTTTTAATATATACCCCTTCGGCGTTTAAGGGTTAATGTCTCCGACGCCAATATTCTTCACAGCCCTTTTTTGAATGAGTCACGATCCCTCACTCATTTCGAAAAGGCTCAGAAGTCTGACTCTTGATCACGCAGCTCCTATACTCCGATCAAGTTGTCAGAGGCAGCAGGGCACTCCTCCTCGCTCTTACGACCAGGAGTTGCAGCCTAGGTGCTCAGAACTCCAGTCAGTTCTAGAGGCTCACTCAGATTCCTCCCACCAATCAGTGAGTCTTCATATTGTTGAAGGACCGAAAGGTTTGTATTACCTATCGGAACAAATAACAATTTGTCGAAAATTGTATTTTTCCTAACTATACAAACCTGATGTCTTTTAACAAATATGCCCACCTCGTGCCACCCCTCAATCTGAACCTGGGCCGAAAGGCATAGTGAAGTGTTTACATCCGGACAGGCTAGCCTGCCCCACGGTAGTTACTGCCTAACCACCTTGTTCAAGATTCAACGGCCGTAATTCCAGCTACGCCTAAAGTATATTCCTATTGTTAAAGGACCTCAGGTTTGTATAGTTAGGAAAAATACAATTTTCTATAAATTATTTTGGACCCGAACGGTTCGCTTCGCTCTTGGTGCTCTGCCAAGCTACTACCCCCGCCTCTCATGAAACATAGGAAGTACTATGCTACGAACTTTGCATTTTTGATGTCGCGCCATTTTAACCCAGATGTCATTCGCCTTAAGCCAGGATTGACTTTGGAGCAGGTGAGGTCGGTGGCTCCGTCCTTGTCTGTGCAAGATGCCTCAGCAGTGGAATCTACAGCAGCCTCCATGTTGCAGACGGTTTCTTGGCTGGACTTCTGGTCTGTGGTCATTGCCAAGATAGCTTTTGACAGGTCCCCAGAAGGGTTGGTGAGTGCATCTTCGCTTGCCAGTCTGTTGCAGTCTGGAGGCAAGGCGTTTTCGTATATGGCTCACCTCAGTGTTAATTTATGGGCTAACCTTCTTCTTATTAGAAGAGACGCAGCTTTGTCTAGGATGGAGAGATCAGTCGACATGGAGTCCTTGCTGGCATTGAGGAACGGAGATCTGTTGGAGTTTCAATATTTGTTTCCTCGGACTGAGCTCGAGAATGCGATAGACCAGCGGTGGGCTGACACCAAAGACAGACTGGTGCACCAGCCCGTGTCTAAGTCGGAGTCTCGTCCTCAGAGACGTCCGGCTCCTCCTCCTCCCCCTGTCCAGCAGCAGTCAAGAAGATTGTTGCTTGGTAGGCCGTCAAGGAATTCCAGTTTGGCAGAGCCTTCCCGTTCGACTCAGCCCAGGTCAGAGGATCAACGTCCCTTTCACTCTCGTTCCTTTAAGCCAAGAAGGGGCCCAAGGGGCAGAGGTAAAGGGGGCCGTCGGTAGGTTAGGCACCTCTCCCTCTCCTGTGCCACGGGTTGAGGGGGTGCCTGGCAGGCCATTGGGCCAAATGGCAGAGTTATGGGGTGGAGAAGTGGGTGGTAGATGTCCTTCGGGTGGGTTACCTACTGCCATTCAACTTCTCTCCTCTGTCTGACAAGCTGCAGCTCAGGAATGCATATCCACTAGATTCTCTGAAGTTCTTGGCTCTTTGGGAGGGAGTGCAGAAGATGCTGGACAAGGATGCAATAGAGGAAGTGGTGCATCCGTCTCCGGGGTTTTACAGTTACATCTTCTTGGTGCCCAAGGCGTCGGGAGGATGGAGACCTGTGATCAACTTATCCACCTTGAATCACTTCATCAGGAAGACATGGTTCAAGATGGAGACCCCGTGTTCGGTGTTGGCAGCCTTGAGGGATTCTCTTGGGGACAAGGTCTTTGAGTTCAAAGTCCTTTGCTTTTGGCTGACAACAGCCCCTCAAGTGTTCACAAGGGTCTTCTCTTTTGTGTCAAGTTGGGCCCATGCTCAGGGGATCCATTTGCTGAGTACCTCGACGATTGGTTAGTCTTTGCAGTTTCCAGGGAAAAGCTGCTGCTGGACAGGGATCGTCTACTCCTGTTCTGTCTGGAACTGGGCATCAAAGTCAACCAGGAAAAGTCGAACCTTGTACCCAGTCAAAGGATTCTCTACCTGGGTATGGTCATCAATACAACAGTGGCAAAAGTTTCATTGTCAGATCAGAGATTGGAGAAGTTGCGGGTGGTGGCGCAACTTCCTGTCAGAACCACATCAGTCAGCTCATCAGTGGCAGGTTCTTCTGGGAGTGTTGTCTTCCCAGGAGAAGCTGGTCCTTCATGGGCATCTTCATCTTCGGTCTCTGCAATGGAGACTGGGAGAATTCTGGTCTCTGGCGGGGGACTCACCCCTGTTAAAGGTTCCTCTGTCACTGGAAGTGAGAGAAGACCTTCGTTGATGGTTGGACGACCAGAATCTTTCGAAGGGTGTCCCTCTGCTTTCTCTTCCACAGGACTTCCTTCTGTTTTCAGAAGCCTCCCTCGCAGGTTGGGGGCCTCATTTAGGCGTTCTCATTGCTTCAGGCGTTTGGAGTTTGGAGGACAAGTAGCAACATATCAACGTCTTGAAGTTGAAGGCAGGCTTCCTGGGTCTAAGGAGTTTTGGGAGAAGGTAGAAGGTCATTCTGTCGCTCTCATGTCAGACAACACCACAGTGGTAGCCTATGTGAACCAGGGAGGCCTGGTTTCTCGTCAACTTCCCACCTGGACCGTCGAGGTTCGTCAGTGGGCGGTCAGCAATTCGGAGAGCTCTCAGCCAGGTATATATCCCAGGCAAACGGAATGTAGTTGCAGACAAACTCAGTCATCGGGATCAGATCCTAAGCACAGAGTGGTCCCTTCATCAAGTGGTAGCAGACAAGCTTTTCCAGGTTTGGGGGAGACCCATGCTGGACCTTTTTGCGGCTCGCTTCAACAGGAAGCTGGAGATATTCTGTTCAATGGTCCCAGATCCTTTAGCATTAGCAGAGGACGCATTCCAACATCCCTGGGACAACCTGGAGGTGTATGCCTTCCCTCCGTTTTGTTTGATCTGTCAAGTTCTGAACAGGCTAATGAGTTCACAGGGTCTCAGGATGACTTTGGTAGCCTCTCTGTGGCCTCAGGCAGAATGGTTCCCAGATCTGTTGTCGTTGTTGTCAGAGGATCTGAGGGAGATTCCCCCCTGGCGACATCTCCTGTGTCAGCCCCATTCAGAAAGGTTCTCCCAGTCAGTAGAATCCCTCTCTCTTCATGGTTGGAGGCTATCAAGTATTTCCTCCAAGTGAGAGGCTTTTCTCAGAGAACAGCTGGGCATATGTCCAGCAGTCTCAGAAAGTCAACCATCGCGGTTTACCAAGGCAAATGGGCGATATACTGTAATTGGTGTTGTAAACCGTGTTTTTCTCCACTCGCAACCTCTATTCAGCGAATAGCAGACTTTTTAACCTTCCTCAGAGATGAGAAACGTTTGTCCATTTCTGCCATTAGAGGCTACAGGGCAGCCCTGAGTTTGGTGTTCCCTTAGAGGTATCGACATCTCCTCTTCCTGGGAACTTTCCCTGCTAGTTAAGGGGTTTGAGCAGTTGAGTTCTCCTAGAGAGCTCAAGCCTCTGACATGGGATATTTCCTCGGTTCTCAAGAGCTTCACTAAGAGTCCATATGAGCCCTTGCATCGCTCATCTGACAGGAACTTGACGCTCAAGACAGTTTTCCTTCTGGCTTTGGCATCTTCCAAGAGGGTAGGAGAGCTCCACAGTCTGAGCTATAGTGAAGCACACCAGGGGTTGGGGGTCGGTGTCCTTCGAATTTGTCCCGGAATTCGTGGCCAAGACCCAAAATCCCTCTGTGCATGATGACAGGTTCACTTCGTTTTCCATTCCATCACTGAATGATTTTGTGGGTGGTGATGCTCAAGAGCTTTTGTTGTGCCCAGTCCGGGCCCTGCATTGCTATCTTAAAAGGACTCAGCACCTTAGACCAGACTGCCACAGACATTTGTTAGCACAGGCCGTACAAAGAAAGACATGTCTAAGATTACTAACTCTTTTTGGATACGGGAAGCCATCAGACAGGCATACTTGACTCTTGATGATTCCATCACCACGTCTGTGCAGGCTGGAGCGCATGACGTTATTGGTATTGGTCCCTCTCTGGCTTTCAAAAGAACTTGGCTGTACATAGAGTGCTGAGCGCTGGTGACTTGGTCACGCCAGTCCACGTTCACCTCTTTCTATCTTAAGGATGTTGCCCACGGATCTGCGGACACGTTTTCCCTGGGTCCTGTGGTGGCTGCCCAACAGGTTATGTAACTCATCATTGCCCTTAACCCTTAAACCCCGAGCCTCTATTTACAAAAGTGTCTGTCATATGCCGGCGACGTTCGGGAGTTAGCGACGAAGCAGAAAAAAGTTTTATTTTAAAAAAATCATAGCACACACAGTTTTTAAGATTAAGTCGCGTCTTTTTTTTTTTTTTTTTTTTTTTTTTTTTTTTTTTTTTTTTTCCCTGAAGTTTAGTATGCATGCAACCACCAGAAATGAAAAAAAATATCATTATCATATACATAAATATTGGAATATATGACAGCACGAAAAAAAATTTCATATACAGTGGTACCTCGACATACGAAAGGCTCAACTTACAAAAAAACTGAGATAACGAAAACGAAAACCAAATACGAAAAAATTTTACAGCTCTGCATACGAAAAAGTTTTCAAGATACGAAAGGTTGTTGCTGTAAAGTCCCGAGATTCGCCCGGACCACCGAGAACAATTTTAAATCTCCCGCGCCTCCAGCTGAGTAAACTCGCCACCATCCTCCCGCTCTCCCATTGGTTCCTGATGCTAGTCACCCCATAAGATCCTGCTCTCCTATTGGTCAGCATCTACCCCTTGTGCTTTAAGTATTCTATTGGTAAAAGGATGCTGTAAATTGAAAAACTTATTCATGCAACACATTTAATAAAAAAAAAACATTAGGTAAAGATAGAATAAAGAATAGAAATGAATGGTTATTATACTGTTTGGTAGTTTCAGTAGTTGAAGAAAGATAATGAAAATTTATGGCTTACTGTGTAAAGTGATTGCTTGGCGATCGTTCGATACTCGTAAGTGCTGGATGTAAACAAAAGTTTGGAAGCTTTTTTTTGTTTGTTTATTATAGTTAATGGTTACTTAATAATTATTTGAAATGAGTACATGCAATACATTTAATAAAAAAAATTGTGAATTAGATATCATAAAATATAAAATAAATCAGACTGCCAACAAATACGTATTTTGTAGAATTCTTCTGTTTTAGTATTATGTTACGTATATGTTTCATTATAGCTGTCAGTAACTCGGTATCTCCATTAGGTAAAGATAGAATAAAGAATAGAAATGAATGGTTATTATTGTGTCCTAGGAAAAGTGATTGCTTGGCGTTCGTTCGGTACACGTAAGACGGTAAGAGCTGAATGTAAACAATCGATTGGAAGGTTTTTTTTTGTTTGTTTGTGTATTATAGTTAATGATTAATTAATAATTATTTGAAATGAGTACAGTGTTCCCCCCGTATTCGCGTTCTCCAGATTCGCGGACTCACACATTCGTAGATTTTTCTTTGGAACCTATCTAGAAATTATTCGCGGACGGACTCGCCTATTCGCGGAATTTTCCGACGAAAATAATCACTAATTAGTGTATTTTGATGTTTATTTTCATGACTAAATACATTTTTATGATACAAAAATGATTTACTAATTTTCAAATATGAATTTTGATTAATACTGTATTAGTAAGTTTAATAAGTTTAAATATCACATAATAAAAATAATAATTTTCTCTCTCTCTCTCTCTCTCTCTCTCTCTCTCTCTCTCTCTCTCTCTCTCTACTACAAAGATGTATGTTTTTTTGTATGATAATTAAATGATTTACTATTTTCAAGTATTAATATTAATTTATACAGCAATAATATCAATTCATTAAAGAAAATACCATAGTGAATTAGTAAGATTTTAGCTTATAAATTTAAAAAATTATGGAAGAATGAATGAAATCCCAGTCAGATTCTTTCTAAAAAAAACTCAGATATACGTATCAAGTGACTGGAGGGGGAAGGAGCTGATTTGTTGCTGTCATCAAGTGGGCATGAAATTTCCACCCCTCTCTCTCTTCTCTCTCTCTCTCCTCCTCTTCTCTCTCTCTCTATCTCTCTCTCTCTCTCTCTCTCTCTCTCTGCCTCTCTCTCTCTCTCTCTCTTAAAGCGATGTATGTTTTTTGGATGATGATTTACTAATTTTCAAATATCAATATTAATGTAAACAGCAATAATATAAATTCATTAAAGAAAATACTAAAGTGAATTAGCAAGATTTTAGTTTATAAATAAAAAGAATTATGTAACCCCGTGTCTTGTTACGTAGCCAGCTTTGTTGGCTGGGTTCCAACTGTCAAATCCAGTGTTGCCATCTACGGATCATTGAGATTCTCTCTCTCTTTTCTCTTTTGCTGATATATATGAGATAATTTCTATGGTACATGTGTACGTTTATTAATATTTTCGCATAATAATAATAATAATAATAATAATAATAATAATAATAATAATATAACTAATCTCAAAATTCACATGTGATAATATTTTAAAGAAGTACAATAATCTATCCATTTCACTCTTTTAAATAAGGACAACCCTCTCTCTCTCTCTCTCTCATCTCCCTCTACCTCTCTCTCTCTCGTCGTCGTCTCTCTCTCTGTTCTCGTCTCTCTATCTCTCCTCTCTCTCTCTCTCTCTCTCTCTCATCTCTCTCTCTCTCCCTCTCATCACACGAGATACTAGCATGCACTCTAGTGGTAACTCTCGCTCTCTCTCTCTCTCTCTCTCTGCTATTGGCTGTTTATATATTTCTAATGGTAAAATGTTTAAGATTACTTTAAAATTATATTAATAATACCAATTCAATGGTATATTTGATGTAGGATAATACTTTAAGTAGACATTTGGTATTTGTGATTTCACATTGCATTGTTCCCTTGTAAAAAGAAAATGGATGTCTCAAATAGTAATAGTATGAAAGAAAACGTGCATGACAGAATACTTATGGGGGGACTGAATTATTTTCACATACGTAACTAAGTCATTCAGTACGTACATAGTATGTATTTATGTATAAACATAAAATGTAAGATTTACTTTAAAATAGTATTAATAATATTTCAAAGATTAATATGAACCATGATAAGATATTTTATGTATATTTGATGAAGGATGGTCTGTATGGGATACTTTGGTGTTTGCATCTCCAGGATAGTTTATGAGCATTTTTAGAGGGGGGTCCAAACATTCGCGGATTCTAACTATTCGCGGGGGGGTCTGGTACGCATCCCCCGCGAATACGGGGGGACCACTGTACATACTGATTATTTATACATTTTATTGGCATATTCTAAGCTTTTAGCTTCTTAGGTTTAGATATCAGAATCATAGACTAGGCTACAGTAGCAACCGCTAACATAGGCTAGGCTTATTGCTTAGGGACATATGGTAAAGTCCTAATATATGCAGTAAAAATGGGGTTGAACATTACATGCAGTTGAATATTACTCAAGTATGTACAGTATTTTGCCTTTTTGGAGTCATATTTCTTCCGTCGGATCGGCGTCGTAACCCTAGAACATGTGTTTTAGGCCTGGAAATCTAATTTACTGGGGTGTTTTTGGAGGGGCTTGGAACGGATTAGCCATTTTACATGTAAAATGTGGTCCAAGATACGAAAACCTCATGATACGAAGGGCGCCTCGGAATGGATTAATTTCGTATCACGAGGTACTACTGTATAATTGTATACAAATTGCGCTGTGAGCAAAACGGTTAAAGCTAATGAGTTATTTTTTTGTTTTTGTGTTTTACTCTAAATTGCGATGATTTTGGTATTTAACAATTTTAAAATGATCAAAGCAACACAGAGAAAATATTATCACAAAATGATGCATGAATTCGTAAAGCGCGGAGATAAAAACAAGTTTTTTTTCTAAAACTCGCGCATGCGCGGCTGCTTAACTCTTGTAAACAAAACAACAGTGTGATCTGTGAACTTCCAGCATCCCTCAAGGGGCGTGATTTAAAATCTTTGGCAAACTAGTCCTATAACTATTTTTCCGTGAATATTTAAAAAACCTTTTTGTAGTCTACATACCGTACGTCCACTTGGCACCCGACAGACAATTTTAGTCAACGTACAATACGTCCAGTCGGCGTTTAAGGGTTAACAGGGCACTTTTGTATCTTACATAAGATGATTGTGTGGATGAGAGAATGAGAGAGTTGGCTGGTCTCCTTCTTTGTCTTGTACCTTTCCTTCTTCCTTCAGGCATGTTAAGGAATAGACACGTTATTCGCTGGACTGGTCTGTTACAGGTGAGTAAGGTAGTCATACTGATAGTGTGGTCACTTAATATACAAATATCAAACCCTCTGTTGGGTAGCATACGCTCCACTCCTTGGCAAGGAGGAGTTGGGAGTAGTACAAATCCAGGTGTATTGGTTTGCTATTGGGCAGTCAAAGTTTCTCTTTGGTTCCCTATACAATGGTTCTCCCACATATCATTGTACGTCACTCAGTGTCGGAGTGGTTAGATATCAATTTATCTAGCTTCTCAACGGGCTTCAGTCCCTCTCCAGAAGTCATTTCTTCTGGAAGCTGGACTGGTAGGTAGGGCCCCAGCCAGTTTAGGATGTCTTGTACCTCCCTCCAAGTATGAGTCTATCCTATTGTTAAGCCGAAGGTTTGTTCGCATTTGAACAAATGACAAATCTTCTAAGACTATTTGTATTTTTCATAGCAACAAACCTAAGGTCTTAACATTATACTGCCCGCCTCTAGCTGCCCCTCTGTGTGTTAAGACATCCTGAGTTGGGAAAGACTTGACGTGGTGGCGTAGGTGAGTGGTCCTTGACCACTCTTCACCTGATCTACGCATGCGTTGCCAGATATCACAAGATTCCTTGCTTTCATATGTTTTTTAACCGGATCTAGCTAGGCGCTAGAAATTATCCTATTTTTAAGACCTCAGGTTTGTAGCTATGAAAAATACAAATTGTCTTAGAAAATTTGTCATTTTAAAATATTGATTTTGATAAAACTGTTGTTGTACATAAAAAACTTGCCACGTAATTACATAGCCAGCCAAGAGCTTCTTACCTACTCCAGCCTAAAAATTCAAAATTAGTGGTAGCACCTGCATTTGTCCAGGTGTACTTAACATGCCCTACCCACTATTGGTACTGAGAGAAGGAACAACCAGGCAGGGAGCTCCAAATTGTTTTCTGCCAGCTCCCGAGCAACACTGGTGGTTTCCAGTAGCCTAATTCATTGTTTTTGTTGGATGATTTTGGAGATCTTGGTGAAGTACTTTGTATTGTTCTGTAGCGAATTGAACTCAGAATATTGGACTCTAGCACAACGAGTGTTAGGTTTTGTATAAAACGTTGCAAAACTAGATTAGCTAAATCTTATGATCCTCATACCAGAAGTGTAAAATGTAGGGGTCAGGAGTGTAAGAAGGAGGTCACTTGTGCTGAATGTAATGCATGGGATGATAAGCAATGGAAAATCTTTAGGTCCCATTAGGACAAAATGGATAAGGATAGGAAGAGAAAGGCAGCTATTAGAGCCAAAGGTAAGCGTAACTTAGGAACTGTGCAAGTTACAGAATAAGTAGTTGATAGTACTGTTTTTTTGCCTATGATCCCTATATCTTCCCCAATCCTTAGCCCTCCCGCTCTTATGTCATGCTTATTCCAGGTTCCCATGCTCGTGACCTTAACACCATTGCCAGCCTCTAATCAAGGCTCGATAAGAAATTCGAGTTATTAGTGAGTGCAGTGAGGGAACTTAGATCATCTTTCAAAGCCTTAATGAAAAAAGGCAATATTCCAAGTCTAAGTGCTGTGCAAAGTGAGAGTGTAGAGTAGGTGGTTGTTTGTCCTACAGTGTTTCTAGACAGAGGTCCCTGTCCTGCTCCCCCACACCAGGGTGCAGACATACTGGAAGTCCAAGGGAGCCAGGTGGGGTTTGGCTACTGACAGTCACCCGTCAGCCAAACCTGTTGATCATCTCCAGGTTTTGATAGAACACCACTGGAAAGGTATCTCTTTCAGTGTGCATTTGACTCTGAGCAAGAGGTGTCTAGTGCGCTATCAAGTTTCTGTGCGTCCTCTCGAGGCATTCCACGGATGCAAATAGCACCCCTCTGCCTACCAAGAAGTCCAAAGAGGCTAGTTTCAGTCCTCAGCCTTCATGCAATTATGTGGTGCCACCTCCTGCTTCTTTGGCACCTCCGCCTTGCCCCATTTGGGATAGCGTGGAGTCTCTCTCTCCTCTGGACTTCCCATTTGTAGCTCCTAAGTGCAAGACTGAACCTCTTAGGCACTCTTCTCCTTCTGCAAAATCATGTCCCATTTCGGCACTTTCCAAGTCAAAAGATTCAAATTTGTCGCCCATATCATCGGATGAAGAGGATGTAGGACAGAATTCCTCTCCATTGTCACCCTACTCAGCATTATTGAGATATTTTCTCAATTTCCCAAACTTTTTCTTGCCTGCAGCACAGCATCCCCAGCTTTGACCACTTGGCTCTTCTTAAGCTGTTCTCTCGTCATCAGCAAAGAAGGTTCTTAAAAGAGATGTAGACACCTGGTTGGCCACTAAGAAGAAGCTGGGTAAGGCAACTTTCCCCTTCCCCTGTGCAAGTTAGTTAAGAGAAGCTATCACTTTTTATGCCACTTTGGGAGTTTCTGCCTCCTCCCAGGGGGACTTCTCTGGTTTGGTCAATACAACTCGTCGGGCTGCCTTTTTGTCGGCTTAAGTTTTATTTCTTTTCCTGAGATGGAACATCTGACTAGAAATTTGTTCAAGAAGTTGGAAGTTTCTAGCTTTTTTGACTGGACCATTGTGGTATTAGCTAAAAAGATAGAACACTGCCATGTGATTGTGAAAGATATTGCAGCAGACTGTTTGGGTGTCTTGTCAGGCACCGACAAGGCAATAAGGGATGGCTCTGCAGACCTCGCCCCTCTGTTTTCCTTCTGTATCCTCAAGAAAAAAAGAGCTGTGGTGCTTGTTCACTGCTAACAGGATAACCATGGCACAGAAGTTGGTGCTTTTGTTTTCCATGTTAGGTAGCCCACACCTTTTCCAACAAAATCTGCTGCAAGATGTTTTATCATCATTGCAGAAGTAGTCAACCAATGACCTGGCAGAATTGACAAAATGGCCCAGAGAATCTCAGTCTAGCATGAGGAAGTCTTTTTTGCCTCTCCAACCCCAGTCCTTTCGTCATGGAAGGCAAAGAACCCAGCAAAGCCCTCACACAAACCTGTGACCCCCCACAAGATCTATCAGAAAGACAACTTTTATACCAGTGAAAAAGAAACAAAAACGTTGTCCTGTGTGCTCCTGTAGGGGCCAGATTGGGACTGTTTTAGAGGGAATGGAGTCCTAGAGGAGCAGAACCTTTGGTGGTCAAGGGATTAGAACAAGGTTATGCCATTCCCTTCAAGGAAAGCCCTACTTTAGCCAGATCGCCGATAGTAGTGCAGGTCTACTCAATTAACGCAGAGAAATTTACAGCCCTCTCTCGAGAGGTGGAGTCCCTATTTTGCAAAGGAGCAGTGGAAGTAGTGGAAGATAAAAAACCGAAAGGCTTTATAACATACTTTTGGTAGTCCCCAAGTCATCGGGGAGGCTGGAGGCCTGTCCTGGATTGGATGGTTACCCTGGATATGAAGGATGCATATTTCCACATTATTGTGCATCCAAGTTCCAGGAAGTTTCTCCATTTTGTTTTTCAAGGGAAAGTACTTCAGTTTCGGGCCCTGTGTTTTGGTGTGTTGATGGCTCCACAGGTTTTTACGTGTATTCTTACTCCTCTTGGCAGATGGCTTCCCCTTGTGGAATTAAATGTATCGTTTTATTTAGAGGACTGGCTTCTCAGATCCCAGTCAAAGGACAAATTTGTAGGACCTGTCGAAAACTCTTCTTATAACAGAGAATCTAGTTATTTTAGTAAATAGATAGAAGTCACAGATATGAAATATGCCAGTGGAAATTGTACTCATAATCATAGGAACACTAGGCACGATCCCAAGATTCCTGAAAAGGAACCTGGAAAAACTTGTTGCTGAAGTAGCTTCAGTACTCATGCAGAAGAGTGTGCTACTAAAACAGTGCACATAGTAGTGATGGACTCTAAAGGAAGCAGGGTGCAACCTGGAACCCCACACCATAAAAACCACCCAGTCAAATGGGATGACTGTGATAAACAAACAAACAAAAAATAATAATTATAATAATAATACTGTTAAAGAGGATGGCAGAATTAAGCGAATTGATTATATATACAGTGGACCCCCCGTATTCGCGTTCTCTGGATTCGCGGACTCACATTCGTGGATTTCTCTTGGGAACGTTTCCCCACATTATTCGCGGAAAATTTGCATATTCGCGGTATTTTTCTATGAGAAATATCCATGAATTCCTGGTTTTTTCATCAAATTGATCATAAAATGTACTTTTTATGATAAAACTTAAAAAAACAAAGTATAAACATTTTTAGTGGTTTTTTCTTGAGCTTTAACTAACAAAATAGGCTGTTTTCAGTGTTTCTATAGGGGTTCTAACTATTCCCGGGGGGGTCTGGTACGCATCCCCCGCGAATACAAGGGGACCACTGTATATTGTTTTTTCTATTTTTCTTACAATTTGCTTCTCAGGCTCAGTGATACGTATTTCTGAGTAACTGGCCAATATTCATATTGGGAATTTCTAAAAGTTATAAAAATCCTGGAGGTGGTCTTTTATTTTATTAAAACAGGATCTCAGATCCAGGTCAAGCAGGGTTCATCATCAGTGCTGGTGTTGATGCTGGATAGCTGGTATCACGTAACGTTTCAACCTTCTTGCAGGTCATCTTCACGATGAGTCAGTTGAAGGACTGTAGCAAGAGAGTCTGCATGGCAGTATTTTTAGCAGCTTAGACCTAGATTAGGGTTCTCATTAGTTGGGCCAGTCTTGGGCGAAGCCGTGGATCTCGCATTGATGGCTGTGGTAATTCTGTCATGCGTGTGCAATCGTATTGTGCCTGGGAATGGAAGTCAGGAATTCCGTCTGTAGCAAGAGTCCTATCTTCCTGTGGGGGCTCCTGATTACCTGGCATTGTCGGGGGGTTGTTCGTTGCTCTCCGGGCGGCGGTGGGAAGGAGAAATGTTTCCTGCGTGATGTTTAAATAATAATAAGAAGAGGGGAAGACAACCATTAGGAAATTCCTGAAGCTGAACCAAGTAAGAGATGGAAAACGTATGGCGCAATCTGGTATTACACAACTAACATGTCTTACCCCCCCCATTTTTTTATTAAACTACACAAATTGGAAACTCTTACCTGCTGTCAATGGTGCCCTCTGTCTGCAACCATGTCGTTAGGCTATTAAGATCTCGTAAGTATAAATATATACTATTTATTACCCAAAGCAGTTGAATATAAAATAGAACAAAATGATTAACAGAAAACCCAAATCTGCCCATAAAGAAACCAGTAAGTTAACATTCTACCCTCCTGACTAAGAATTCACTCCCAGATCCAAAATGTCAATAAGTTCATTTAACATAGTCAGGTTAGAGAATCCCATCTCTAAATTAGTCATGGAATAGGACCCATCTGTAATAAAGATAATAATGGATAAAAGATACACTTCACACATCACTCTTTTCAAAGTATTCACGTAAAGAGAGTATTTCACACTTCTCTCTCTTTTCAAAGGTAACGGTTTTCTAAGTATTACAAAATATGCGTTATACCTTTACGATGGGGCTTTCTCTCCCGACACTCGGCGTGTACCACCTGACCTCTTTGTGTTCACCGAAAAGAATGTGTCTTTCGCAAGTGCCTTGGACTTAGGCCTGTAACATCCGTACAAACGAATGTACATGCTTGATGACAGGGTGAGTGATCTTTCTGTTATACTGCTTGCGTACTCAAATTCCTTCGCTCAAGTAAGCTGCCCTCACAGCTTGGCTTGTCTCCAAGCAAGACGTGATATGTGATTTCACTTAACATTACGCACTTGTAAGACATGCAACATGGCTCCAGGAAGTCAAGGACGAGGAAATAGGGAGGTTAAAACAATGATTCACCAATATCATGACAAGACACAGTCAGATACCAACTAAGAAAATTCCCACTTGGAAAGCTCCAGGTCCCAATGATGTCCATGGATACAGGCTCAAAAATTTCAAGGCCCTACGCCTATGAATAGAAGAACAACTTCAGCATTGTATCACAAACCACCATGCACCCAAATGGATGACCACAGGTAGAACAGAACATCCTTAGTACAGAAAGACAAGAACAAGGGAAATATAGCAAGTAACTACAGGCCTACCATCTGCCTACCAGTAATATGGAAATTACTAATAGGTATCATCAATGAAAGGCTATACAACTACCTAGTGGATGCAAACACTATCCCCCACAAACAGAAAGCTGCAGAAGGAAGTGAAGGGGCACAGAAGACCAGCTTCTAACAAAATGGTAATGAAGAATAGTAAGAAAAGGAAAACCAACCAAAGCATGGCATGGATTGACTACACAAAAGCCTTTGACACGATACCACACATGTAGCTGATAGAATGCCTGAAAATATATGGGCTAGAGGAAAACACCATCAGCTTCCTAAAAATTACAATGCACAACTTGAATACAGTACTTACAAGCTCAGCAGAGGGTAACATCAGGAGAGGGATCTTTCAAGGCAAATCACAGTCCCCGCTACTCTTCGTAGTAGCCATGATTCCCATGACAAAAATGTTGCAGAAGAGGGATGGTTGATGCCAAATCAAGAAAGGAGGCAAAAGAATTAACATTTAATATTCATGGATGTCATCAAGCTTTATGGTAAAAGAATCAAGGGAAAAGATACTCTAATTCAGACTGTAAGGATTATATACATGGGATATCAGGATGGATTTTGGAATAGAAAAATGTGCCTTGGTCAACATACAAAAAGGCAAAGTGACAAGGACTGAAGGGATGAAGCTACCAGATCGGAATAGCATCAAACATATAGATGAAACTGGATACAAATACTTGGGAATAGTAGGAGGGGAGGATATAAAACACCAAGAGATGAAGGACACGATCGGGAAAGAATATGTACCGATACTAAGGTGATACTCAAGTCAAAACTCCACACCAGAAATATGATGAAAGCCATAAACACATGAGCAGTACCAGTAATCAGATACAGTGCAGTAGGGGTGGGCAGAAATCGACTCCGGAATCAATCTTGGCGAGTCTAGCTTAGTGATTCTGGAGTCAACTCACATCCACAGAAAATCGACTCAGTGATTCTGGAGTCAACTCACATCCACAGAAAATCGACTCCGCTCTGCTCCCTATTCACCAGCTGTTCGGCGCATGTGATCATGAATTCATGACTCATTCATCAAGATCACTGACCTGGGGCAGCTCGCTGACTGCTCGTGCATAGGGATCAGTCAGTCAATGACATTCAGTGTTTATAGGAAGGAGTATATACAGTCCGGTCCCAAATTGTATGTGTTCGAATTGTGCAGTTCCCCTTTTATGTGGTCGCTAGTTCTCAAAAATAGATTTTCTGTATCTGCGAAGCCGTTCAAATTCTGCAAGTCAAGCGCCACAAAACTTATCAAATCTATTTTCTTTTCAAGTATTTTAGATGTGGGGGGGGGGGGGGGGGTTGTGGGGGGGGGGGGTGGTGGATCTGAGAGAAGAGGTGGGGGGAATGCTTGGAGGAAACAACTATTATTCCTCCAAGGGGGAATGCGAGAGAAAGATTTCCTGCTCAGCCATTAGCTAAGATGGAAGGCGCTGCCTCACGCGTTTGTGACGTCATAGCGCAGTGTGCATGAATGATCATCGCAACATGTATTATTCAGATCTGCGAATTGTATTCTGGTCATCCGCATCATGCAGATTTGATCATTTATTTTTTTCTATTGTTGAAATAGGTTTTGATGAAAATGACTAGTAAAAGTAATGAACAGAGAAGCAAATGAGAGAGAGAGAGAGAGAGAGAGAGAGAGAGAGAGAGAGAGAGAGAGAGAGAGAGAGAGAGAGAGAGAGAGAGAGAGAGAGAGAATCATTCAATTCAAACTTTTCAAGAAACTCATTTCATGTTGAATTTTGAATTTTTATCATTTCTTTTTAAGAAATTGTAATTTCATATCAAATTTGAGTTTGAGAGAGAGAGAGAGAGAATCATTTTATATAAACTTTTCAAGAAACTCATTACATGTTGAATTTTTAGAATTTTGAATTTTTATAATTTCTTTTTAAGAAATTGGATATATAAATTTTGAAATTTTTCCATTAGTTCTTTTTATCGTAGAATAAATTTCTTTATTTTTAGAATTTTGAATTTTTATAATTTCTTTTTAAGAAATTGTGATATAGTATAAAATTTTGAATTTTCATTAGTTCTTTTTTTATCGTAGAATAAATTTCTATGAAAATGATTACATTGTAAACATGCTGGACAAATAAGCAGACAGTTTATCAGTTCTTTTTTTATTGTATAATAAATTTCTATGAAAACGATTATACAGTGAACATGCTGGACAAATAAACAGACAGGCAATCGTAACTAGGTTTGTTAGGCTGAAAGGGAGTGAAGACACGCATGATCCGCTAGTCCCCGAAACCTCAAATGGTTCACAAAGCCTTCCTTCAGCAGAAGAACTCTTCACAGAGGATGAAATAGAGGAGTTTGAAGGTTTTTTGGCAGAGGATAGGTAGAGGAAATTCCATCCAAAAGGTTTTTTTTAAAGGAAATGACTGTATCGTACAGTACACTTGCACCCAATGGTGGCATTGTTTACGTGTGGTAGTTTTCACCATCCTGTGTGTGATTTAAAACTTTTTCAAGTTATTAAAACCTTTTTAATGTTTTATTTATCCATAAGAACAATTTCATATTGGAAAAAATGACAGTATACATAGTACAGAGAAAGTATTGAAAATGGGTAGTTTAAAAAAGTTTGACTGGGTAAGTTGCCATTTGCCTTGGCCCTAATGGAATTATTCCCATAAGGTATGTGTTTTGAAATCTGAGAATTTCCAATTCTGCGAGGCTGTGGATCTACCAAAGTCTCGCATAATTGGGGACCATACTGTATAAAAGAGAGGAGAGTAAAAAAAAATATATAATAAGTGAGTGTAAAATGAAATAGATTAATATAGAAAAATTTTAAGGTGAATAAAAATGAGTGTCAACAATTGTAATTGAAATTAAACTTACAAACAATCTTTGAAACATATAGCAGAATAATTGATCATAAGTTTTTCAAGACAAACTGCTAAAACTGAAAGCCATAGGGCAAGGGCATAGATTAAGAGGAATAAGATGGCCCAGAGAAGGCAGATAGCCTAAAGCAATGTTCTCCCATATGAAAACAGGCGATGCTACTTTAAGCTGTTTTAACTCCTCCCTACCACTCAATTTTAGATTGACTTTATGGTCTTGTTTGGTTGGACAGAGAACACCTTTATGTAATTATCTTGGAATGCAGGCCTTTGTCTCTCTTAAGCATCTTAGGAAGCGCCCAAGGGCCGAGTGATTGCTATATTGACATCATCCTGAGTGACCCGAAGAATATTTCTTTCCTCCATGACCTCCCCCAAACCCTCTATCCTTTGTTTGTTTGTCTTAGGTGCTGCTGCACCCAGGGAGTCGACGCCAAAGTTGATTTTTGCGAGTCCACCCTCTCCCAGAGTCGATTTTGTAGTCCAAAATTAGCAATTCTTGCCCAGCCCTACAGTGCAGGAGTAGTGGAGTGGAGGAAGGCTGAACTTTGCAGCATAGACCAGAAAGCTAGGAAACACATGACAATACACAAAGCACTACACCCAAGGGTAAATACAGACAAACTATGCATAACACGAAAGGAAGGAGGGAGAGGGGCACTAAGTATAGAAGACTTTGTCAACATCGAGAGCAGAGCACTGGGGCAATAGTATTTGAAAACCAGTGAAGACAAGTGGTTAAGGAGTGCATAGGAAGAAGGACTGATGAAAGTAGACTGATGAAAGTAGATAAGATCCAAAAATATACAAAGACAGGAGAATGACAAACAGAATGGAGGAATGGCACATCAGACCAATGCACAGACAGTATATAAGACAGACTGAAGAACTGGCCAGCAATGAAACATGGCAGTGGCTACATAAGGGAGAACTCAAGGAGGAAACAGAAGGAATACTAAAAGGAGTGTAAGATGAGGCCCAAAGAACCAGATGCTATGTCCAGAGAACAATATGTAGATGGAAATAACATCTCACTCATATGCAGGGAGTGCAATATGAAAAATGAGACCATAAACCACATAGCCACTGAATGTCTGGCACTTGCACAGAACCAGTGCAAAAAGGTGGCATGATTCAGTAGCAAAAGCCCTCCACTGGACCGTGTGCAAGAAATACTAGCTAACTTGCAGTAATAAGTGGCATGAACACTAACCTGAGGGAGTGATAGAAAATGATCAGGCAAAGATCCTCTGGGACTATGGTATCAGAACAGATAGTGTGATATATGGTGTTGATTGACAAAATCAAGAAGAAAGTATCACTCATTGATGTCACAATACCATGGGACACCAGAGCAGATGAGAAAGAAAGATAAAATATTGATAAGTATCAAGACCTGAGAATAGAAATAAGAAGGATATGGGATATGTCAGTGGAAACACATGACAATACACAAAGCACTACACCCAAGGGTAAATACAGACAAACTATGCATAACACGAAAGGAAGGAGGGAGAGGGGCACTAAGTATAGAAGACTTTGTCAACATCGAGAGCAGAGCACTGGGGCAATAGTATTTGAAAACCAGTGAAGACAAGTGGTTAAGGAGTGCATAGGAAGAAGGACTGATGAAAGTAGATGAAGATCCAAAAATATACAAAGACAGGAGAATGACAAACAGAATGGAGGAATGGCACATCAGACCAATGCACAGACAGTATGTAAGACAGACTGAAGAACTGGCCAGCAATGAAACATGGCAGTGGCTACATAAGGGAGAACTCAAGGAGGAAACAGAAGGAATACTAAAAGGAGTGTAAGATGAGGCCTTAAGAACCAGATACTATGTCCAGAGAACAATATGTAGATGGAAATAACATCTCACTCATATGCAGGGAGTGCAATATGAAAAATGAGACCATAAACCACATAGCCACTGAATGTCTGGCACTTGCACAGAACCAGTGCAAAAAGGTGGCATGATTCAGTAGCAAAAGCCCTCCACTGGACCGTGTGCAAGAAATACTAGCTAACTTGCAGTAATAAGTGGCATGAACACTAACCTGAGGGAGTGATAGAAAATGATCAGGCAAAGATCCTCTGGGACTATGGTATCAGAACAGATAGTGTGATACATGGTGTTGATTGACAAAATCAAGAAGAAAGTATCACTCATTGATGTCACAATACCATGGGACACCAGAGCAGATGAGAAAGAAAGATAAAAAATTGATAAGTATCAAGACCTGAGAATAGAAATAAGAAGGATATAGGATATGCCAGTGGAAATTGTACCCATAATCATAGGAACGCTAGGCACGATCCCAAGATCCCTGAAAAAGAACCTGGAAAAACTGGATGCCAAAGTATCTCCAGGACTCATGCAAAAGAGTGTGCTGTTAGAAACAGTGCTCAGTGATAAAAGTGATGCTCATAAGTAGGCAGGACTAGCAGAGTTTGCAGAAGGAATCTTTATGATTCTATCAGAACCTAAACTGATGATGTTTTAAGGTGCTTTAAATGTGGGTCTGTTGGGCTCTCAGACTAAGGGCATCTGGTAAAGCAAGAATAGACTATGCTCATCTTGTTGTCCTTACATTGGGGACATGACCAACAATGCTACAACTGTTGTTTACCTGTGGAATCAGGAAAGGAACTAAGTCAGTCCCTTTGCTTTTAGCATTTATCTTCGTTTGAGCTGAGGTGAACATCACCATAGCACCAAAGTTCTTTTTGGGATCTCCTAGCGTGTTGGCAGGTGGTCCCTTTACTTGGAATTTACCAATGCCTATGGTAGGTATGGGGACATGCTTGCCATGTTAAACACCTGACTACCACAGCTGCACCCAGTAGTGCAGTGGTGAACAGTATGTTCTAGGATTGTGATAGTGTAGATATGTATGACTACTTCATTCAGACATCTGGGACAGGTTCTTGTGAAGTTTTGGACTTCCTAAATCTTGGATGATCCATTTTTCCCTTTTGGCCATATGGGAAGTGGTTCCTGGGCATCTTAGATCTTCCTGTAGTCATCTTCAGAATTCTTGCTTTATCAGCATTTTTGAAGCAATTACCCAAAGGCTCATCTTTACAATTGGAGTTTATCCAGTATAGTCTAGGAGAATGGCTGTTCAAAAAGTAGCACCAGCATCTATCGTCACCCCTAGCATATCCTCTAACGTTCCCCTTTATCAGGGCAAGAGTACTAGGTATTTTTGATAGATGGGTTTGTTAAATATAGTTTCATTGTTTAAAACATTATGTAATATTCCATGCAAGGAATCACCTGACAGATAAGCAGGTTTTACTCTTGTATATTAATTTCATGTTCTCAGCCATACAGCATCATATTACATACACAGTATGGCAAGAAGAAAGTAAGTTAATAGTATTTATGAAACCTGAAAAGTTAATTATTTATATAGGCAGTCCCAGGTTTATGATAGGTTTTCCGTTCCTACACCACATCATAAGCTGAAAATCGTTGTAAGCCAAAGTCATCGAAAACGCTAAGAAAACCTTACTTTTAATGCTTTGGTTGTATTGGAAATGATGCAAATTAAATTTTTCTTGAGTTTTTCTCGAAAATACCTCCAAATCTTTTTATTATTCTGCTGTTTTGGAGCCATATTTCTTCTGTCGGATCGACGTTGTACGTGTCGTAATCCCAAACCTTGCATCGTAAACCAGGAAATAATTTATGACGAATATATTTGAATAGTGTCATAACCTTGGAACATTGTAAGCCGGACCTGTCGTAAGCTGGGGACTGACTGTATATTGAAACAAAACTTGTAAATATTTTGCTTTATACAGAATTTAGCATTAGCAGTACCTTTGGAGTATATTAGATCTGCTGGAAAAGTCTTTGGTTGAATCATATTCACCTGTGAGGGGATTACTCTGATACCTGATGTAAATTGTAGGCATTTTTTAGGGTTAACGTTACAATGGCATATTTTATGATGTTTCAGATTCCGGTATTGTTTTTGCCATTCAAATGTCTGCCCACTATAATAGGTATCGTAGCAGCTGCAGTTGCGCTGTTTAATAATTTTAAAATTATTCTGATTGAAAGAGGAGCTGGACGCAATGGCTCAACAGTTGCAGTAAGTTCTGCTTGCACCTGCAGTTTGCCAACAGTGCATGATGCTTTGCAGACTTTGCATGTTGCTGGTACACAGGCACTTTAATTTCTACAATTGTATGCATGCTTTTCATGCCACCTATTTCAGATTTTCTTTACTGGTTTTCAGCTACTGTTTGTGATAATTATTGCATGATGAATTGTTCACAAGTAAGGCTGTAAAAATTAAATATTTTTTCCAGGTATCACCCTTCCATGGTGTTTTTAAATTTCAGACCATTGCAGGTATTCTTGTGCATAGTATTCTTGAATGGATCATTTACTAGAGATCTTGGTGAAAATTTCTAGGTTATCCATTATACAGAAATAAAATGTAATAAGAGAGATTGTATTATTCCTTCATGTCAATTCTTACATTTTTTTCAAGTGTTTCCTTGTAAAATCACATAAAGAATAATGCTAGCATTAACTTTTAGTTGCTTTCATGCATTTAACCATATGTTTTGGTGATTACCTGCATAAATTCATATAGTGAGTAGTATAGCAGAGAACTCAGTTGCCTCAGCCACATCTTGTGTTTGTGGTCTACACATTTCTATCACTTTCAATTTTTTTCAGCAATTTTGTGCTCTTAATAGACCCTACAACCAATTGCTAAACTATCATTAAGACATGAAGTTCCAAGAATTATTTAGCAGTTACCAAAAAGTTATTGTAATAATAAACCTGTTATAAATATGAACTCCCCTTAATATACAGTTCTTTGTGTAATGTTTAAGTCTTTATACATGTTAGTTGGTTACTTTCCATGAAGAAGTTTTTTATACTAGAATTGTTATAAGGTTCACATAATCTTGGAAATGTAAATTTTCCAGTAGAAATGTGATAGAAAATATTACTTAGAAATTAATGTTTATTGAAACCTATTAATTTAGAATTGTGAAATACTGTAACATTAAACACATTTATTTGTTCAGAAATGCAGATTGTTAAATTTTATATGGGATTATTCCTGGGATGAGTGTGAAATGATCATTAAAGCTTGAAGAGTAGGAATAAGGTGGATATTGGTAGCTGGTGTGTGGGTGATGGGAAGCTGTCCACTAACCTGATGGAAGACAACATATTTTCTTCAGCCAACCTTCCTGTTGATGTCTTCCTATGATCAGTTTCACAGGTAATGAGGGTGGGGACCCTGCATTGACAGACCACCATTAACCTGAGGATTTTTGCTCATGGGCCCTTGGACATCCTTGAGATCTGTAGTGGCTGCTCCTCATGGACAGAAAAGGCTCTCTCAATAGGTGTGATTAGCTACTCTCGCCTCTCTTTTATGAGTTAGTAGTCAGGCTACAATACACATGATTCACTCAACATATATTAGAGCTTCAAATAGTAGCATGCTGCTCCCTCTGCTTTCCTTTTTAATATCAGGCTAGGTGTGGATCATTATTATAAGGACCCATTATTATAATGGGCATCACTTTTCATAATATAAATTCCTACTCACATGTACTTCCATCCAAGAAAGTGACATCTCTGGGTGGAGATGGAGCAATACCAATTGATTCTGAGGTTCAGTCCTCCATGCTGAAGAAAAAGTGCTGGGTATCAGATAGGTGAGTGGTTGGTATCCCATCTACCTACATACCACGTATCAACAACATGTTAACCAGTCTTATTAAACATTTCAAGTTTAGGTTGGCAATAAAAAAAGCTTTGGTTATAAATATATAGGAAAAGTACAAATTATCTTAGAAATGTTTCATATAAAAGGAGTTGATCAGTTTGATCAATTCTTTGTGATTTGATCAAATCTGTGTGATTTTCCTCTGCCTGGATAAGACTGAACTTAATTGATAAGAATTTTCAGTAGCTTGAGAGTTTATGTAAATTAATTTGGCAACAAACTGTTTTTAAATTAATGTTGATTTATAAAAATTACAAACCATTGTATGTTTGTAATTTTTATAAATTGCACAACCAATTCATGTTCACATCATATAGGGCCAGCATAATAATGATTAAATTTACATTTCAAGATTCTGCAACATCTCAGGTACCCCAGCCTGATATAGGGATGTTGAGACATTACCCTTAGTTGCAGCCAGTGCAAAAGTACTGAATATTCAAGGAGTCACAGACAACCCTGCCCTCAATTGCAGAGAATGTAGAACACTTATAATTGTCAGTACTTTTGTGAGTGCCATTTTTTGGACTGCAGTGTATAATCAAATGCTGGAAAAAATCTGTTGGAGATATTTTGTCAGAATCTTGAACATTCTCAATGTACCAATAGTCGGTTGGGTTCAGGTTTACCCTCAAAATTTAACGAGATCTTTAGTGGATGCTCTGTTACGTCCCTTTCAAGTTGGGCACAGTAATGTGTTGTTTTGATGAATGTTGATTATAGCCTCAGTTTATAGCAAATAAGCTACAATCCATTTCCTCCTTAAAGAACAAAGCAAGTATGAAAATGAAAACTATTTGATCCACTGGTGTTCAGTGGAGACGTTAATACCAATAGTCAACTTTCCATATGCTTTCAGCTGTGGTACTTTGAGTTCCTGGCAGAGTGTGATACAAGCTTATCTATGTGATTTTCCTAGGACATTTGTACCTTTGGCAGTTTAAAACCTGGTACTTTTGCATCTTATGTTTGTGAATTTTTTTTCCATCTTTAGGTTTGAGCACTTTTGCTCTCTGGCTACTAAGTCAAGGGAGTGGGTACATTACACGTATCATTTTCTAATTGCCTCAGCTGGTGCTAAGCCTCTTTTATATCTTGGGCCAGTAAATCATGCTCAGGTTTACCTGTCAGTTCACCCATGACTGTTTGACAGATGAGTGTCCACATGTAAAGAGTAGAACTGACAGTTGGACAGTCAACTCAAGTCATTACCTTCATTTCTCACCTAGCCTTTGTCATGGCAACACTATATGACAGCGATGGAGTTCCGCTGGCTGGTAAGGAATGGAGCTACATACAGCCTACTAGCTGCTGTGGCAGTTCACCTCAAAATAGGAAAGAAGCAAAAAGGCGTAACAGAATATGGTCTAGATATTGCCTATTAGAGAGAGATGTCAGGTTATTTATGATATGGATTGTGAAGCCTACTTTTACTAGTAACCCCTTTCATAAAAAGGCAGGACACTTGCTTAGGCCTATACCAAATTTTTTTTATGTCAGTTTCAATGAGCTGACAGGGAGACGGACAGGTAAACCTGTGCTGGAATACCCGGCCTTAGTGTTATTAAATTGGTTTAAGGAAGCATTTTTCCATACCAAGGATAGATCCATTTACTTGATCTTGATTGTACTGAAGGAATTTGCTTTCAAAATTGTCAGCAACTTCTGTAAATCCATGTGGCTTGTTTCTGTAGCAAAAGGCTTCTTTTCTATTCTTCATTTCACAGCTGTTCTTTCCTTGGCAACTCAGTGTACCTGATTGTCATCCCGTATTGTGCTCAAGTATTATTTATTCAAGAATGCTATGTTCAGATGAACTGGGGTCTTTTACTTTGCAATTTTTTTTTACCAAAATTTGCAGTTTTTTTTTTTTACCAAAATTTGGAACCCTGCTCTTAATATTCCTCATGGAGACAGGCACTCAATGGCTCATTTTGCCAAGTTGATTGCTCCTGTTATTAAAACTACCGCTCTGTTGTTTTACTATAATCCTGATTCAACTCTTAACTTTTGACTTCTTAAATCAAGTTAAATTTTTTTAGATCAGCAGTGAGGTTTATGCAAGGTGAGATTTATAGGGACCTTTTTTGGTATATATTTTATTTTTTAAGTTCATTTTAATCTTAACCAACCCGTCTTGATGAAATTCTTTTTCCAATTAATAATGATGTTCCTCAGGGTTGTGCTCTCTTTCTTCTGTTTCTTTCTTATCAGTGATCTTTCATCTCTCTCCTTTTTTTTTTTTTTTTTTTTTTTTTTTTTTTTTGTTTTTTTTTTTTTTTTTTTTTTTTTTTTTTTTTTTTTTTTTTTTTTTCATCATCATGTTTTTTGATTCACCCTTCTGTATTTCATTCTTAACCTGTCATCCCCATCTCTTTCTGCATCATGTTTTTGACTCACCCTTCTGTATTTCATTATTTACCTGTAAGCCCTCCTCTCTTGTCTACTCTTTATTAATTCAGACCCTGTAAACATATATTGAATTTGAAGAGTACAACCGTTAAGTTTAATACATCCCATGTACAGTTGCTACATATTTCTTTTGTCTCCCAACCATTTACTCATAAACCTTCAGAAATTGGTAATACTTATATTGTATGGTTGTTGACTTTCTTTTCATATGTTCTTGAGCTTTTAAATCCTCTTATTTTAATTTTTTGTGAGTGAATTGCAAACTTCCATCCCATTGGAAGTAAGTCTGTTCACTCTATTAAACTAAGCCCCTCTCTCTCTCTCTCTCTCTCTCTCTCTCTCTCTCTCTCTCTCTCTCTCTCTCTCTCTCTCTCTCTCTCTCTCTCTCTCCCCAGTATTGGTGTTATGATCACCATTTCTCTAGCCTTGATATTTAGAAAAATAATAACTCAACATGTTACAGCTTGAAGCCTATTACTATGTGAAAATTATTTAACATCTGAGGTTTCTTTGTTTGTCAGATTCCAGGGACAGATCTCGAATATTTAGTGTTGTATGTCACCGTAGGCTTGATACAGGTGCTTTGTCAGGTAAAAACCTGTGCTTGGGTCATCCTTTTTGGTGGAGCTGGAAAAAATGGTTCATCAATTGCTGTAAGTTTATGTATACTATATAGTGTAGCTGCTGTATATAATGTCTCTGGGCTTCATGTGAAGTGTGAGTTAGTTTTACTTTTGTGAATATTTTGTGAGCTTGGTTGTCTTTACAAAGTGGATGTGCAATAACACTAATCAAATGAAGGTGGGATATGATGGCAGATTAGACCATTGTGTTGTAAATATAACATTTGACACTTAATTTGCTTTTTCATAGTAAAGTTACCAGGAAAAAGTTATTCTTTTCTTTATTCTGGTCAGATTTGTAGAATACCATTGCAGTAATCCAAACAATAGACATCTCTTTAAAACTACTGTTACTGTCAGATTTTAGATAGACCAGTTTTTGAGTCCTAATTAGAAAGAAGGAAAGTGTTAGTCATTGGGCTGTTAAAATGTTCCCAGTACTAGATGGGGATCTTCCCTCCATGTCCTGTGTCGTAGTATTGACTACTTATGTAAAGGCAGAGACCTAAATTTGTATCAGAGTTTGAAACATTTTACTTACACAAGATTTGATATGCGTAAGACAGGATGATGAAAATTGCAAGTAGTTTATATTAAGTAAATAAGGAAGGCCATGGGATTGGAACAGGTATACTCTATATTAAGGATGATTCTCACAGAAATGTAGAGTTATAAAACTTATCAGTTAGTGTACATCAAAAAAATTCTTGTATGAACTTTGTAAGTCCATGTTTTATTCGTATGATGTAGCTATGAACTTAGTAAGTCCATGTTTTATTCTTATGGAAATTTTGTTCATTGAAGCCACATGCACTAGGAATTTTAACCTCCACCCTGGATTATCCCTTGATCCTCTTTCCCTGTCCTATCTGTTTGGAAGACATACTGCCTGAATCAAGAAACTGTAACCCCTCCCACCACTACTCAGTTTTATATATAAAGCTCTGTAAACTATTTTTGTACTCCATGTGAACTAGAAAAAGTAGAATAAACTACGAAAGTACTTGTTCCAATTCTTGGTTTTCATTCAGATTTTTACTTGAATTGTAGGATACTCTCAAACACATGGACTACGTGCTACTTTGAAAAAGTATATTATTTAGTTGTGTATAAGTAGTTACCAAGTGATGCTTCAAGTTGCTATTGTTAGCAACTAAAGTATTTGAACAGTGCTTTGGTGACCACACAGTATTTGTTACTATGAACTGTTAAGTAAATATCTTTTTTATTATTAAATATAAGCATGTATTTGAATATGATTTTAAATGTGTAAGGGCTGTTCTTCCAAAATTCTTTAAAAAAGAATTTTTCAACCATTTCAGGCTTTATATATGGGTTATGGGTAAATTATAAATTTTTTATGTTAAAGATTAATATATTTATTTTTGTTCTTTTATCTGCACAGCTACCTTTCATCGGGTTCTCAATCAAATATGTTATTCTCTACTGCATATTGTTCTTTCAAATTGTCCTAGCATATTCATACATGCATACTATTCCATACACTGGTGCTGGGAAGAATGGTTCAACTGTAGCTGTAAGTTTTTAGGGAAATGATTTTTCAGTTTAGACAAATGTATGACATGTACTACTGTATTATAAATTAGGTAACAGTATAAACAGTTTGATAAAGTACCTTTTACCAAGTAGTACTAGTTATGTTCAAGCTGTATTTGTAGCACTAGGTAAGTATGGTTGTAAGAAGCTATCATGTTGAAAGTATAGACACCATTAGCCATGTATATTAAGTTATATCCTAAGTTATTTAGGCTTTAGAACTTGAGAAATTATTTTTGAAAATTAGAACAATTGTACAAGTGTAAAAAGTAGATGACTTTGTGTTTACTAAGTGTTTAGCGTTAAATTTTTTCAGCATTTTTGGATTTAAATGAAATGGAAATTGTTTAATTTGTTCAGCTTTTTGATAATGAGAGCAGGAGATTAGTATTTATATACAGTAGAATTTATATGACAGTGAAGGACACTAGTAACAAATCATAAATGGCATCTACGTAAACTTAAATTGCTGAATTAGTGCCAGTTTTAATGTGCAATATATTGCTCTGCAAATACGTAGTACCTTTTTGCATGTTTCTGTAGGTTAGACCAGTCCAGAATTCAAATTACTCTTAGTATTGATTGAAATTTCAATGAAGGAGTTTTAGTGACCAATATAAAAGGCTCAAAGCATTGTAGATACTGTAATGAATCTGGAAGGAATACTATAGCACCTCAAATTCTGTGAGATACAGGAGAATCTGGACCATTTCAGCTTGGTCTAAACCTGTAAACATGGATCCCTTGGTCTTTGGATAAATAATTAACATATCCTCCTTACACTCTTTGAGTGGATCTAATTTTTACTTGGTTAACCTCCCTTGATCTCATACAGGATACTTAAAATTCTCATAATTATTTTTTTCCTGCCTTTTCTCTTGCCACAAGAAGTTTGCAGTTTTTACATAATATAGAATAAAAAGAAATGGTGGCTATACAACATGTCTGTGCAATGCCTTTTGGTTACGTAGGTATTGGCCAACAAACGATGCCTTGGTGGCAGCCGACGGACGTTGCCTTGGTGGTAGCGGCTAACAGACGTGATAGTAGTAATGGTCGATGGATGGACATTCCATGTAATCTGCTTACGAGATCGATCTTCCAACTGTTACATCCTTTAATTTGGATTGTTCCGTGAATATTAACTTTCGACTTTCTGTGCCAAGGTAGTTACAGTTAGTCAGTAGGTTGGATCGTTTACAGTGAAGTTCTGTAGACCCATTCCCCCCTACGCTTATGAAGCAGGATTCAATTATTTCTGATCGTACAAGGTGTTTTTCTGGTGTGAGTGGAATTATTTTTTAACTCCTTAGATATACGGATCAGACCTACTCAACGGGTTAGTTGTGGTTAGGTACTACTAGAGCCTAGACCACGAAAGACTTTGAGAACACCTTTGAATTTTCTTGGCTAAAGAATGATGGGGAACTAACTCCTCTTTTTCATGAACTTTGTGGGATTAAGTTTAGTGACTTAATTAGCCTAGCCTACGAAAGTTCGAACCTATCTTTACCAATATGGCCTAGCCCAAAATTCCCTTGGTTCACGATGACAGATTTGCCTCATTTTCCGTTCCTTCCATTAAGGAGTTTGTGAGTGTGTGTTACCAACAACCTTCAGAGCACTGTTATTTCTAAAAAGGACTCATCACCTAGTGCCTAGTTGTCATAGACTTTTTATTAACATGAGCCAGACCGAGAAAGAGATGTCCAAGAGTACCTTTTGTTCAGCTACATGAGGTGATAGGCAAGCCTGCTTCTCATCGCCAAGTTTTGTCACCATTACTGTGCATGCTGAAGCACATGACATCAGAAGAATAAGTTCCTCCTTGGTATTAAAGAAGAACATGTTTGTTCATAGGATTTTGAATGTTGGTTCCTGGCTTCATCAGACCACTTTCACTTTCTTCTAGCTGAAGGATATTGCCCACAGGTCCTTGGATACTTTTTCCTTGGGTCTGATGGTGGCTGCTCAGCGAGTTGTTTAGCTCATCCAGTGCCCCTGATGGGATAGTTTGTATCTTGTTTAAAATGATAGTGTGGAGGGAGGGAATGAGTGAGATGACTGGTCTCTTTTCTTTCCAGATTTTCCCTTCTTCAATAGTACCTACAGGCTGTTTGAAGAATAGACACATCATACGTTGGAAACAGCTTGATGCAGGTTAGCTTTGCAGTCATACTGTTACAGCACTTTTCATGTAACATACAACATACAAATCTGCTTCGCAGTAGCTACAGCTCCTCTCGAGCAAAGGGAGTGAGGGAGTGGTGACAAACCCATTTCATGTGGCTGACATGGTTTGTTGCTTGAACAGATATATGTACATAGTTCTCTTTGACTTCCATATATGCAGTGAATCTGAACATGTTACATTGTATTTAAACCCAGTGAACTGGGTGTTAGATATCCACGTCTTCTTTCCCACAGTTATCTGTACACCAAGGGGTTGGTTGCCTGATGTGCCTTTCCTTACAACATCAGGCATGGTTTATTATTAGGCAAAGGGGTTATACGACCTCATGCCCTTGCTGTCATCAACCACAGTTATTGGCAGTGGGCATAGCCCTTGACTAAAAAGTCCATGTGCAAAGCAGCAGCTGTCCTTTTAGTCCCCTTTTACGACATGCAGGACCTACGGTGTAGTATTCTTACCCTCCTACCACAGGGTAGACATATCTTACATCCCAAAGGTTTAGGTCTTCATTAGAATCCTCATTTCTTCATAGAATCCTCATTTCTAAGAAGAATGATCAGGTGTGCTGAACCTCCAGTGGTTCAGGATTCTCATACCGCCCTCCAAGTGTGTCTATCTGAATGTAAACCGAAGGTTTGCTCTTCATATGAGCAAATGACAAATTTTGTATTAATTTGTATTTTTCATAGCTAACAAATCTGAGGTATTAACATTGACTGCCCACCTCTGGCCATCCCTCTTATATCTTATCCTGGGTTGGAAGAAGACCTACTATACATCACTAGGTGCGAGATGGTCTCTGACTTTCTTCCTCTGGCTTGCTTCCAATTTTAAATTCAAGATTCCTTGCATTTAAAATTTCTGATTGTTTTTAACCCTTAAACGCCGAAGCAGTATTTTAAAAATCGTCTCCCGTATGCCGGCGGCGTTCGCAAGTGAGCGCCTAAACGGAAAATTTTTTTTTTTTTTTCAAAAAATCACAGCACGTTTAGTTTTCAAGATTAAGAGTTCATTTTTGACTCCTTTTTTTGTCATTGCCTGAAGTTTAGTATGCAACCATCAGAAATGAAAAAAACATAATTATCATATATAAATATTGGGATATATGACAAGGCAAAAAAAATGTCATATATAATTGTATACAAATCGCGCTGTGAGCAAAACAGTGAAAGCTAACGAGTTAATTTTTGTTGTTGTATTGTACACTAAATTGCGATGATTTTGGTATATAATACATTGTAAAACGATCAAGGCAACACAGAGAAAATATTATCACTAAATGATGCATGAATTCGTAACGTGCGGACATAAAAAAAAAGCTGTTTTCAAAAATTCACCATAAAATTCGAATATTGGTGGCTATAGAAACTTCCCGTTTGTTGCAAACTGAAGGTAATTGATTGAATATTACTAGAATGTAAGTATTGTAGCTTACAATTGCAGTTTTCGACCATTTCGGTTGAGTTAAAGTTGACCTAAGGCCGAATTTTTTCTATTTATCGCTATTTATATGAAAATATTTCAAAACTGATAAAAGCTACAACCACAGGTTGTTTTTTGTTGTATTCTACATGAAATTGTGCATATTTTCATATATAAAACTTTATGTAACGGCTAATTTAAAATGGTGTTAACATTATGACAATCGGGCAAAAAAATTTATGATTTTTTCGGAAGTGTTACCGCGCGGACGTAATGAAAATTTCTTTTTTCATAAATTCACCATGCATCGAAATATTGTGCTAGAGACTTCCAATTTGTTGCAAAATAAAGGTAAATGATTGAATATTACTAGAATGTAAGATTTTTAGCTTACAATTGCGTTTTTCGACTATTTCGGTCGAGTCAAAGTTGACCGAAGGTTGAAATTTTGGCACTTATCGTTATTTAAATGAAAATATTTCAAAACTGATAAAATCTACAACCATGGTTTGCTTTTTTGTTGTATTCTACATGAAATTGCACACTTTTTCATATATAAAAAATTTGTTACTTGCTAATATAAAATGGTGCAAACATTACGACAATCGGACGAAAAAATGTCTCGATTTTTTCGGAAGTGTTACCGCACAGACGTAATGAATTTTTTTTTTCATAAATTCACCATAAATCGAAATATTGTGCAAGAGACTTCCAATTTGTTGCAAAATAAAGGTAAATGATTGAATATTACTAGAATATGTATAAGAGTTTTAGCTTACAATTGCGTTTTTCGACCAGTTCAGTCGAGTCAAAGTTGACCGAAGGTTGATATTTTGGCACTTATCGTTATTTATATGAAAATATTTCAAAACTGATAAAAGCTACAACCATGGGTTGTTTTTAGTTGTATTCTACATGAAATTGCACATATTTCCATATATAAAACTTTGTGCAACGGCTAATTTAAAATGGTGCAAATATTACGACAATCAGACAAATAAGTTTATGTTTTTTTTCAGAAGAGTTACCGCTCGGACATAAGGAAAAAGTTTTTTTCATAAATTCTTCATAAATCGAAATATTGTGCTAGACTTCCAATTTGTTGCATAATGAAGGTAAATGATTGAATATTACTAGAATATAAGGGTTTTAGCTTACAATTGCGTTTTTCGACCATTTCAGTAGAGTCATAGTTGACCGAAGGTTGAAATTTTGGCACTTATCGTTATAATTTTGACACTTATCGTTATTTATATGAAAATATTTCAAATCTGATAAAAGCTACAACCATGAGTTGTTTATTGTTGTATTCTACATGAAATTGCGCACATTTTCATATATAAAACTCTATGTAACGGCTTATATAAAATGGTGCAAAAATGATGTCAAAGTGACGAAATAATTTCTGAGATGTCGCTGATACTTTTTAGTGCGAGAAGAAAGACATTTGCGCTTGCGCACCTGGGTAACAATTGTAAACAAAACAACGCCTTGATCCGTGAGCTCCCAGCATCCCCCAAGGCGCGTGATTCAAAAGTTTTTGCCTAGTAGGCCTATAACTATTTTTCCGCGAATTTAAAAAAAAACTTATATCGACGTACCATATGTCCAATTAGCACCCAACAGACAATTTATATTGACGTTTAATACGTCCAATTGGCACCCAACAGACAGTTTATATCGACGTTTAATACGTCCAATCGGCATTAAAGGGTTAACTGGTTTCCAGCTGGTGCCAGATGATTTATCCCAATGTTAAGACCTCAGGTTTGTTAGCTATGAAAAATACAAATTAATTACTTGCTCTTGGGCTGAGAGTTACTAGGAATTGAGCTTTCAGTTTAGGTCTCCTGTAGATGTGCAGGCTTCAACCGCCACACTTTTGCTTTATGGAGTTTCTTGGGATGCCTTATGGGTTTTTTCCCCTTTGTTCACATTTATACACAGAGTCATTAATGTACTATTGATATGCATTTATTTTTTTAAAACCATGTTTCCCATTAATTTTTTAATAAAAAATATTTTAAACGAGTCAGTGGTTTTGCTTAAAGTTATGAATCATATTGGTAAGTTTTGTGTACACTAACTAGACTCCACGCCCTCACTTGATACATCTCTCTTTGAGCTTTTACGTACATTAAGATTATTTTATACCCAGCATTGAGATTCTAAGCCTTGCAATCCAGAATGTGACCTGATATATTTCAGAGGCTTTTAGAATATGGTTTTGTGTTGTTGCCACTCTATTTTCAGGGATACTGTCATTTTCTCCAATTGAAGGTGATAATTCAAGTGCATTTTATCACATTTTCTCTACTTTTAACTTCTGGTATCAATCACTGACTTCTTTATTCTATATCTCAAGTCAGGCCATGGTAGCCTAGCAGCTTCTTGCTTTATTTGCTTTGTTGTTAACTAATTTATGTCCATCAACTGATCTGTAGTTTGATTTTTTCGTGGTGACATCAAAGATGTTTTTTTATCCCCATCCTTTTTATTATTATAATGCCTCAAGTGCATTTTAACTTGTGTTCGTAGTGATGGGCTACTGTTGATAGAGCACATTCTGCCTCTAATTCAAGGGCAGCTGGAAAAAGTATGGCCTTCTATTGAAATCTCTTGCTGAAATATTGGGTGAAGTTTTAATTGAGCCCCATATAGCCTTTTTTATTTTTTTTTTTTTTTTTTAACATTTAAATCATTCATGTATAATTTATTTTTTAAATGTGTGAATAATATTTCTGGGCTCAGCCCGTGTCACTACGTGAAATGTCCTTTTAGCACACATTTCTAAGGTAAATTATTGCTAACATACCAGAGAAAAAAGCTAATATGGAAATGCCAGAATATTCTGGCTCGCTCACCTTATTTAACTCTTTCATATCCGCTTAGTTTTGAGCACTGTGTCCCCAGATATCGGAGGTGTCTGGGAGCGCTCGACAGTGCGAAAAAATTATTATTTTGAAAATTCAGCAAAAATATAAATTTTATGCCAACAACATTCATTTTGCTGTCCTTTTTTTCTAAATGTTAGTATTTTATGGTGGAATAGTCAGAATAAGATCCCAGCCCTCTAAATACGAAAAAATGTGAGTTATTTAACAAAAAACAAACAAATCTTTACTTTTTTTTATATTTTCGTTCCTAACCCAAAAACTATGAAAGTCAGGTGAATGAATTATTTTTTATGAGAAAGCCAATAAAATTCCCTAAATATCGACACATAAATCAATGGAAAATAAATAAGTCCAGCCGGTGAAAAAATCGATAGAAAAGAGGATAAGAAACATAGCACTCTGCCTGGCGCATAGTGAGAATTATCGCTAGAAACATTTTTTTTTTTAAGAGCCCTATCTCGGTTATTTTTCATTGAAATTCTTTTGTAAACATACGAAAATGTAAAGGAAACGTTGAAGAATAAAGGGAAGGTCAAGAAAAATGGCTTTGGATATGGCAACAGTTTCATTTTGACGTTATAATTTGATCAAAATGAAAAAAATTTTACCGTTGTCAACATTTATTGCTAGAATAACAATTTTTTTAAGATCCCTATCTTGGTTATTTTTCATAGAAATTACTTTGTAAATATACAAAAATGTAGAGGAAAAGTTGAAGAATAAAGGGAGAGTTAAGAAAAATGGCATTGGGGTCACTGATAGGGAAGTGTAGGTGCGATCAGCTGATTTCATTGTGAGAATTTTATTATGCCAGGGATTTGAGCATGCGCAGTACAGAGGAGCCGACCTAAGGCCCACTCCCCGCTACCGGGACGGCTAGCGCCTCTGACGTCATTCCTTTCGTTAGCACGATCCAGCACACGCATATTTTTCTGCTCTGTGTTGTGTTCACTCTGGAATTTATTATCCGTCATCATGCAACGTCAAGATTCATCTGCATCCAAGTTAAGTACTGCTATTAATGTTTTATAACATTTGACTATGCCATGGGCCTGTTTAACCGCTTTATTTAGGTTATTTATGGACGGCGACCTAGGAGGCTTTGTTCCCGAGCCACCATGCGCGGCTCGCTCCCACGTGTTCCATTGTTTCGTGCTACACTCGGTCTTCTATACTGTTTGTGCTCGAATTATTTAGCAGTACATTATTACTCTATTAATGATGCAATATTGACGTGCTATTTATGCATTTTATGTATTTTACCACATGGGGGTTGTTTACGAGTTCACTCTAAGCTCGTAGCCTACATCGTTTCCTTCAGCTCAGAGTTCATGCATGCATGTTCTTTTAGTTGTCGGGTCTCTATGATAGGTTCCCTTAAGAACTCTGGTCCTTTCTCTCATCTCCTGAGCTACCCTGGTCACCGCCCTACGTTTCTACGTATCAGCATAGGACAGCTGCTATGAGTAGCTAAGATCGCCCTTCCTTCTTGGTTGGTCCGATCCAGCTTCTCCAGGACTCCTCCTTCTCTTCTCCATCATATTTCTTCCTTCTCCCCCGTGTTTTGTTAGGATGTTATTGGTATTCATGCTTTTTGAGACGGTTCTGGCTGGCCTAGGTCACCTCCGATCGCATGGCCTTTCTCACCACGTGGCTCATCCCACGGCCGAGAAGGTTCCAGGCAACCGCTATGAGCCACCCAGCGTCGGTCCCCCTTGCTTACTTCCCTCCTCCAGGGTTTAGATACGCTCGTTCACATTGTCCCAGGCAACCGATCCGAGCTCCCTCCCTTCCTCCCCCCCACGCGGGTGTATATGGGAGTTAGCTGGAGGACACTCGACACCGGCTCGGCTCCATACCGCTCTCCCCGTAGAGTACCAGGGGGACTCCTGCCAGGCCGAGTCTTGGTTGGCCACCAGGCTCGGTTACGCTCGGCTCTCCTCGGCTCTCAGGCCGCGCTCCCCTACCCCGAGTCACCAACCTCCCGCTCCGGTGGATCAGGGCTCTGGCATAACCAGGTCCCAGGACCAGTAGTGACTATGGGTGAGCTCCGGCAGCATTTCAATATATCTTGTGCATGTTTACGTTTATTCTTAACATCCATTATTTTAGTTTAAGTTGGCGGAGACCCCGCTACCCATCCGGGTTTCACCACCCACTTATTCTAATTTTAAGTTTTACGGCGGGGTTGTCTACCCCGCCACTCATTATTGGTCCACTCCTGCTCCTCGCCGGCCATCCCAGTACTCCTCGCTCCGGCATAAAGGCTAGGTGTTACTCTTGTTTCAGTGATCTTTTGTCCTGCGGCAACACCGGAGACACACTGATTCAAGCTGATTTCCCGACCCTGTCGGACACTCACCACGTTGCACGGCAGAAGAGCAGGTAGAGACCAACCTTGTTATTATCTGTCAACTCCGGTGCATACCGGTGTTATGATATATCACATCACGGACTTAGTCCAGGATGTTAGTGTTGATACTCATGTATCATTTCACTTACAGGTCACCCACTGTATGGAGTCGGGCTGTAATGCCGTGCTCCAAGACCCCTGTGGGCATGAGGTTTGCCGGACCCACGCTACCTGTGCGATCCGCTACAAGAAGTCGTTGGTTTGGCACCACGAGAGCTGCACGATCTGCTATGAGTTCGTGGATCAGGTCTCCTCCGGGGTAAGTAATGCTCCGGATACTAAACCTTGACATACTATTCATTTCAATGATCGATATGATTCGTGATATATCAATTAGCATATATTGTTAGTTAATCTTATGTAGATTTAAGTATTAATACTAACCCTCTCTTTCAGGGTGCCCAAGCGATTCGAGACTCCGCCTTGTCCACCTTGAAGGCCTGGGTTGGTGGGTTTGGATGGAATGTCACCAAGGGCCAACCTTACATTCTGTCCAAGGAGATGGCCACCCTCATCTTCCCCGGCGGAAAGAGCGCCTCCTATGTGGATCCAGAGGCGGCGGCTCCTCTGATTGCCACCATTCAAGAGCAGGTTGCACTAGCCTCGGAGGAACCGGCGAATCAAGAGGTCCTGCAGGAAGTAGCAGCACTCGACATCAACCTCGAGCCCATGGCGGTAGACGGCACTGGTAGGGATGTAAGTGAGGCAGGTTTGGTAGGGGCTCAAGGTCTCCCCTTGAGTCCATCTAGAGCTTCTTCCTCTACTTCTTCTACTTCTTTCCAGGGATTCACCGGGGATGGGCAGTCGGTCAGACCGAAGTCCACCTTGGCGATCCCTAAAGTCAAAGGTAAGCGTGACTTTAAATCGCTTCAAAAGACTCTGTCCAAGAAGTCAACTTCTAGCATCGCCCATAAACCTTCGGCTCACCATCCCGAAGTGGACAAGGTTAAGATGACTTCGTACCTGAAGGGTTCCAAGTCCAAGTCTTCTAGGGACAAGGCTCAGCTCTTCTCCGACCCTGAGCCTTCAACTTCCAGAGGAACCCAGCCTAGGACTCCTAAAGAAAAGGTGGAACCTTCACCTTTCGACCCGGACACCTTCTCTCCAAATATTATGCAGCAGATGGGTAGTCTGGTCGGGAACTTAGTTCAGAATAAGTTCCAAGAGATCTTCACCCAGATCTCGTCTTCTTTGGAGGAGTCAGGCCAGTCAATCCGTGCCATATCGGAGAGACTAGTTACTCAGGAGAACCTCATTGCAGGTCTCCGAGAGAATCCTGCGACAGGTCTTGCACAGCCCCGCACGGTAGCTCAAACCATGCCGGACTCACGTACTCTCCCTCCCTTTACGGCAAGCAACCCCTGGAGGATTGCTTCCCACGCTCCCTTCGTAGACGGGATGCTGACGTTGGAGGGCTGTGGAACTCGAAGGCTTGAGGACTTCGAGTTCCATCCGGAAGGTTTACAACCCCCCTTCATCGGCTATGCCCGCCTTACGGAAGCAGCGATGAGGAGAAAAGATAAGCTCCCGAAGGAGACGATCATCCTTTCACGGGATCAAGCCCAACGTGAATGGCTAAGGAACCTGGAGGAGTGGCAATGCAACAACACCAGAGTCCAAGCCTTTAAAAGCGCTTTCACGATCTTCACCGTGGACGCAGAGACTCCCATCCCGTTCACGGTGAAGGTAGCAGAGCTCACTTTACAGGCCACCATGAAAGATGAGCCAATGCCACAGCTCCGGGAGACGGAGCCAACAGCCCTCCTGCTCCCCGGAACTGACGATCTGGGGTTAGATCTCCCGGCCACCTTTTCGGTCGGAAAACTTAAACCAGACTGTGCCATCTCAATTTAGCGAGAGATTACCCAGGCTTCCGGGCAGCCTCATCCAGGCCGAATTCGACGCCAGGATGAGATTGTTTAGGTCCCTCAATACTCTAGTTATGACGAAGGTATCGGCTCTGATCTACGGAGAAGAGCTGCTATTCAAAATCATAGCAAAGTCACAATTGTATACAATGCAATGTGACTTATATGATTTCGTCATAGCTAGACGGAATTGTCGGAAACATGTCCTGGCCGAGGCCACCATCCGACATGAGCCTAATAAGCTCTTAGCTTCTTCCATCTGGGGTGCTGATCTCTTCCCAGAGTTGGTAGTGAACTTAGTTCACTGTGAGGCAACCAGACTCAGAGTCTGAAGGTTCGCTGGGGATTGACCAGCAAGCGGAAGTCGGAGTCAGCCGCATCAAGTAAGAAAAACAAGAAGCCTAGGAAATTCCAGCCTTTCCAGGCTCCCCAGCAGCAGACAGTGATGCAGGCGGTTCTGGTATCTCAAGTACCGCAACCGTCCACCTCCAAGGCGCAGCTTGTGCTGCTGGCGCAACCTCAGCACGCACAGGCTTCAACCTCCTACGCTGTCTCCCCGGCTTTCAATCCAGTATTTGAAAGCCAATCCTTTCAGCCATTCAACAGGTTTGGCAGGGGTAGCAGGGCTAGAAGCGCCTTCCGTCTAAGAGGTGGCGGAAGAGCATCTAACCGAGGTAAGAACTTACGAGGAGGGCGCGGGACACACCCTTCCCCAAGCCAGTCAGAATCCTCAGGTAGGAGGGAGACTGTTCCTCTTTCGTCACAGATGGAGGTTCAGCAGATGGGCCCAGAGTATAGTGTCCAAAGGTCTAGGCTGGAGCTGGATCAAAGATCCTCCTCCATCCAAAACCTTCCATCATCAACCAACAGCGGAATTGATAGAGTACGCTCAAGAACTCCTTCAGAAAGGGAGTAGTGTCAAGAGTAAGCATTTAAAATTTCAAGGTCGCTTGTTCAGCGTGCCCAAGAAAGGCTCAAACAAACGAAGAACAATTCTAGACTTGTCCCGTCTAAACTTATTCATTCGTTGCGACAAGTTCAGAATGCTGACTATCTCGCAGGTGCGGACCTTACTTCCCCGTGGGGCTGTCACCACCTCTATAGATCTTACAGACGCATACTATCATGTTCCAGTAGCAAGACACTTCTGCCCGTTCCTAGGCTTCAGGCTAGGGAACCAAGCATTCTCCTTCAAGGTAATGCTTTTCGGGCTCAATGTAGCTCCCAGAATATTTACAAAACTGGCGGAGACAGTCGTTCAAGAACTCAGGTCTCAAGGAATAATGCTAGTAGCGTATCTGGACGATTGGCTCGTTTGGGCCACAAGCATCGAGGAATGCCACAAAGCAACGGTCAAAGTAATCCAGTTTCTGGAACACCTAGGATTCCAGATAAACAAGACCAAGTCCCGGCTAACACCGGAGTCTCGCTTTCAGTGGTTGGGCATTCAATGGGACTTGAACTCCCACACTATCAATTCTGTTGTTGAAGAAGAAAGAAATAGCCAAGGCAACCAGACAATTTCTCAATTGCAAACAGACGTCCCGAAGGAACCAGGAAAGGATCCTAGGCTCTCTCCAATTCGCTTCAATAACAGATGTTCTGTTAAAAGCAAAACTGAAAGACATAAACTGCGTCTGGCGCTCAAGAGCAAACAACAGATCCCGAGACAAACTAGCCACTGTCCCGGCGATCTTACTGAAACGACTCTGCCCCTGGACGGAGGTCAAGAATTTGTCTAAGACAATTCCCCTTCAGTTCCCTCCGCCGGCACTAGTTATCCACACAGATGCGTCACTAACCGGCTGGGGAGGATACTCTCAGTACAAGAAGGTACAGGGAACCTGGTCCCTTCCATTCCACCAGCTTCATATCAATGTACTGGAAGCTATGGCAGTGTTCCTCACCCTGAAAAAGCTTCATCCAGCCAAGAAATCTCATATCAAGCTGGTGCTGGACAGTGCAGTGGTAGTCCACTGCATCAACAGGGGAGGCTCCAAGTCGAGCCATGTGAACCATGTCATGATAGCCATATTTTCATAGGCAGCCAAGAACAAATGGCACCTGTCCGCCACCCATCTAGCTGGAGTAAGGAACGTAGTAGCGGATGCGCAATCTCGTTCAGTCCCACTGGAGTCAGAGTGGTCCCTGGACAAACAGTCATTCAATTGGGTCTGCCAACAAGTCCCAGGGCTCCAGGTGGATCTCTTTGCCACAGAATCGAATCACAAATTCCCTTGTTATGTGGCTCCCAACCTGGACCCTCTGGCTTATGCCACGGATGCCATGGCTATAGATTGGAATCAGTGGAAGAAGATTTACATCTTTCCTCCAGTGAATCTTCTCTTGAAGGTACTGAACAAACTCAGGACGTTCAAGGGACACATTGCTCTAATAGCCCCCCATTGGCCCAAGAGCAATTGGTTCCCACTACTATTGGAATTGGGACTCCGACCTCAACGGATCCCCAATCCCAGCTTATCACAACTAGTACAAATGAAGACTGTTCGCTTCCTCAGGGATTCAGAAAACCGTAACTTTATAGATTTCATGAAGTTTGCGGCAAAAAGGGATGCCAATATCGACCCTAAGAATATCCTATTCTTAGAATCGGATAAACGGGAATCAACCTTACGTCAATATGACTCAGCAGTTAAAAAACTAGCGGTATTCCTGTGGAATTCTGAAACACAAACCATGACAACCAATCTGGCCATATCCTTTTTTAGAACACTGTTTGAAAAAGGTTTAGGAGCTACTACTAAATCCGCACTCAAGAAAATCTTCCAGTTTGGATTAAAAATAGACCTAACAGACTCTTATTTTTCATCTATCCCCAAGGCCTGTGCTAGACTCAGGCCATCAGAGAGGCCCAAGTCTGTGTCATGGTTCTTAAATGATGTTCTCAAACTAGCCTCAGATAAATGAATCATGTGACTTTTACCCCTCCTGAGTAAAACATTATTCCTTTTAAGTCTAGCTTCAGGAGCCAGGGTATCTGAACTGTCGGCTCTATCTACAGACTCTGGTCACATAGAGTTTCTCCCTTCAGGAGAAGTATTACTTTCTCCAGATCATCAATTTCTAGCTAAAAATGAGGATCCACTAGATAGGTGGGCCCCGTGGAAAATTCTCCCACTTCCACAGGACCCATCCCTATGTCCAGTTACTGCCCTAAGAGCATACCTAAATAGGACGGCCCTATGATCTTCAGGCCCTTTATTTATGATGGAAAAAGGTGGCTCTATTTCCTTAAAAGGAATTAGACAACAAATATATTTCATTAAACAAGCCAACCCAGAGTCCTTCCCTCGGGTACATGACATTAGGGCAGTGGCTACCTCTATTAACTACTTTCAACATATGAATTTTGATGATCTGAAAAAGTATACAGGCTGGAAATCTCTGACAGTGTTCAAACGCCATTATCATAAGTCCTTAGAAGCACTTAAATTTCCAGCAGTGACAGCAGGAAACACAGTTTCTCTTGACACTGCTTGAATAGTATAAGTAGTTTCATCTAGATCTCTCCTTTCTACCTGCCTCACTGACATTCTTATCGTGGCTCTGCCACCATGTAGCCTTTGTTGTACCTTGGATGCCACATATTGTACATAGTTGTGATGTTTCCTTGTATTTTGTTCTTAGGATTAATCACACCTTAATTTAATATTGTATGTAGTTTTAAGGTTAATCATTTTGTACTGTTTTTACTCTTAAGGTTTCAGTTACCCTTGTTACCCAGTTCGTAACTTTACTCTTAGATTATACCAATTAACCTTAACTGTTTTTTATTTTTTCCTACAATATTCTTTGTGTACTCTATTGTTCCAAGCTAATGTGGCCATTTCTCTGGTACTATTTCGCGTAGCGACACGGGCTGAGCCCAGAAAAGGGATTTTGACGAAGGAAAAATCTATTTCTGGGCAAGGGTCCGTGTCGCCCAGTGAAATCCCACCCTTCTTTTGTAAAAAAAAAAAAAAAAAAAAAAAAACCCTTTTTGGCCCAAGCTTGGGTGCTAAAACTGCAGGTATGACGTCAGAGGCGCTAGCCGTCCCAGTAGCGGGGAGTGGGCCTTAGGTCGGCTCCTCTCTAGTAGAGGGATTTTGAAGGAGGATGAATCTAAATGGCAAAGGACCTATGGTCGTGGTTTCACTCGCCCCAGAAACCATACCAACACCTTTAAATAAGGTGAGCGAGCCAGAATATTCTGGCATTTCCATATTAGCTTTTTTCTCTGGTATGTTAGCAATAATTTACCTTAGAAATGTGTGCTAAAGGGACATTTCACTGGGCGACACGGGCTATTGCCCAGAAATAGATTTTTCCTTCGTCAAAATCCCTTTTATACATAATAGATATGCATTAGTATATCTGGATGGGTTTTTTTTATAATGGTAATATTATGATAACCATTCATATCTTCTTTATTGCCATCTTGGTGCTGAATGGACTCTAACCACAGTACTGGACCATATGGTCCAACTTTCAATATTCATTCATATGAATTGGTGAACACTTTCTGCTTGTTACTTTATTGTAATATGCTTTTTGCTCATTTCCAGGGTTAATAAAACATAATTGCTTGTCATCTGTTAGAGAATGACAGCAACAAGCTAATTAGTCTTCAATATTCCCCTTTTCAAGCCATGATGTATATAGGAAGTCAGGCGTAAATATTTTACACTTCATTCAGGTTAGGTAGAAGTGACATTACTACTGACTGACTGCATTTACATGAAGCATGAGAGGAGGCTTATCATAGTGAGGCTACTTAGTTTTCTACTTGAACAACATTAATGAGGATACTATTTGAATTCTGGGCAGTATCTAATTTACAGTGACCTCTGAAAATATTTGTAAAACATTTGTTTGTATGTTCAGAGCATTAAAGTTTTATTTATTTAATTTTAGTTAAGCTGTATATTTCAATCCTAATCTAAAACTGAATAATATCATGACAACTGAAATGATTTGTATTTTGTGCAAGAGATTTCCTAATGATTTTGTCGAAAGAAATTCATGAAGAAAGTATTAAATCTTAAATGCCATTTGGAATCAGGTAAGGAAGAAGAGATTTATGGATGGTCTATATTAAAGGTAGGGGCTGGTTTGAATTATTTATGCTTTTGTATTTTGGTATATGCATGTTTTGCTTGTTGTAAGATATGTGTAAGTAGTTCTCATGATGCTCGTAGATGCTATATTTAGATTGCTTCAGTGTTATTATATTATAACAAGCTTTTTGTTATTGGTGTTTGGAATTTGTCTATTCTTTTCTATCTCTATTTCTAAGTAATATTTTTTGGTAAATTGTATAGTCTTGTATCAAGCTAAATATTGAATTTTGTGCTTGTATGTCAATTGAATGTTTTGAAGTTTTTTAAATACAGGTAATGATATTTAAATTTTTCATATTTAAAATTGTATCAATATTTTGTACTAAATTCATACATATCACCTTACTATCATGCAAGTGCCTTAATCTTACCCTATGACAATGAACAGACCATCTAGAATTGACATGTTGGATATCAGTTACTGGTTACACTTTGGTTTTCATTTCAGTTCTGAGTTGATTTGGTTTCTATTTCAGTTCTGAGTTGATTTTTCCTTAAGTGATAATTATTATTTTGCATTTTTTGTATATTTGTTCTATGAATAATTTTTTGTGTGTATTTCCTTCATTTTATTACCCCAACATCCAGACAGAACTGCAACTTATATTGATCTATCATAAGTGCTTTTAATTCCTGTCAGGTCTTGGCATAGTCCCTATAGCCCCAGCTTGATTGATATCTACCTTAAACTTTTCATTTGTTCCCTTAGGCTTTTTCTATAGTTGCAGTTTTACGTTTTAACTTGACCTTGTTCTTTTTCAATTCTCTAGAAACATCCTTTTTGATGAGACTCATGATGTTGTAACCATGTGAATTTGTGGTTTGTTAATGTTTTTATGGTAAATATTAATCCCTTGGTACTTGTACAAAGAAGGGGTATACTTCATGCAAGTGGGGATAACAGACTCAATAGTACTTCCATTTTTGGATGGTGTTCTTGCTAGCAGAAGAGCAGCTCATTTGAATAGGTAATAAACTAATGTCAGACAAAATTGAGATCACACATTGAATGTGTAAAATTTATACATGTGCAGCATTTTCATGATTAGCTCAGAATAGAATGCTGCTTCAGTAATCCTTACTGTGCCCAGGATTACACTGTTTGGAGTAAGCCTGGTTTAAGGTTTGTGCATCCAGTCTTTTCCAGGTTCATCCTGAGGTCATCTGGGAGTACTCCTAGTGCTCCTAGAATGTCAGGTACTATGTATACTTCACTTTGCCATAGAGTTCTTATTCTCATGTTTAAATTTTGGTACAGTTCATTTTATTTCCTGGTCATTTCTGACAGTATAGCTACATCTGTCAGAAACACTATCTGGGGTTCTTTTCTTATTAGGATTAGGTTTGTTTTCAAGCCTGTATTATATAATTAGTCCTTGCATCATAATCCCGAGTATATCTATTTTTCATTTTTCAGCACTTTTTCATGCACATGATAGGCTATTTTCTTTTTAGATTGTCAAGTAAAGGAAACTGATAAAAAAGCCTCCTCCCTCTCGGGAAGCAAATTAACTCCCGAGGAAGAGGGGGCGACATTACATAAATCAGCTTGAGGGCCTCCCAATACTTCCAACGATGAATCGATGGAAGAAAAGGAAGGAGATAAAGGCACTACACTAGTATGGGGTGTGACTGCGGCATGAGACGAAGCATCTGGGAGAGGAGATGAAAATCCCTCCCACGAAGGAAGGGTAGATCCTCCTTCTTATTATGAAATAACTTCCACTTCTCTTTAGGCCACACAACATTTTATGGTACAAACATTAAAACGACACCTGCTGCAAGCGGAGTACAGGTCTGTTGCTGAGGAAGCCAGGAAACGAGAACACGGGAAACCTTGAGTTCTTGGGCACATACGTTGACGAGGCCGAGAAGGACAGAAGAAGCTATAATACAAGTACACACACAGAATCACAAGCGAAAATGGGCAAGGAACCAGGTAAAAGGCCAAGCGAGGGCAACTGCGACTCTCACCCAGGCGGTTAAGAAAAAGACTGAACGCAGTTGCGTGGGTGCATGGTCTTTGACCAGTTTTCACCTGATATATGCACGCATTGCCAGATCTCACAAGATTCCTTGCTTTTCATTTGCGATTTAACCGGATCCAACTAGGCACTAGAAAATTATGCTAACGTCAAGACCTCAGGTTTGTAGCTATGAAAAATACAAATTGTCCTAGAAAATTTATCATATAGAAGTCACTAAAACATATTTGTTCATATACGAAACAAACCTTCAGTTTTAACATTAGGATTTACTGGCGCCAAGCTGGAAACCAGTAGAATTAAAATTAAACTTGTGAGATCCAGGGACTATTGGGATCTATACCGGGTCACGGGGCATGTATTACCCAGAATGCCCTTGGCGTCCTGTGATCCACCAGTTATCTTTCTACCGCCTTTAAGATAGGACATGTTTACTGTCTTATCTGTTTAAAGCTGGTTTTAGTTTGCCCATTTTTATCCATTTCACTTTCGTTTTTCTTGTTAATTCTCTTTCTCTGAGTGTGCTTAGTGTGGGTGTGAGCTGTAAAAGTGTGTAAGTGGTGAGATGGAGGTTTTTGCTTCACCATCTTGATCTTCCGTTTCGAAGACAAGACAAAGGAAGTGCCCTGGTGTCAGCGGCTTTCCGTGTTCAAGATTCCTAACATCGGTGTCGACGGATCCTCATCCAACGTGTAGTAGGTGCAAAGAAAATGTATGTACATTTACTAATCCTTGTTCTGTTTGTCGTGGTTGGTCGGTGGAACAGTGGAGGAAGTTTTATGAGAAAGGCCAGTACAAAAGAAAGGAGTCGACGCCATCTTTGGATGACCAAGCGTTGCCGGCTTCTTTTGTATTGGCAATACAACAGACTGCTCCATATGTTTCGCCACCTGCTTTTGATTTGTCCAATACCCCTTCGGTTTCTCCTAGCGGTTCGTTATTGGAAACTCCAGGAGGGGTTTTGGGTAATTTTATGCATAATATTTACGCTCCGTTGTTCCCAGCAGGGAGGGGATGAGCATCGCTATCTTTGTTCCAGGTGCCGGCTCCCGACGCGAACAGGATGGAAGGTACGGGGGCGGCGCTAGGCCTACCAGGTGTACCAACCTTGGAAGGTTTGCTGTCGCATTATATGGCGTCACGATTCCAGCAGAGTCCAGCAGCGCTGAATATTCCTCATCCCCCTGGCTTGCACTTTATGGAAAATAATGTTGTGGCTACGCCAACAACTTCTATGTTTACAGCAATGCAGAACGTTGGAGGTAGTTTTGCTGCAAACGCAGGGATGCCAGCAGCAGCCGCCCAGTCTCTCCCTACAAGAGTGGTGATGTCACAACCGACGTCACACACCGGCATGGCAGACGTGATGATGTCACAGCCTACTGCTTCTCAGTCTACTTCGCTGCCTGCGGACCCAAGTACGCTTTCTGACTCGGTGGTACACACTCTAATGAAGAAATTACAGGATCTAGAGAAGAAAACTAATAAGAAAGACAAAAAGAAAAGGCGTGATTCTTCTTCTTCCTGTAGCGCGGCGTCATTGCTGAGTTCAATGACGTCACGGCGTGTACCAGTCGAGCGTTGGAGGATAAAGGATTTTGTGACTGATCCTCGGGCCAAGAGGAGAAGAGTGAATTTTTCTTCATCATCAGGCCAGGACTGTCACATCCCAGTCAACAAGAAAAGCAAGAAGTCAGTGGCTGGTAAGCTCAAAGCTGGCTGACGAAGCCGTTTACAAGAGTCGGAACGAGCGAGTGAGTCGACGGTTGCTGGGCTAGCGGCCGACACGGAGTTGCCAGTAGAGACTACAAAGAGTCTTAGAAAGACTACAATGCCATTGGCGAAATCGACGTTGGGGCGCGAAAAGTGCAGCAAAGGATAGAGCACAGATACCGGTTTCGCCTGTAAGACCGTTTAAAATACGGAGGAAGGATGAAAAGGCTCCTATTAAAAGAACGAAGAATAGAGAGTTGGCAACCTCGTCTGATACGTTGGTAGAAGGTGTTGCCCGCCTAGATGAAGGATCAAGGCTGAATTCTCCGTCGACCGTTGGAGACGATATCAATCGTCATGAAGAGGAAGTTAGCTTGGTTTCGAGAGATCCTTCATCATGGAGGTGTAGGCAAGATTCTCACTCTAGACCCGTGAGGAGAGAAGGAGTTAGGCGGTCTCATTCTCCTGCTGACTGTTCGGGATTGAGCCGTCGGCGGTCATCAGAGATCAAAGAGACCGCAGCCATTGGGGCAGACGGCCACAAGACACCCGGGCGTTAGTCATGGAATAGGAGTGAGAGAGCACCTCCTGTGGCTGAGCACAGTACGCTAGAATCAGAGGAAGGGGAAAACCAAGAGTTTCTGGCTTCGTATGCGGAGGTGATTGATTTGATTCGTCAATTCAATAACCTTTTGGGGAGAACGGAAACACCTGCCAGTATGCTTCCTCCGGGAATTGACAAGGCATTTGGATTGCAAAAGGATACCAAGGTGTCCTATGAATTGCCTTGTTCAAGTCATGCAGGGTCCTTTTTACAACATGTATACGCACGAATTGCGGGAAGGGATAATTCTTTAAGATCAAATAGATCGTTTAAGTTTATCCCTCCTCCAATGATGAAACATAGGAAATATTATACGACAACGACGGTTCCTTTGCTATCTAGACAAATTAACCCAAATGTGGTAAGGTTAAGGCCTGGATTTACCTTAGATCAAGTTATAATGGAATGCCCTTCGATGACTTGCCAAGAGGTGGCTACATTAGAAGCAACAGCTTCTGTCTTTCAGACTGCTTCCTGGCTGGATCTTTGGTCAACAACAGTGGCGAAGATTGCATCCTCAGAAGTAACGAGAAAAGTAGTGGATGAATCAATGTTCATTAGATTACTGCATTCAGGTGCCAAAGAAATTGCGTACTTGACAAATTTAAGTGCCAATGGTTGGGCAAATATCCTGTTAATGAGGAGGGATGCGGCTTTGGCTAGACTAAGCCGCACTGTTGATTTGGATTCCCTGCTAGCAATGAGGAATGGGGATATCTTAGAGTCGCAATTGCTGTTGCCAGAGGCCATACTGGAAGAGGCTATAGATAGAAGAAGAATGGACACTAACGATAGATTGGTACAGCAGGCAGTTAGAAAAACATCTAACAGTCAAGCTAACCCTAAGGAGGTAAGGCAGCAGCAAATGCCTCAACAGAAGCCAGTCAGGCATAACATCCCTAATAGAACAACAAGGCCCTCTTCCCCAAAGAAGTTGGCTCATCGGCCCTTTCACAATAGAAATAACAGAGGAAGGGGGATTAGGGGAAGAGGGAGAGGTTCAAGACGATAGGATGGGCGCCTCTCATCACTCAGCCACACCAGTGTGGGGTTGCCTGGCATATCACTGGAAGGTGTGACAGGAACTGGGAGCAGAGCAGTGGGTGGTGGATGTTCTCTGGGTTGGGTATTTGATTCCGTTAGAAGTATCCCCACCCCTGACAGAACAGCCATTACCTCACCTCGCTTATGCTCAAGAACCTCAGAAGGCTTTTATTCTTCAAGAGGAATTGAAGAAAATGATGGAAAAAGGGGCTGTGGAACAAGTATCCATTCTGTCAAAGGAGTTTTACAGCAGGATTTTCCTGGTACCCAAAGCCAACGGGGAGTGGAGGACAGTAATAGACCTGTCAACATTGAATCTGTTTATAAGAAAAACCAGATTCAGAATGGAAACTCCAAAGACAGTTTTACAAGCAGTCAGGATCAAGGACTTTATGCTGACAATCGATCTGAAGGACGCCTGAAGGACGCATACTTTCAGATCCCAGTCCATTAGTCTTCCAGGAAATTTTTCCGTTTCAGTCTTACAGAGAAAGTTTTCGAGTTCAAAGTCCTGTGCTTGAGACTGACAAAGTCTCGTCAAGTTTTTACAAGAGTGGTCACTCTCGTGTCAACATGGGCGCATGCTCAGGGGATCAGGCTAATAAGTTATCTAGACGATTGGCTGGTGATAGCAAAGTCCAGAGAGAAATTACTCAAGGACAGGGCGACCCTCTTGCAGTTTTGTCACAACTTAGGTATTGTGATAAATCAGAAGTCGCAGTTGGATCTCAGTCAACGTTTGGAGTATCTGGGAATGGTTATAGACACAATAAAAGCCAAATTATTCCCAACAGACCAGAGAGTAGAGAAATGCAAACAAGTGGTGAATGCCTTTCTGGGAAAACAAACACAGCCAGGAAAGCAGTGGCAGGTAGTACTGGGAGTTCTAACTTCCTTGGAAAAGCTAGTACCACAAGGGAGGCTACACCTTCGATCTCTACAATGGAGGGTGAAGGAGGTCCAATAGTAGATTACCTTTACGAGCAGATTCCCTTGTCGGCAGAAGTGAGGAAAGACTTCCTGTGGTTGATGAAGGACAACAATCTAACAGTGGGTGTTCCCCTTCAGCAACCCTCCCCGGATCTCTTGCTGTTCTCAGATGCATCACTAGAAGGTTGGGGAGCCCATATGGAGGAGCTGATGGTTTCAGGAAAATGGAATGGCAAGGATAGAGAACTCCATATAAATGTGCTGGAGTTAAAAGCAGCGTTTCTAGCACTTCAGGAATTCAGGGAGAGAGTGAAGGGGCAATCAGTGGTATTGATGTCAGACAACACCACAGTAGTAGCTTATATAAACAAACAAGGAGGCCTAGTTTCTCGACAGTTACATGTGATGACAGTTCAACTTCATCAGTGGGTTGTAGAGAACCTAGTAGACATAAGGGCCAGATATATTCCGGGAAAAAGAAACATAGTGGCCGACAAGTTGAGCCGCAGGGATCAGATCCTGGGATGGAGTGGTCCTTGCACCAAGAGGTAGTGGACAGGATGCTCATGTTGTGGGAAAGGCCGATCATAGACCTATTCGCAACCAGGTACAACAAAAAGTTGGAAGTGTATTGTTCAGTAGTCCCAGAAGATGCGCTACAACACCCATGGGACAATCTGGATGTGTACGCATTTCCTCCATTTTGTCTAATTCATCAGGTTCTGAACAGGGTAATGCAGTCTCAGAACCTCAGAATGACTCTGGTAGCTCCTTTATGGCCAAAGGCAGAATGGTTTCCGGACTACTTGGAACTCCTAATAGACGTGCCGAGAGAGTTACCCCATGGAACAACCTACTATGTCAGCCACACATGGAGAGGCACCACCAGTCGGTGAAGTCCCTATCACTTCACGGGTGGAGACTGTCAAGTATCTCCTGCTAGCGAGAGGGTTTTCGCAAAAAGCAGCAGCGCAGATGGCAGGAAATATCAGAATGTCATCGGCAGCAGTATACCAAGGAAAGTGGTCAGCATACTGTGATTGGTGTCATAGAGGGAACTTGTCTCCACTCGGTACCACTATTCAGCAATTAGCGTCGTAGAGGGAACTTGTCTCCACTCGGTACCACTATTCAGCAATTAGCAGACTTTCTGATATATCTCAGGACAGAAAGACATATGTCTGTATCTGCATTAAAGGGGTACAGGGCTGCTCTAGCCTCAGTCTTACGCATGGAAGGTGTGGACATTTCGTCTTCATGGAAGTTGGCCATGTTGATGAAGAGCTTTGAGCAGTCATGTTTGCCAAAGGAGCTAAAAGCCCCAGATTGGGATTTTACCATGGTACTGAGTAATCTGACAAAACCTCCCTACAAACCACTAAGGCAATCCACAGATAGGAGCCTGACCCTGAAGACAGTCTTCTTATTGGCCCTAGCTTCAACCAAAAGGGTGGGGGAACTACATGGCCTGTCATATATCGTAAAGCACTCGAGAGGTTGGAAGTCAATGGTATTTGAGTTTCTTCCAGAATTCGTGGCCAAAACTCAAAATCCATCAATAGTGGACGGTAGATTCGACTCCTTTTCTATACCTTCTCTGGCAGATTTCCTAGACAATGACAAAGAATAGATGCTTCTGTGTCCCGTCAGGGTAATAAGAGAGTACTTAAGAAGGACAAGGCACCTCAGGCCGGGGATCCCGAAGGTTGTTCGTAAGTACAGGACGGAACAAAAGGGAAGTGTCCAGGAATACAATATCGGTTTGGCTATCAGAGCCTTGAGTGCTTCTTTGGGATTCAAGAAGAATGTCTGTGGAGAGAATTCTGAAAGCTGGTGTTTGTAAACGCCAAACAACTTTCACTTCCTTTTATTCAAAAGATGTTGCCCATAGATCCTTGGATACCTTTTCCTTGGGTCCAGTGGTGGCGGCCCAGCAAGTGGTATAGTTCATCCAGTACCCCTGGTGGGTCAGTTTGTGTCTAGTCTAAGATGAAGGTATGAAAGTAGAATGAATGAGATGACTGGTCTTTTTTTCTTTACTACTTTCATTCTACTCCTTTACCTGTGGGCAGTATGAAGGAGAGTACCCTCATAAGCTGCAACGGACTAGATGCAGGTGAGGTGGTCAGCCATACTGTAAAGTTATTTTAGAGCATAGTATACTTTTCAGTAGCAACACACCCCTCTCGGTAATAGGGAAGAGAGGGGTGATGGTAGATCAGATACAAGGGACAAGAGTGGTTTATGAGAATGGAAGGTTCTCTATTTTCCCATAGTTTATAAACCATGGCATGGTACCAGCACCCAGTGAGGGAAACCAATAGATTCTCTTATATCTTTGGTTCAAGGGTTTATAGTCCATTCTCTTGGAATACTCCTAATATTCAGAAATGGATAAAGGTGGCAAACTCCCAGTCAGTTGTAGAGATTTACCTCCCACCAATAAGTAATTCTATCTTAATGTTAAGACCGAAGGTTTGTTTCGTATACGAACAAATACCAAATTTGTAACTAATTTGTATTTTTCATAACTAACAAACCTGAGGTCTTAACAGTTAAAGGCCCACCTCGAACCACCCCTCTAGCAGTCTAAACTGGGTTAGAAGTGTAACTGGTGGGTCACAGGACACCAAGGGTATTCTGGGTAATACATGCCCATGACCCGGTATAGATGCCAATAGTCCCTGGATTTCACAAGTTTAATTTTAATTCTACCGGTTTCCAGCTTGGTGCTAGTAAATCCTAATGTTAAGACCTTGGATTTGTTAGTTATGAAAAATACAAATTAGTTACAAATTTGTCATATTATTATTATTACATATTATTATTATCATCACTACAGGCAGTCTCCGGTTATCGGCAAGGGTTCCATTCCAATGCTTGATCAATAAAATCGCCGATAACCAAATATCAGCAATTTGTGGCGCTTATGGCGCCGATAACTGGAAATCGGCACATTTTGGTGCTAGACAAGCCCATAAAACCGGATTGCCTATAACCAGTGCAGCTGATATTTGGGGACTGCCTCTACATATTATTCTTAGCGGAAAAGGCCAAAATGCCATAAATATGGGAACTTTTATAGCAAGCTTCTGCTGGAGAGAATTTCCAAATGGAAGACAAAAAGTAAAGAAAGGAAGAATGATATGCAGTACGTACAGTAAACACCCTGGATTCACGGGCTTAACGATGTGCGGACTCAGATTCATGGATATCTGTATGGAATATAAAAGTATGTACGTATACACATTATTTGTGGGAAATTAGCCTATGCACAGTATTTTTAACTGAGAAATATTCACTAATTACTGTATTGGTCATTAACAATAGGATATTTCCCAAGCACAGCTGGTAACCGGTTAACACAATCAGAGATTGTAAGCAAGGAATCTGTGAAAGCTGGTCAGCGACCGCGCACAACCTCGTGACACTTGGTCTTTTCCTAACCACCTTGGAGAGTAGGCACTTAAGCTTTGCTCTCCTTCCAAGCCGTTTGTGTTTTGCCCGTGTTCTGTCTTTTTCAGTGTGTTATGTGTGTGTGTATTCTTGTGTAATGGCTTTCTCCGAGTCTACGTGACCTTGCCAGCATATGTGCCCAGGCATTCAAGAGTTCCCATGCTCAAGATTTTTTTCAGTTACAGATCTGCATACAACTTGCAGTAGGTGCAGAGCTAATTTTTGTACTCTGAGGAATCCTTGCCTAAGTCTCGGTGGAAGTTATTTTATAAGAAGAGGGAGCATTGCAGAGTTTCAACTCTTCCTTCTTGGGAGGGGTTTTCTTCACCTCTTCGGGATGATTCGGCTGCTCCTTCTCTTTCATCTGATGCTAATTCTGGTGTTCCTGTGTCTTCTTTCTTTTCTTCCATTGATTTGTCAATGGAAGTATCTGGAGTGCCACAGGCTGATTTTGTGTGTAATGTAGCTCCTTCTCCCTCGGGTTCCATTTGTCGTCCTGTGGGTGAGGAGGCTTCCTTATTGCATTCCTTTATTTCAGATTCAGAGTCGCCCAAAATGGTGGTGGTCTGGGCATCAATTGGGCTATGGGGCTCGCCCTCCTTGGAGGGTTTGTTGTCTCATTTCATGGAGGCCCGTACCACCCCCCCTCCCCCAAGCTCCCGCTGTTATCCTGCCTCTCCCTGGTCTCATCTACACTGGGTCTTGAGGGCAGCCATCTTGTGGGTCAGCTCTGCCAGTGAGGCCATCGACTAGCTCTGGTCATAAGGAGGTCGTGACGTCACTCCCAGCATCCACTCATTCTATGACGTCAGTTGTAATAGTCGCTCATCCTCACGCCACTATGACGTCATCCCTTCCATCTATGACGCTATCATCCTCGCATGCTGAGCCATCCAGGGCTTTGTTTCAGGCGGTCTTCAAGAGGCTGGAACTGGACTATGTTGCTGCCAAGGAGACTGTGTATAAATGGAAGGTCCCCTCTCCTCCTCCTGCTGCTAAGAGATCTTGTAGGGAAGAAGTTGCTGCTTCTTCTCCTTCTTCGCTGCCATCACTGCCTTGTCATCATCACATCAGTGGAGCCTGCGGAAAGGAGTCTTCCTCATCGTTGCTGCTTGGCCAGGTCTCCTCTGTGCATGCTGGTAATCCATCGAAGTCTTCCCTTCACGGCCATGTCACTCCACATGTACGTGTTCATGACAGAATGAGTGTGGAGCCTTTGTCTTCAGTACACGAACGTGCCTCTGGCTTGCCCGTACATGCTAATGTGATTGGAATTGCTCCTCCTTCATCTACGTCGGTTCCAGTTCGTCGTCATAAGGATGATAGGGCTCCAATCAAGAGGTCTTAAGGTTGCAGAAGCGGAGGTGGTTCAGGCTCTGTAAGGATTCTTTAATCGACGAAGACTTGGTCCAAGGACGGGTTCCTCGTTCGCCTGGTAGAAGTCTTGACCCTGAGAATCATTAACCTTCAAGAAGCTGGCTTCATTCACGTTCTGTGTCTCAGGACCGGGCTCGATCAATGTTGCATGGCCGTGTATGCTGTTCCTCACATGAACATGTACGTTCCTTGCCCAAAGTACATGTACCTGATTGTTTCACTGGTGGTGTACCTGGTTCTTCACACGAATCTGGATGAGGTTTGAGTAGGGATCGGTCTCTAGTGTCATTGTTGGTGTACACTCAACTCAACAGCCTTCGGTAGCTGGTTCTCTAAGTGTTACAGGTGTCTCCCCTGCCTTTAATATCCAGAAGGCTAGACCCTCTAGTGAATTGTCTGCCAAACCTGCTTCTTCTCATCATCAGTCTCCTTTGTCAGAGCAGGAGGAGGGAGACAGTCAAGAGTTTTTGTCTTTCTTTTCGGAGGTTGTTGACCTCATTTATGGGTTCAACTATCTTGAATGTAGGATTCGGGCTCAGTCTTCGATCACTTACATGTTTGAAAGCCTTGCTGGGTGCCAGTCATGACACTAAGTCTTCTTTTGAGCTTCTTCTGTTGGGCTATGTTCAGTCCGTCTTACAGCATGTGAACGCTTTGGTGTCGGACCGGGATGGCTCTCTGCATTCGAAGGGGTCGTCCAAGTTTCTTCCTCCTCCTCTCACACAGCATAGGAAGTATTATTCAACTAATTCAGTTCATCTGATGCCTCGTCACCTTGACCCGGACATGATTCATTTCAGGCCTGGTTTAACCTTAGAGCAGGTTAGATCGGAAAGTCCTTCTTTGTCATCTCGGGAAGCCCTGGCTATGGAGTCTACAGCTGCTTCCATTTTTCAGACGGTCTTATGGCTAGACTAATGGTCAATAGCGACAGCCAGGATTGCTTCTGATAGGTCGGTAGAGGGGTTAGTGAGTTTGTCTTCCCTCGCTAGGCTATTGCAGTTGGGTGGTAAGGCGTTCTCATATCTGGCCCACCTTAGTGCTAACTTATGGGCTAACAACTCTGAGTCCTTGTCAGCACTCCGAAATGGGGATCTTCTGGATTCTCAATTACTTTCCTAGGACGGAGTTAGAAAATGTGATTGATCGGTGATGGGCTGATACCAAAGAGAGGTTGGTCCACCAAGTAGTTTCGAAGTTGGAGGCACATTTGCGTTGTCCCCCTCCTCCTTCTCCTCCTCAGAGAGAAGTAAGAAGATCTTTGCCTGTCAAGTCTCCTAAGGGTTTTGCTTCGGCTAGGGTCCCTTGGGCCTCCTCTCAGGCTAAGTCTAATAAGTAGCATCCCTTTCAATCCCGTCCCTACAAGCTTGGAAGGGGATCTAGAGGAAGTCGCAGAGGTGGGTAAATAGTGTGGGCACCTCTCCTTCTCCTTTGCCACAGGTAGGGGATGCCTGGCAGGCCAGTGGGCCAAGTGGCAAGATTATGGAACGGAGAAGTGGGTAGTAGATGTTCTGTGGGTGGGATATCTACTACCATTTGACTTCTCTCCCCCTCTCTCAGATAGTCCATTGCTTCAAAGTTCTTAGCTCTTCAGGGGAAGTGTTGGAAGATGCTGGACAAGGGTGCGATAGAGGAAGTAGTGCAGTCTTCTCCAGGGTTTTACAGTCGCATTTTCCTGATACCGAAGGCGACAGGCGACTGGAGGCCGGTAATCGACCTTTCCACCTTGAATCACTTTGTTAAGAAGATGGTGTTGGCAGCAGTAAGGGACGACGAGTTTTTGCTGTCAATAGACCTGAAGGATACTTACTTCCAGATCCCTATTCATCCTTTGTCCAGAAAGTTTCTTCTTTTCACTCTCGGGGAAAAAATATTCCAGTTCAAGGTCCTTTGCTTCGGGTTAACCACATCCCCTCATGTGTTCACAGGGGTCTTCTCCCTAGTCTCGACATGGGCTCATGCTTAAGGGATTCGCCTGTTGAAATGCCTCGACGACTGGCTGGTCTTAGCGAGCTCCAGGAAGAAGCTGTTGCTAGACAGAGATCATCTACTTTGGTTTTGTTCAGAGCTTGGCATTGTAGTGATCCTAGAGAAGTTGAATCTGGATCCCAGCCAGAAGGACCTTTATCTAGGTATGGTGATAGATACAGCAGTGTTTCCTTTCACAGCCAGAACAGCTGGCTCACCAGTGGCAGGTTCTTATGGGGATTTCGTCTTCCCACGAAAAGCTGGTCCCTCATGGTCGTCTCCTTCTTTGATCCCTACAGTGGAGACTGAAAGACTTCTGGTCCCCGGTAGGGAATTCCCCTCTTCAGAAAGTTCCTCTGTCCGAAGAGGTGAGAAAAGACCTTTGTTGGTGGTTGGACGATTGAAATCTCTTAGTAGGTGTCCCTCTGAATTCTTCCCCTCCAGACTTCCTTCTGTTTTCGGATACCTTTCTCACAGGTTGGGGTGCTCATCTAGGGCACCTCATCACATCAGGCGTTTGGAATATGGAAGAGAAGCTACTGCACATCGTTTTGGAGTTGAAGGCCGCTTTTCTGGGTCTGAAGGAGTTTCAGGAGAAGGTAGAGGGTCATTCGGTGGTTCTGATGTCTGACAACACCACGGTAGTCGCCTATGTGAACAAATGGGGTCTGGTGTCTCACCAGCTCCATTCATTGACAGTCGAGTTACACCACTTGACAGTTGACAACTTAGTGGAGCTCTTAACAAGATACATCCCAGACAAGAAGAATGTGGTCGCCGACAAGTTGAGCCGTCAGAACCAGATCCTGGGCACGGAGTGGTCTCTACATCAAGTTGTGGCGGACAGGCTTTTTCAGGTTTGGGGGAGGCCTATGTTAGACTTCTTTGCAACTGGCTACAACAGAAAACTAGAAGTTTATTGTTCAGTGCTCCTGGATCCCCTAGCTCTGGCAGTGGATGCCTTCCAACACCCTTGGGACAACCTAGAGGTGTATGCCTTCCCTCTGTTTTGCCTGATCTGTCACGAGCTGAACAGGGTGATGAGGTCTCGAAACCTCAGAATGACATTAGTAGCTCCTCAGTGGCTGCAGACAGAATGGTTTCCGGTCCTTCTGTTTCTGCTGTCAGAGGTCCCAAGAGAGATTCCCCCATGGCAGTAGCTGCTTTGCCAGCCTCACATTGAAAGGTTTCACAAGTCGGTAGAATCCCTGTCTCTCCACAGATGGAAACTATTGAGTATCTCCTCCGAGCAAGAGGGTTTTTCAGGAGACAGCAAGACATATGCCCAACCATCTCAGGAAGTCCTCTTCTGCATTCTACCAAGGGAAATGGGCTATCTACTGTGATTGGTGGTGTCGATGGGGTTTCTCTCCACTCAAGATTATATGGTTTGTTCAGCGCATAGCAGATTTTTTGGTCTTCCTCAGGGATGAGAAAGACTTTCAGTTTTTGCTATCAGAGGCTACAGAGCAGCTTTAGGCTTGGTGTTAAGCCTGAGAGGTGTAGACATCTCCTCATCCTGGGAGATCTTGTTCAAGGGTTTCGAACAGACCTGTTCTCCAAGGGAACGTAAGCCTCCCGCGTGGGATGTTTCACTTGTCCTTAGGAGTTTCATTAGAGCTCCTTTTGAGCCCTTGTGTCATTTATCGGACAGAAACTTGACACTGAAGACAGTTTTTCTTTTAGCCTTAGCTTCCTCAAAGAGAGCAGGAGAGCTTCATGGCCTTAGTTATGATGTGAAACATACCAGGGGTTGGGGGGTCAGTGACCTTCGAATTTGTCCTGGAATTCGTGGCCAAGACCCAGAATCCCTCGGTACATGATACATGACGACAGATTTGTCTCCTTTTCCATTCCATCATTGAATAACTTTGTGGATAATGACCCACAAGAGCTCTTGTTGTGTCTTGTAAGAACCCTGCATTGCTATCTCGAAAGGACTCGACATCTCAGACTGGGGTATCGTAGGCTTTTTGTTAGTATAGGTCGATCAAAGAAAGAGGTTTCCCAGAATACCATTTCTTTCTGGATTCGTGAGGCAATCAAGGCTTATTCGTCTCTTAATGGTTGTCACTGAGTCTGTGCAGGCTAGAGAGTATGACGTCAGAGGTATAAGTTTCTATCTGGCTTTCAAGAAAAATTTTGCTGTATGGACACGTTTTCCCTGGGTCCTGTGGTGGTTGTCCAACAGGTTGTGTAGCTCATCCATTGTCCTTGACCGTGCAGTTTTGTATCTTACCTAAGATGATTGTGTGGAAGAGAGAATGAGTGAGTGGGCTAGTCTCTTTCTTTCTCTTTTTTCCATTCTTCTTCCATCGGACAGGTTGAGGAATAGACATGTCATATGCCGGACTGGGCTGATACAGGTGAGTAGGGTAGCCATACTGATAGTTTGTTTGCTGAATATATTTATGAATAATCAAACATTCTATTCAGTAGCAATTACTCCGCTCTCTAGCAAGGGGGAGGTCAGGAGCAATAACAGACCTCTGTGATTATATGGTTTGTTATTGAACAGTCAGAATTTTCTTTAGTCCCTTAAATGCAATGAATCTGCTTTGCTCATATATCATTGTATTGCAACCCAGATGGCTGAGTTGTAGATATCAGTTTATCTGTCCTCTCATGGGCATTCGTCCACCTTTGGAACTCGTTTCGTTCTGAGAGGTGGTCAGGTGGGTTAACTCCCTGGTTTAGGATGTCTATACCTCCCTCCAAGTATAAGTCTATCCTATTGTTAAGACTGAAGGATTGTTCTGCATATGAACTAATGACAAATTTTTAAATCAATCTGTATTTTTTATAGCTAACAAACCTTTTTATCATTTTCTGGGTTGGGAAAGACTGAGCGGTCAAGTTTGTGCTCGGTCGCTGACCAGCTTTCACCTCATACACGCAGGTGTTGCTAGATCTCATAGATTCCTTGCTTACCTCTGATTGTGTTAACTGGTTACCAACTGCGCTTGGAAAATATCCTGTTGTTAAGCCTCAGGTTTGTTTTCTATGAAAATACAAATTTATTAAAAATTTATAATTTTTCATATTTTCATGGCTAAACTCAATTTTTGTGATAAAACTATTAAAATATTAAGGTACAATAAGCATTTTTAGAGATTTTGTTTTGTGTTTGACCATGAAAAATAGGCATTTTTAAGTTTCTAGAGGGGCTTTAAGAATTTGTGGATTTTAGCTATTCACGCAAGGTTGTGGTACACTTCCCCACGAATCTGGGTGGTATGCTATATATAGTGTATACGATTTATAGTTTCTTGTCAGATATTGCATAATATTTAACTTTATAAGTAGAAATAAAATATTTAATTAATGATAATTAAAAGTAATACGTACAGGCGCTCCTTTACTTACAAATGAGTTACGTTCCAAACGGCTGTTTGTATTTTGATTTGTTCAGAAGTCCAACTTAATATACTCAAGTGTCAGTACATACAGTATTATTTATTTTTTCATACTAAAACACAATAGTAGTACTGTACTGCATTTTATCTAGTATTTTGTTAACCCTCTTACGCCGACTGGACGTATTTTACGTCGACATTTTTTGTCTCCCGTGTGCCGACTGGACATATTTTACATCGACTTACAAAAGTTTTTTTTTAAATTTGCGGAAAAATACTTATAGGCCTACCAGCCTAAAACTTTTGAATCACGCGCCTTGGGGGATGCTGGGAGTTCACGGATCAAGGTGTTTTGTTTACAATCGTTACGCAGGCGCGCAAGCGCAAATTTCTTTCTTGCCGCACTAAAAAGTATCTGTGACACATCTCGGAAATTATTTCGTCACTTTGACATAATTTTTGTACCATTGTAAATTAGCCGTTACATGAAGTATTATATATGAAAATGTGCGCATTTTTATGTAGAATACAACAATAAAATACTCATGATTGTAGCTTTTATCAGTTTTGAGATATTTTCATATAAATAATGATAATTGCCAAAATTTCAACCTTCGGTCAACTTTGACTCTACCGAAATGGTCGAAAAACGCAATTGTAAGCTAAAACGCTTATATTCTAGTAATATTCAAGCATTTACCTTCTTTTTGCAACAAATTGGAAGTCTCTAGCACAATATTTCGATTTATGGTGAATTTATGAAAAAAATAACATTTTCTTTACGTCCGCGCAGTAACTCTTCCGAAAAAATCATATGTGCAATTGTGGTAATGTTTGCACCATTTTAAATTAGCCGTTACATAAAGTTTTATATATGAAAATGTGCGCAATTTCATGTAGAATACAACAAAAAATAATTGAAGGTTGTAGCTTTTCTCATTTTTGAAATATTTGCAATATAAATCACGATAAATAGAAAAAAAACCATGTTCGGTCAACTTTGACTACCGAAATGGTCGAAAAACGCAATTGTAAGCTAAAACTCTTATAGTCTAGTAATATTCAGTCATTTATCTTCATCTTGAAACAAATTCGAAGTCTCTAGCAAAATATTTAGATTTATGGTGAATTTAAAAATAAATCTTTCCTTCCCTCCGCGCGCGGATTCTCCGCCACAAATCTCCGAAATACGTACATCCCATTCTCGGAATATTTGCTCCTTTTCATATTAGGCATTTCATAGAGTTTTATATATGAAAATGTGCGCAATTTCATGTAAAATAAAACGAAAAATATTTGAAGGTTGTAGCTTTTCTTATTTTCGAAATAATTGCATATAAAAGATATATATATAAAAAAATTTGACATTCGGTCAACTTTAACTCGTCAGATATGGCCGAAAACTGCAATTGTAAGCTAATACTCTTACAGTATAGTAATATTCAATCATTTGTTTTCATTTTGAAAGAAATTGGAAGTCTCTAGGACAATATTTAGATTTATGATGAATTTTTGAAAAAAATATTTGTTTACGTCCGCGCGTTACGAATTCATGCATTATTTTGTGATAATATTTTCTCTGTGTTGCTTTTATCATTTTACAATGTGTTATATACCAAAATGATCGCAATTTAGTGTACATTACAACGAAATAAAAAGTAACTTGTTACCTTTAACCGTTTTGCACACAGCGTGATTTGAATACAATTATATACGAAATTTAGTTTTTGCGCTATCATATATCGTATTATTTATATATGATAATGATAATTTTTTTCATTTCTGATGGTTGCATACTAAACTTCAGGCAATGACAAAAAAAAGGAGCCAAAAATGAGCTCTTAATCTTGAAAATTAAGCACGCTGTGAATTTTTGAAAAAAATATTTTTTCCGCTTCCGCGCTCACTCTGAAACCCCTCCGGCACACGGGAGACAATTTTTTATTTACCGCTCCGGCGTAAGAGGGTTAATATGAATGATATATAAAACCTTTTTATGTACATTAGGTGAATTATGATAATATGGTAAAGTACAGTTTTAATTTACGATCATGGTTGTTCGTATCTGAAAGTTTGTAAGTTGAAAGTTCATAAGTAGAGGAGTGTCTGTAATAGAATGCAATACTTGCCGTTTTCTACCCTGGACCAGCTTCTCGGCCCACCAGCCATGTATAAGCATGCAGAATGAAGGTTCCTTCCTCATTAATTTGGGATGGTATGTCATCTTAATCCTCTCATATAGTGTCCTGTATGAGTGGGTCCACTTTAAAAACAAACATAAAATAGTAAAACTGTGCTTGCATGCACTCCAAGCCAAAGGAACCTGAACTTGACTGTGGAACGTCATAATCTGGAGGGTGTGGCACAGCACAATCTGCGAGAACATGAGTTTATATCATAGCGACCTTGAAGGGAGATACTGATTGTGGTGAGCTGAGTGGCAAAGTGTAGATGATACTGAAGATTCTTTGTTATGTCCCATCTGCTTGAGCCTTATTGAATTTTATTTCTAATTTTTTCAACCTAACTGTCACTTTTCATTCACTTTCCCTAAATCAGATTTTAGCTTCATTAAAAAGAATTCTTCTGGCAAGACCTGGAGGTTTAGAAACAAGAATCATTTGTTATCAAAGTACTTATAATAACAAAGATGGCATGATTACCACCTGCAGTAAGGCAATTAAATGTGGAACTAAAGATAACCCTACAGCCACAAATAGTAGGCAAAACACTCCAATCATTCAAGCAAAATTTACGAGATGTTTAGTTTCTAACCACTCATATCTATTAGGGGTCAAATACATAATTGGTTTTTGTATGTGTAAAGACTATCTAAAATATTTTTAAAGTTTGTGTCTTAACATATTGTATATATTCCTGTTGCTGATGATATTCCTTTTCTCAATAGAGTAACTTGCCTATACTACCAGTAACTAGTGTAACATCCAATTTTGATGGTCTGTTCAGTGTAGCTTGTGAAAATTGAGAGTTTGAAGTTCAAGAAACATTTAGAATGTAAATGACAATTTTAGATGTTTTGAAGTATTTTTTTGATAAAATATACTGAGTATTTTTTATGAAAGTCATGTTCAGGTTGTGTATGTTTTTCTCATTACAGACATCTTGATTCAGATATTTTTCATGTTGTTCTTTCAATATTGATGATAGATTTGAAATGTCTAAATCAGTAGTACTGAATTATTCTTTTTAATGAGGTACTACAAATTGATAATTATTTTCCTATTTCTAGGGTACAAGTGTTCTGTCTCCAGTGGTGCCCTTGCTCTTCGTTTTAGTTCCTTCAGTCCTAATAGCCTGGAAGAGCCCGTATGACATATATTTACAAAATCCAACTATATATCTATTGACATTTGGCTGTGTGTCAGCAAGGGTTACCAACAGGCTTGTGGTAAGTGGTGTCCCTTAATATGACATGGTTAAAAAATTCTCAAACAATAAGAAAGTATTGTTTCCATGTGCTATATTTCTCAGACAATAAGAAAGTATTGTTTCCATGTGCTATATTAATGAAACTTTGTTCTGTATTAATTATGCATTTGTTGTCACGGGGCCAATTGGTGCGTGATTATCCAATGAGTATAATTCTGTGACTGCAAAACCCTCTAAGGCAGTCCCCAGTAAATGGCGATCTGGTTTTATGGCACTTGTTTAGCGCCACAGAATCGGCAATTTATGGTACCATAACGTTCAAAGTTTCAGTTATCAGCGCCATAAGATGCCGATAATAGTGTTATGGCACCATAACATACCTAACAGAGGTACCATTAACCAGTTCAGCACCATTAATTTAAACTTTGTGCCATAAGTGCCATAAATCACCGAGTTTCTGTTAATGGTGGTGTTTGCTTATCAGCACCCCACCGAGAACGGAGTCCCTGCCGATAAGTGGGGACTACCTGTATTTGTTTTTATGATCCTGTTATGCATAAGTAGCTCTATTCTGTGCTGTTGGCTTCCAGCCACATCAGCTTTATAGATCTGGAAAGGAAAAGCCTCTGCATGCATAGCTCGTGAACCACTGGCTTGGAAAGCAAGACGTCTTTCCTCTTTGTCACTGTGCCAAAAGAAATTGTGCTGTAGTGTTTCCCATTCCTGTTTCTACAACATACTTATTTTCTTATTTTATTTGCCTCAATATGTTTGGCTTTGTGTTATGCAATTTTTACTGCTTAATTTTGTGTTTTTGTTTTTGTAGGAATGACCATAACCCTCTAATATTTAGGAGCATTGGAGTATTTCTCAGTGTGACCAGGAAACAGTTGTTGAATCAGATAACAAGGTGGTGATTAATTAGTGATAGCACTTTTTCTTCAGCTGTCAGTGGTATTGACCTCCTGTCTATTTGCTTATTTTAGTATGTATGTTTTTTTTGCAGTACAATGCATTTAAGCACAAAGAAAAGTAATCTGTGACAGTGGTTAGGATGTGAGTTATGGTAGGGCTGCTCATTTTCTTGTATGTGGATCCCCATCAGTTTGTTTTTTTCTGTAGGGATAGGACCTGCAGCCCTGACTATCTCTGCAAGGAGTGCACTCTGAAAGAGGTTTTGTAGGAATCTGATGAAGGCCAAAAGACGTTCACCAATATGTCAAGGGGCACTACTTCTTTGTTGACTCTGCCAAATCTATTTGGTTCCTACTGTCTGAACTGTCCTCCATCTTTCTCTGCCCTCTTCCCTTCCTGCATTCTCCTCTAGCTTAGATGGGATGAAAACGTGAGGAAGGGCCACTTTACAATCTTAATCACAGATAAGGACACCTGTTGTTGAGGAAAGATGAAAACATGGCATCTGCTATTTAGGGAATAGAGGCACTTAGTGCATGGATAGCCTTCTTGTCACACCAGCCAGCTAATTTGTCCAATTTCCCTTGGTAAAGATATTACTGTTGATCTTATGCAAGGATTGTCATTACAATTGGAGTGACTTCCGTATAACATCTTTTTTCTGTGACTTAACATTTCCAGGCAACTAATACAACTTCAGGCAAGACTGAATAGTTGAAAGGCATAATGGTGAAAGTTGGCCAATCTTCCATCACAATATATATATGCCATGATGCTGGGTCTGTTAAAGTGGAATAGCAAGTTGACAGTTTTGCTGTTTTACAAGTTTTCAAACAGATCGACTAGAGGAATCTCCCACAGGGGGGCTAGTGCTATCAGTGCATCTCATGTGGTACACTGTAGGCATTACTTAAGGATCATTGCAGTATCCCTTCGGCCCCTAGCTGCAAACCCTTTAATTCCTTTTACTGTACATTCTTGCTCAAATCTAATGCAACATGATTATTTTTGTATCATCCAACATCTCAGATTCAGTGTAACAGTTGCCAAGTAGTGTTATGTTCAACTTTTGTTTTATTTCCAATATCATAAGTGTTAGTAAGTTTGCAAATTCACAAGTAGCACTATTTTCCTTATGGATATATGAATATGGTCTCTTTAATGCACTGGTATAAATTGTAATCTTTGGGACATGAATTAATTTTTTTACAGTGCCTAGCTCATAGCATGGTGTGATAAGGTTAGCAATCTCTTTAATGCCTGTGTGCTTAACTTGCTACCCGAAGTGATCTTTGTAACTACTTGTACAATATGTAACAGTACTTTAGACGTAATAAGCTTAATGGTAATAACAAAATTCCCAAAATTGGAATATGAATTACAAAGTTTTCTTTGAATTTTGAAGTTTTAGGATACAACAGTACTCGTTAAGATATATTAGGCTGCTTAGCATCAAGCGGCCTAATATCTTGTCGAATTTTGAAGGAACGGAAAAGTTATGAAGAAATTACGTCAGTCCATTATTTGAATTTTACCCTAGGCGTTCTCTGATACCAGTATACTCCCGATAAAACCTTCAAACAACACCACAAGACTTACAACCCAAAAACTCCTACTCGACAGAGAGCTCTCTCCTACCAGCCAAACAGCACACGCATGCGTCTCCTTCTCCTCGTGTTATTGTTTATATCCAACAGATGCCACCACCATCTTGTGTTCTATGACGTCACATCCTATAACGTCACAACACAACTTTAATACATCTATAGACACCTACAATCAACCATATGCTGTCCATACCATAGGACATCCACCATATTTTGACAATGCAGAAAATAACAATTATAATAAAAATTAATTAATTGACTAAACTGATATATAATATATAATTACACTTATCACTTTCTCCCTCCCCTCCGACTGTTTCCTATGCCTCTTTACCCTCTACATAATTTCTAATATTTTCCCCCGAAACTCCTGCTTTAGTTAATACATCAGCCACTTGCTCCTTTAATTTTATCCATCTCACCTCCTTTATTTCCCCAGATTCTATGGTTTCCCTTATTGCTGCAATATCTATTTTTAATCTCTTACCACTTACACCAGGACTCGATTTGATGGCGGTCATTAATGTTTTACTATCAATAGTAACCAACGCTTCTCAATTTCTTCCTCCTACTACCTCTTCCCACAAATGCTTGAAATATATCAATCCTTCTATAGCCTCCCAAACACTCAGGGCTTCGGCTTCAATGGTGGATTTTGCCACTCTCATGGATTTCCTGGACTTACACCATATGGGACTTCTCTTCCCATCTGTCAAGGATATAACCTAGTTGAGTATGGGCATCTTCTATGTTTCCAAATGAATCGTCTACACAGGCTTCCGAATAAATCTTTTCTTCTTCCATCTCACTTATTATAACTTAGCCCATCATGTTCTTAGTTTTTCTCACAATTTTAATAAGCTTCTTCATATCCTGAGTTGTCCCTCTTTAAATGCTTTACTCAATTTGCTAGCATCATACGCTATTTCTGGCATGGTATATAGCGATACCCAATTCAGCTGTCCTACCACTGATCTGTACTTGGTAAACTCCTTTTGTTCTAACACTCTATTACCCATATATCTTCTAGCTTCTAGTTTTCTTACAGAATTTATTTACTGCCACTGATTAACCCTTAAACGCCGAGCCGCTATTTACCAAAGTGTGTCTCGTATGCCGGCGGCGTTCGGGAGCTAGCGCCAAAATGGAAAAAAAGTTTGTTTTCAAAAAATCACAGCACGCTTAGTTTTCAAGATTAAGAGTTCATTTTTGGCTCCTTTTTTTTCATTGCCTGAAGTTTAGTATGCAACCATCAGAAATGAAAAAAAAATCATTATCATATATAAATATTGGAATATATGACAATGCAAAAAAATTTCATATATAATTGTATACAAATCGCACTGTGAGCAAAGTGGTTAAAGCTAATGAGTTAAATTTTTTGTTGTTGTATTGTACACTAAATTGCGATGATTTTGGTATATAAATCATTGTAAAATGATCAAAGCAACACAGAGAAAGTATTATCACAAAATGATCCATGAATTCGTAACGCGCGGACATAATTTTTTTTTTTTTTTCAAGAATTCACCATAAATCGAAATATTGTGCTAGAGACTTCCCGTTTGTTGCAAAATGAAGGTAATTGATTGAATATTACTAGACTGTAAGAGTTTTAGCTTACAATTGCAGTTTTTGACCATTTTGGTTGAGTTAAAAGTTGAATTTTTTCTATTTATCATGATTTATATGAAAATATTTCAAAACTGATAAAAGCTACAACCATGAGTTATTTATTGTTGCAATTTACATGAAATTGTACACATTTTCTTATATAAAACTTTATGTAACGGCTAATATAAAACAGTGCAAACATTAAGACAAACTGACAAAAGAATTTCTGAGATTTTCAGCAGAGTTACTGCGCGCGGAGGTAAGGAAAAAGTGTTTTTCAAAAATTCACCATAAATTGAAATATTGTGCCAGAGTTTTTCAATTTCTGCAAAATGAAGGTAAATGATTGAATATTACTAGATGTAAGAGTTTTAGCTTACAATTGTGTTTTTTTACCATTTTGGTAGAGTCAAAGTTAACCGAAGGTTGAAGTTTTGGCACTTATCGTTATTTATATGAAAAGCTACAACCATGAGTTATTTTTTGTTGTATTCTACATTAAATTGTGCACATTTTCATATATAAAGCTTTATGTAACGGCTAATATAAACTCGTGCAAACATTACGACAAACAGATAAAAGAATTTCTGAGGTTTTCGGCAGAGTTACTGCACGCGGACATAAGGAAAAAGTATTTTTCAAAAATTCACCATAAATCGAAATATTGTGCTAGATTTTTCCAATTTGTTGCAAAATGAAGGTAATTGATGGAATATTATTAGGATGTAAGAGTTTTAGCTTACAATTGGGTTTTCTACCCTTTCGGTCGAGTCAAAGTTGACCAAAGGTTGAAATTTTGGCACTTATCGTTATTTATATGAAAATATTTCAAAACTGATAAAAGCTACAACTATGGGTCGTATTTTTGTTGTACTTTACATAAAATTGCACATATTTTCATATATAAAACTTTATGTAACGGCTAATTTAAAATGGTGCAAACATTACGACAAACTGACGAAAGAATTTCTGAGATTTTCGGCAGTTACCGCGTGGACATAAGGAAAAAGTGTTTTTCAAAAATTCACCATAAATCGAAATATTGTGCTAGAGACTTCCAATTTGTTGCAAAATGAAGGTAAATGTTTGAATATTACTAGAATAGAAGAGTTTTAGCTTTAATTGCATTTTTCGACCATTTCGGTCGAGTCAAAGTTGACCGAAGGTGGAAATTTTGGCACATCATTATTTATATGAAAATATTTCAAAACTGATAAAAGCTAGAACCTTGGGTTGTTTTTTGTTGTATTCTACATGAAATTGCACACATTTTCATATAAAACTCTGTAACAGCTAATATAAAAGGGTACAAAAATTACGATAAAGTGGCGAAAGAATTTCAGAGATGTGTCGCTGATGCTTTTTAGTGCGAGAAGAATAAAATTCACGCATTTGCGCCTGGATAACGCTTATAAACAAAACAACAGCTTGAGCCGCGAACTCCCATCATCCCACAAGGCGCATGATTTAAAATTTTTCGCAAACTAGGCCTATAACTAGTTTTCCGTGAATATTTAAAAAAAACTTTTTGTAGTCGATGTATCGTACGTCAATTAAACATCCGACAGACAATTTTAGTCGACGTATAATATGTCCAGTCGGCGTTTAAGGGTTTAAGGGAAAATCTATTCTCCTGCTCTATTACTACTCCTATATACTTAAACCTTTTACTTTCTTGTTCTCCTACTTGCAATTTCTCTTTAAATTTCCTAATTATTTCCTTTAAGAATCCTTCAGTTCCTCTTGTATACAAAATACCATTCAATGTGTTGCCTTTTTTCCAAAAGAATATATTAGGTTCTCTAGTCTACTTCTCTCACCTTTAAGCTCCTCCACTACTTTCACCACTTTACAATACCATGCTTTTGCTGCGTCCTTGAGCCCATAGACGGTTTTCTTCAACTTCCATAATCCACTCCAACCATCTTCCCTAGGTGGCTTTAAATATACTTCTCTTTGTATTTCGTCACCTTGTAAATATGGAGTTTTCACTTGTTATGGTCAGACAAAATGTTAAAATTTCAGCATTGCATGTGGGAGCGTCTTTTTCCCATTCTGCCGTCTCTTCTTCAAGCCCTCTAGCTACCAATCCTGCTTTACATATCTTCCCCCCCCCCCTTTATCTTTTCAGTTACTATCCATCTTGTAGATATAGCTTTTTGTCCAACATCATTTACCTCCTTATATACTTTTTTTTCTCTCCAACTTTGAAGTTCTTTTTCTTTAGCTTCCATTATGCTTATTTTCAAATCCTAGTGATACCTCTTCATTTTCAATTTTTTTTTACCTGACTATAATCCCTCACATTAACCTACCCTTTATCACCTGACTGCAAGTCTTGTACATTGTACAAATCAGCCCATGCTTTGCTTGAACTTTTTCCTGCAAGACTTAAGATAGTCCATTCTTCTACTTATCCTGTATTGTTGTTTATAGCTCTAACCCTATTTCCCCTTTTGGTATCTCTTCTATTAACTCACTTTCCCCATCATCTTCCATTGTTTCCTCTACTACATCTCTTTCTATAGTCTCTTCTGTGTCTGCGTTCCTTCTCCCGCCCACTATTATCTCCGCTCCTTCCTGCCAATCTACATTCCCTTCATTTGGGCCATCGGATCTACCTTTCACACCATGGGATTTATCTATTCTAGCAGATATCTCTTCTGTTTCTGGTGATAGTTTGTTCATACACGAACAAACCTTTGGTCTTAACAATAGGATAATTTCTAGCGCCTAGCTGGATCTGGTTAAAAAACAGATCAAAGCAAGGAATCTTGTGATATCTGGCCACGCATACGTAGATCGGGTGAAGAATGGTCGAAGACCATCCACCTACGACAACACGTCAGTCTTATCTTTGACTGCCTGGGTGAGAGTCGTGTTAACCTCTCTTGGCCTATACAATGGTTCTCCCATATATCATTGTACGTCACTCGGTGTTGGAGTGGTTAGATATCAATTTATCTAGCTTCTCTACAGGCTTCAGTCCCTCTCCAGAAGTCATTTCTTCTGGAAGCTGGACTGGTGGGTAGGCCCCCAGCCGGTCAAGGATGTCTTGTATCTCCCTCCAAGTATGAGTCTATCCTATTGTTAAGACCGAAGGTTTGTTCGGGTATGAACAAATAACAAATTTTCTAAGACAATTTGTATTTTTCATAGCTACAAACCTGAGGTCTTAACATTATACTGCCCGCCTCTAGCTGCCCCTCTGTGTGTTAAGACATCCTGAGTTGGGAAAGACTGACGCGTTATTGTAGGTGGATGGTCTTCGACCATTCTTCACCTGATTTATGCTTGTGTTGCCAGATATCACAAGATTCCTTGCTTCCATCTGTTTTTTAACTGGATCCAGCTAGGCGCTAGAAATTATCCTATTGTTAAGACCTCAGGTTTGTAGCTATGAAAAATACAAATTGTCTTAGAAAATTTGTCATTTTTGAATCATAGTAACATGTATCCTAGCTACTTTTCTTAAAGATTTCCTGTGTTTAACTACTATTGTTTTCCCTGATACTCCCACTACCTGAGCAGGTCCGCTTCATTCATTTTCATTTTCACTCTTATGGAATACCTCATCTCCTACCACTGCTTCTTCAAATTTATGTTCTCTGATGTTTTTGTTTATCACTATTCTTATTTTATTACATGACTCATTTTTTATAAACACTTCTCTGGCCTTGTGCATTACATTCAATGTGTCCCTTACCATACCCTCTTTCATCCCTTTCTCTCTGCTTGCAGGACTTGAACTCTCTTCTCCCATTAGGTTAGCCGGTAAAGGGTTTTTTCCAAATACTAATTGGTTAGGAGAGAAACCTCCATGATTCATTAAGCAGTTCCTAGCACTCACTACCCATTTCAATGCTATGAACCAATCTACTTCATCATCCTCCATCATCTTTCTTACACTTCCCTTGATCATGCCTATGGTCTTTCCGCATAATCCGTTGCTCCATGGAGATTCCGATGCTGTGGCTAATACCTTAATATTCCATCTTTCTGCCATCCTCCTTACTTTTTCATTTTGAAATTCTCCCCCATTATCTGACAATAGTTTGGAGGGCACTCCAAATTTAGCAAACCAGCCATCACAAAGTGTCTATTATAGTTTCTGGTTTCTTTTCTTTTAACCAACAAGCCTGACAACACCTCGTTGCCATATCCACCATTACCAAGAACTTTCTCTCTTCTATCTCTCCCACATCCATTGCTTCAGCTTCATTAAACGTTTTACTCCAAGAAAAGCCTACTACTGGTTTAGCTAGATTTCTTTTATATCTTTTACATATCTCACAATTTCTAATCAGGTCCATTAGTAACTTTTTTATTTCCTCCTTTTCTTTGTCTATTAACCCATTACTCTATTGTGCTTCCTCTGTTAGCTTCCATATTATATCTCCACTTCCGTGACCAAAGTGTAAATGTAATTTGTTCATATACGGAACAAACCTTCAGTCTTAACATTAGGATTTACTAGCGCCAAGCTAGAAACCGGTAGAGTTAAAATTACACTTGTGAGATCCAGGGACTATTGGCATCTATACTAGGTCACGGGGCATGTATACCCAGAATGCCCTTGGCGTCCTGTGACCCACCAGTTATATTCCTACCGCCTTTAAGATAAGACGTGTTTACTGTATATCTGATTTAAAGCCAGTTTTCAGTTTGCCCGTTTTTATCCATTTCATTTTCATTTTTCTTATTACTTTTTCTTTCTCTGAGTGTGCTCAGTGTGAGTGTGATCGGTAAGAGCGTATAAGTGGTAAGATGGAAATTTTCGCTTCACCATCAGGATCTTCTGCCGTTTCGAAAAGGAGACAAAGGAAATGCCCCGGAGTCAGTGGCTTTCCGTGTTCTAGATTCCTAACTTCGGTGTCGACGGATCCTCATCCAACGTGTAGTAGGTGCAGGGAAAACGTATGTACAATTACTAATCCATGTTCTGTTTGTCGGGGTTGGTCGGTGGAACAGTGGAAAAAGTTTTATGAGAAAGGCCAGAACATAAGGAAGGAGGTGACGCCATCTTTGGATGACCAAACCTTACCGGCTTCTTTTGTATCGGCAATAAACCAGACTGTTCCATATGTTTCGCCACCTGCTTTTGATTTGTGTCATACCCCTTCGGTTTCTCCTAGCGATTGGTTATCGGAAACTTCAGGAGGGGTGTTGGGTAATTTTATGCATAATATGTACGCTTCTTTGTTCCCAGCAGGTAGGGGGGGGAGCATCGCCATCTTTGTTCCAGGTGCCGGCTCCCGAAGCACATAGGATGGAAGGTACGTGGGCGGCGCTAGGCCTACCAGGCGTACCAACTTTGTAAGGTTTGCTGTCAATTCCAACAGGGTCCAGCAGCGCTGAATGTTCCTCATCCACCTGGCTTGCAATTTATGGGAAATAATGCCACGGCTACGCCATCAAATTCTATGTTTACGGCGATGCAGAACGTGGGGGCTAGTTTTGCGGCAAACGTGCGGATGCCAGCAGAAGCTGCACAGTCTTTCCCTACAAGATTGGTGACGTCACAACATATGTCACACACCAATATGGCAGACGCAATGACGTCACAGACTACTGCTTCTCGGTCTACTTCGCTGCAACCGGACCCAAATACGCTTTCTGACTCGGCAGTACACACTGTAATGATGAAATTACAGGATATAGAGAAGAGAATGGCTAAGAAAGACAAAAAGAAAAGGCGTGATTCGTCTTCTTTTTCGTCTTCTGCCTCTAGTTCGCCGTCATCGCTAAGTTCGATGATGTCACGGCAAGCGCCAGTCAAGCATTGGAGGATTCGGGATTTCGTGACTTATCCTCGGGCTAAGAGGAGAAGAGTGAATTCTTCTTCATTTTCAGACCAGGACTGTCGTATCCCAGTCAGCAGGAAAGTCGAGAAGTCAGTGGCTGGTAAGCGCAAAGCTAGTGGACGAAGCCGTTTGCAAGAGTCTGAACGAGCGAGAGAGGCGACGGGCAATGGACTATCGGCCAACGCTGAGTTGCCAATACAGATTACAAAGAGTGTAAGCAAGACTATGATACCGCTGGCAAAATCAACGTTGGGGGGCGAAAAGTGCAGCAAAGAATGGAATGCAGGTTCCAGTTTCGCCCGTAAGGCCGTTTAAAATACGGACAAAGGATGATAAGGCTTCTATTAAAAAATGAAGAATAGAGAGTTGGCAACTTCGTCTGATACGTTGGTGGAAGGCGTTGTCCGTCTGGATGAAAGATCGAGGCCGAATTCTCCGACAGTCGTTGGAAACGATAGCAATCCTAATAGAGACGAAGTTAGCTCAGTTTCAAGGGAGCCTTCATCTTGGAGGTGTAGACGAGATTCTCGCTCTAGATCCGTGAGCAGAGAAAGAGTGAGGAGTTCTCATTCTCCTGCTGACTATTCGGGATCAAGCCGGCGGCGGCCATCAGAGATCAAAGAGGCCGCGGCCATAGGGTCAGGCGGCCGCGAAATTCCCGGCCGTTTGTCAGAGGATGGGGTGAGATAACATCCCCTGTGGCAGAGCACAGTATGTTAGAGCCGGAGGAAGGAGAAAACCAAGAGTTTCTGGCCTCGTATGCGGAGGTGATTGATTTGATTCGTCAATTCAATAACCTTTCGGAGAAGACAGAAACACCTGCCAGTATGTTTCCTCCTGGGATTGATATGGTATTTGGATTGAAAAAGGATACCAAGGTGTCGTATGAATTGCCTTGTTCAAGTCGTGCAGACTGTTTCACAACACATAAACGCACGAATTGCAGGAAGAGATAATTCCTTAAAATCTAATAGATCATTTAAATTTATTCCTCCTCCAATGATGAAACAAGGGAAATATTATACGACACCTACGGTCCCTTTGCTGCCTAGGCAAGTAAACCCTAATGTGGTAAGATTAAGGCCTGGATTAACCTTAGATCAGGTTAAAATGGAGTGCCCTTCAATGACGTACCAAGAGGCTACTACGTTAGAAGCAACAGCTTCTTCTGTCTTTCAGACTGCTTCTTGGTTAGATCTTTGGTCAACAGCAGTGGCGAAGATCGCATTCTCAGAAGTGACAAGAAAGGTAGTGGATGAATTATTGTTCATTAGATTACTACAATCAGGTTCCAAAGCGATTGCGTAATTGACAAATTTAAGTGCAAATGTTTGGGCAAATATCTTGTTAATGAGGAGAGATGCAGCACTGGCTAGACTAAGCCGCACTGTTGATTTGGATTCCCTGTTAGCGATGAGGAATGGGGATATCTTGGAGTTGCAATTGCTGTTGCCAGAGGTCATACTGGAAGAGGCTATAGATAGAAGAAGGATGGACACTTACGATAGATTGGTACAGCAGGCAGTTAGGAAAACGTCTAACAGTCAAGCTACCTCTATGGAGGTAAGGCGACAGCAAATACCTTGGAAGAAGACAGTGAGACATAACATCCCTAATAGAGCAACAAGACCCTCTTCCCCAAAGAGGTTGGTTCATTGGCCCTTTCACAATAGAAACAACAGAGGAAGGGGGATTAGGGGAAGAGGGAGAGGCTCAAGAAGATAGGATGGGCGCCTCTCATCACTGGAAGGTGTGGCAGGAACTGGGAGCAGAGCAGTGAGTGGTGGATGTTCTCAGGGTCGGGTATTTGATTCCGTTCGAGGTAACCCCACCCCTGACAGAACAGCCATTACCTCAACTTGCTTATGCTCAGGAATCTCAGAAGACCATTATTATGCAAGAGGAAGTGAAGAAGATGATGGAAAAAGGGGTTTTACAGCTGGATTTTCCTGGTACCCAAAGCCAACGGGGAGTGGAGGACAGTAATAGACCTGTCAACATTGAATCTGTTTATAAGAAAAACCAGTTTCAAAATGGAAACTCCAAAAACGGTTCTACAAGCAGTCAGGATCAAGGACTTTATGCTGACAATCGATCTGAAGGACGCATACTTTCAGATCCCAGTCCATCAGTCTTCAAGGAAATTTCTCTGGTTCAGTCTTGCAGAGAAAGGTTTCGAATTCAAAGTCCTGTGCTTCAGACTGACAACGTCTCCTCAAGTTTTTACAAGAGTGTTCACTCTCGTGTCAACATGGGCGCATGCTCAGGGGATCAGGCTAATAAGATATCTAGACGATTGGCTGGAGATAGCAAAGTCCAGAGAGAAATTACTCAAGGACAGGGCGACCCTCCTGCAGTTTTGTCACAGTCTAGGTATTGTGATAAATCAGTAGAAGTCTCAGTTGGATCCAAGTCAACGTTTGGAGTATCTGGGAATGATTATAGACACAATAAAAGCCAAAGTATTCCCGACAGACCAGAGAGTAGAGAAATGCAAACAAGTGGTGAATGCCTTTCTGGGAAAACAAACACAGCCAGCAAAGCAGTGGCAGGTAGTACTGGGAATCCTAACTTTCTTGGAGAAGCTAGTACCATAAGGGAGGCTACACCTTTGATCTCTACAATGGAGGATGAAGGAGTTTTGGTCACCAATAGTAGATCACCCGTACGAGCAAATTCCCTTGTCGGCAGAAGTGAGGAAAGACCTGCTGTGGTGGGTGAATGACGACAATCTGACAGTGGGTGCCCCTTCAACAACCCTCCCCAGACCTCTTGCTGTTCTCAGATGCTTCACTAGAAGGCTGGGGAGCCCATATGGAGGAGTTGATGGTGTCAGCAAAATGGAGTTGCGAAGACAGAGAACTCCATATAAACGTGCTGGAGTTGAAAGGAGCGTTTCTAGCCCTACAGGAATTCAGGGAGAGAGTGAAGGGACATTCAGTGGTATTGATGTCAGACAACACCACAGTAGTAGCTTATATAAACAAACAAGGAGGCCTAGTTTCTCAGCAGTTACATGTGATGGCAGTTCAACTTCATCAGTGGGCTGTAGAGAACCTAGTAGACATCAGGGCCAGATATATTCCGTGAAAAAGAAACATAGTGGCCAACAAGTTGAGCTGCAGGGATCAGATACTGGGAACGGAGTGGTCCTTGCACCAAGAGATAGTGGACAGGATGCTCATGTTGTGGGAAAGGCCGATCATAGACCTATTCGCAACCAGGTACAACAAAAAGTTGGAAGTGTATTGTTCAGTAGTCTCAGACATAGAGGCAGTAGCAGAAGATACGCTACAACACCCTTGGGACAATCTGGACGTGTACGCATTTCCTCCATTTTGTCTAATCCTTCAGGTTCTGAACAGGATAATGCTGTCTCAGAACCTCAAAATGACTCTGGTAGCTCCTTTTTGGCCAAAAGCAGAGTGGTTTCCAGACCTGGTGGAACTCCTAATAGACATGCCGAGAGAGTTACCCCCATGGAGCAACCTACTATGTCAGCCGCACATGGAGAGGTACCACCAGTCGGTGAAGTCCCTATCGCTTCATGGGTGGAGACCGTCAAGTATTTCCTGCGAGCGAGAGGGTTTTCGCAAAAAGCAGCAACTCAGATGGCAGGAAATATCAGAAAGTCATCTGCGGCAGTATACCAAGGAAAGTGGTTGGCATACTGTGATTGGTGTCGTAGAGGGAACTTGTCTCCACTCGGTACCACTATTCAGCAGTTAGCAGACTTTCTGGTATATCTCAGGACAGAAAGGCATATGTCTGTATCTGCAGTGAAGGGGTACAGGGCTGCTCTAGCCTTAGTCTTACGAATGAAAGGTGTGGACATTTTGTCCTCATGGGTGTTGGCCATGCTGATGAAGAGCTTTGAACAGTCATGTCCACCAAAGGAACTAAAAGCCCCAGATTGGGATCTGACCATGGTACTGAGTAGTCTGACAAAACCTCCCTATGAACCACTAAGGCAGTCCACAGATAGGAGCCTGACCCTGAAGACAGTCTTCTTATTGGCCCTAGCTTCAACCAAAAGGGTGGGGGAGCTACATGGCCTGTCATATCTCATAAAGCACTCGAGAGGTTGGAAGTCAATGGTATTTGAGTTTGTTCCAGAATTCGTGGCCAAGACTCAAAACCCAGCAATAATGGATGGCAGATTCGACTCCTTTTCCATACCTTCCTTGGTAGACTTTGTAGACAATGACAAAGATGAGATGCTTCTGTTCCCTGTCAGGGTAATAAGAGAGAAGGTTGTTCGTAAGTACAGGAGAACAAGAACGAAGTGTCCAGGAATACAATATCGTTTTGGCTAAGGGAGACGATCAGGAATGCCTACTTGACAGAAGACAGGGGGTCAAATAGCCAGGAGAGGGCTAGAGCTCATGACATAAGAGGCTTGAGTGCTTCTTGGCATTTAAGAAGAATATGTCTGTGGAGAGAATTCTGAACGCTGGTGTTTGGAAACGCCAAACAACTTAAACCTCATTTTATTTAAAAGACGTTGCCCATAGATCCTTGGACACTTTTTCCTTGGGTCCAGTGGTGGCAGCCCAACAAGTGATATAGCTCATCCAGTACCCCTGGCGGGTCAGTTTGTGTCTAGTCTAAGATGAAGGTATGAGAGTAGAATGAATGAGATGACTGGTCTTTTTTCTTTACTACTTTCTTTCTACTCCTTTACCTGCGGGCAGTATGAAGGAGAGTTTCTCTGTTCTCCCAT
>NC_087200.1:85499413-85522361 GCF_015104395.2 Macrobrachium nipponense | reverse complement strand
TCTGTTCTCCCATAATGTATAAACCATAGAATGGTATCAGCACCCAGTGAGGGAAACCAATAGATTCGCTTATATCTTTGGTTCTAGGTTCATTGTCCATTCTCTTGGAATTCCCCTAATATTCAGAAATGGATAAGGTGGCAAACTCCCAGTCAGTTATAGAGACTTACCTCCCTCCAATAAGCAAGTCTATCCTAATGTTAAGACCGAAGGTTTGTTCCGTATATGAACAAATACCAAATTTGTAACTAATTTGTATTTTTCATAACTAACAAACCTGAGGTCTTAACTGTTAAAGGCCCACCTCGAACCACCCCTCTAGCAGTCTAAACTGGGTTAGAAATATAACTAGTGGGTCACAGGACGCCAAGGGCATTCTGGGTATACAGGGGGTCCTCGAGTTACGACGTTGATCCGTTCTTAAGATGCGTCGTAACATGATTTTCAGCGTAAGTCGGAACATTGAAAAATACCACATGATTTAATGTAAATACCTATCAATAACAACGAGAGAACAATTCCTTACCTTTATTAATTTGATTGGCTTGCACACTGGAGAGGAAGCTGCGGTGCTGGAGAGACTGGGGGAGGTTAGTGAAGAGAAAAAGAACCTCCAGAAGATGCTGGAGATGCTGAGGCAGGTGATTCTTGAGGTGAGGCAGAACATACTACTGGAGATGTTGGGGCAGGTGAGTCTTTAGGTGAGGCAGAACCTACAGAAGGTGCTGGAGATACTGGGGCAGGTGAGTCTGGGTTAGCAGAACATTCAGAAGGTGCTGGAGATTGTGGGGCAGGCGAGTCTGGATTAGCAGAGGCAGGTGAGGTAGAGGGTACAGGATCTCCTGCAGGCCTCTCTACCTTCTTAAAATACTGCTCCAGGTTAGTCTGAACAGAGAGCGACCTCTTTTCATCCAAGATCTCCTTGTAACACTGCATCAAATCCATGACGCCTCTGGAAACCCTAGTGAACCTGTCCAAGTTAGGATCCATGAGCCTCAAAAGTTGACAACGCTTGCTGCAACTCTGCAAAACCTCTTGTCAAGTCCTGCCTTGTGAAAGCCTTAGGCTCTGGGGTGGGTGCTTCTTCTTCTTCCTCTATCATCTGCTTCTCCAGTTGTATCAGGTCCTCAGCAGATAACTCCTCGCCATGAGACTCCAGCAGCTCTGTAACATCATCAACCTCCATCTCCAAATTGATTTCCTTACTCAGGGCAACAACGTTCTTGACAACTAGCTGAACTGTGTCCTCAAACCCATGGAAATCATTCACAAATTGAGGACAAATTTTCTTCCAGACACCATTCATGTTTGTTTGCTTAACCTCCTCCCAGGAATTAGCAATGTTCTTTACAGCATCAAGGATGTTGTAGGATTTCCAAAAGTCCTTCAGAGTCAAGTCCTTCTTGGTTTCAGTTGCCTGTAAAGCCATAGCAATTGTCCTTCATAGGTAGTAGGCCTTGAACGAAGCATTCACTCCTTGGTCCATAGGCTGTAAAAGGGCCGTGGTATTAGGTGGAAGGTAAACCACCTTGACATTAGGGTTGAAGTCTTCCAGCTGGGCAGGGTGTCCAGGGGCATTGTCCAGCACTAGCAACACCTTAAAGGGGATACCCTTGGAGGCGCAATACCGCTCCACACTTGGAACAAAATGGTTTACGAACCAGTCCTCAAACACTGCAAGTGTCACCCATGCCTTCTTGTTGGACTTCCAAAATTACTGGTAGTTGACCCTTCCAAATGCCCTTGAGTGCCCTTGGATTTTCAGCCTGATACACCAACAAGGGCTTCAGTTTGAAGTCGCCAGCAGCATTACCCCCAAGAAGTAAAGTTAGCCTCTCCTTGCTGGCTTTATGACCGGGTGCTGACTTCTCCTCCTTGGCGATGTAAGTGCGGTTAGGCATACGTTTCCAAAACAAACCTTTCTCGTCTACGTTAAACACTTGCTGAGCAGAATAACCCCCCTCCTTAATTATCTCAGACAACGCTTTAGGAAATTCACTCGCTGCTTTCTCATCCCCACTAGCAGCTTCACCTTGCACTTTAAGGTTATGGTAATTGGCCCGAGCCTTAAATCGCATAAACCAACCCCTACTAGCCACAAACTCTTCACTTTCACTTCCCTCCCCCTTTTCTTTTTTCAACGCTTCAAACAATCTTTTCGCCTTCTCCTGAATCACCATAAGGCTGACTGCGATACGCCGTTGATTTTGGTCTTCCAACCAAAGCACCAATAACCTTTCCATTTCAATTATTAGACCACTACGCTGCTTAGTTATCACTGTCGCTTTCATAGGAGCAGATCCTTTCACATGTTCAACGATGCGCTCTTTATCTTTGATAATGGTAGCAACGGTCCAACGGCTAAGGCCAAGCGAGCGGCCAATGTTTGTTGGCGTTTCTCCCTTCTCAGATCGCTTTATAATGTCCACTTTAATTTCCATGGTGATGGCCTTTCTTTTCTTCGATGCACTACCATCAGAAGAGTCCGCCTTGCGCTTGGGAGCCATAACAAAGAGCAAAAAGTTACAAAAACGATACAACACGAGGGAGAGAGAGGCAGTGTAAACAACCAAAATGGCGTATGGGCGAGGAATGAGCGTAGCGAAGCGACGCCGTCCTCTCCCCCACAAAGCGTATTCTTCCGCCGTGCGCCCGGAACTAGTTCGCGTTTGTTTACGTCGCTTACGACGCTAAACCGCGTAAGACGGAACAACGCAAAATATTATTTTTTATATTTTTATGGGGGCGCGTTCGTAACCACGAAACATCGTAAGTCGAGACCGGCGTAACCTGAGGACTTACTGTACATGCCCCGTGACCTGGTATAGATGCCAATAGTCCCTGGATCTCACAAGTATAATTTTAATTCTACCAGTTTCCAGCTTGGTGCTAGTAAATCCTAATGTTAAGACCTCAGGTTTGTTAGTTATGAAAAATACAAATTGGTTACAAATTTGGTGTTTCTTCATTGTGTTCTTAATTTCCCACAGACTCTTTCCCTTCCAACCTTCCAGTAATAATTCTTCTACCTTCCTCCTCCTTATAGGTACTCTTAATTGACCCTGTTTGTCTTCTCTTAACTTTACCTTCATTCCCCCTAATACTTCTATTATGACATAATTTTCTTTCAAGTTTATGGTCATACCCATTTTCCTCATGGTTTGCTTACCTGTTAGCCAGGGTATATCACCCTGCAGAATTTCTGTCTTCACATAAAACTTCTTGTTTTTTAATATCACAGGTATTTCCATTACTCTTTTTGACTTATAAGATGTCTCACCAAAATTAAACACTTTATTATACTCTGTCCAAGTATCCCTCATTCTCATCAACAATTCCTGACACAAATTCATGACAATGCGTGCCAGTCATGATTCTTTGCAAACTGTCGATTTACACCATGTCTAAAATTGCATCAACCACCTCCCATGACTCTTCCTCGATTTTATTAACTTCACTTCTTCTGTCCCAGTTTCTGTTTTCTGCTTATTTTCTTGTTTCGTTTAAATTTTCCTCCTATTATGAAAATTCTAAGGACAATCCCTAGCCCAGTGCCATTCTGAGCTGCATATTGCACATACTGTTACTTTCCCTTCTTTGTTTATAGGATTTCTTCCACCCCTACCTCGGTTCCATCTCCCCTGATATCTCTGGTTTTCCCTCACTCTCCCAGAACTCGCATTGCCTTCTGACGACCCCCCACTGTTCCCGTTCCTCTTTACAGTGGACCCCCCGTATTCGCGTTCTCTGGATTCGCGGACTCACACATTCGCGGATTTCTCTCGGGAACGTTTCCCTGCATTATTCGCGCATTCGCGGTATTTTTCTATGAGAAATATCCACAAATTCCTGGTTTTTGTTATCAATTTCATCATAAAATGCACTTTTTGTGATAAAACTAATAAAAAAACCAAGTATGAAAATTTTTAGTGGTTTTTCTTAAGTTTTAACTAACAAAATAGGCTGTTTTTAGCATTTTTATAGGGGTTCCAAACATTCGTGGATTCTAACTATTCACGGGGGGTGGCTGGTACGCATCCCCGCGAATACGGGGGGACCACTGTAGTCCCTAATCCCTCAAGTAGTCTTTTCACTGTTTGCGACACTTTCCTACTCTAACTTTTCTTGCCCACAAGCTGATAATACCATTTGTTTTTTATTTTCCGTGATATTTGCTTGATCCAATACATGATAACCCTTGACTAACCCTTTGTGATTTTTCCCATTGCTCTGTCACACTCGGATGCTGCCTTCTCGTACCTAATAAAAAAGTCTGTCATCTTTTCACTTGATTCTCTTCTCATTTGAAAAAAGTTTCTTATTCTACTGTAATTCTCCATTACTGTATCTTTTAGATAGGCTTTATCTAGTTTGTTTAGGATTATCTTTGGACCCTCTGTACCCATAAGTTTATCTCTATCTATTCCTTCCGCTAGTTTTTGGGCTTTCCCTTTTAAGCTCATTCTTATCTCTATCGCTGAGTATTTTGTATCTTCCCAAAACAACAATAGCCAATCTTCGACTTGACCTTTCCATTCTTTGTACTCTTCTTGTGTCCTGCTAAATCTCAGACATTCCCTTCTCCATCTAGTCTCTTTGTTCACAGTTGGATGCAGGCATCTTTGATAAACTACGCTCTACTACGAGTTTGAATTTTACCCTAGCCTAATTTAGCTTTCTTTACGCCAATGTACAATCTACCCACCTGTATGCATTCTCCAATACCAGTATACTCCTGATAAAACCTTCAAACAACACCACAACAAGACTTACAACCCAAAAACTCCTACTTGACAGAGAGCTCTCTCCTACCAACCAAACAGCATTTGCACATGTCTCTTTCTCCCCATGTTATTGTTTACATCCAACAGATGCCGCCACCATCTTGTCTTCTATGACGTCACAACACAACTTATATACATCAATATACACCTAAAATCAGCCATATGCTGTCCATACATAGGACATCCGCCATATTTTGACGATGTAGAAAATAACAATAACGATAAAGATGAATTAATTGACTAAAATTATATAAAATATATAATCACATTAGGCTGTTAACAGGGTGTAGAGGAAGGGGTGGAGCTTAGATACTGACAAGGCGAGAGCACTCAAGTCACTTGGTTGGAGGTTCAATAAGTGGTTGTATGTATTTTTCAGTTAGTGCTTCCACCGCAATTTTTGCCTACTGTGTATCACTTTATTGCCCCCTGTGACCTTAATATGGGCCAAGACGGTGATTTTAGTCCAGATAATAGCAGATATGTCGTTGAAGCAATCTGGGCTTAAAGCAAAGCAAATATCGCTTCAACTGGGTGGGAGGAGGCATTCAATTCGATGTTGGGTTGCCAGATTTTACGAAGGTGGCAACCATGGGCTTCAATCTCAGAATAAGTACTCTGGTATGCTTAAGAAGATTTCTGATCAAAGTTTGACTGTTCTCAATCGTCAAATATCTCTGCTATTATCTGGTGACTCAAATCACTGTCTTGGCCCATATTAACAGGGGGCAATAATTGCGGTGGAAGCACTGACCGAAAAATATTTACAGCCACTTAATAAGTATCCAGACACATGACTGAGCGCTCTCGCCTTATCAGTGTCCAAGCTCCACCCCTTTCTTTACGTGCTGTAAGCGTCCTAATGCACTGACGAAATTTCTTTTTAACTTTTCCGCTCCTTCAAAATTCAACAAGATATTAGGCTGCTTGACGCTAAGCGGCCTAATATCTTGTCGAGCACTGTACATGTAAAAGCGTTTACTGAAGGATTTACTTTTAGAGATTACCTGTTGTTTGAAGAATAAAAGATGATGATTCTTTTGATTATATTGAGAAGATAGCTGTTAATTTAAATATTTAGTAGTAGTAATAACGTAAAGGATTATATAGCACTTTTTTTTTTTTATAATTGGCAAAAATGTTATCTTCTTGAAAGTGCCCCTGTTTACTTTTGTCATATATTTGTTTCATTCATAAGTTAACTTCTCAGTCCAGAAATTGTTAACTTAGAAATGTGATTATTACGTGTACTAGTGTATTTTTAGCACCTAGGCTTAGGAACAAAAACTTGGCCTTAACAAAAGTCTAACTGCATAGGCGAGTATTTGCTTATAAACCATTTTTTTAAGTGGTTAAGAAATATAACACATAAAAACATTTTTTATGACAATACAAATATTCCTGTATAATATATATAAAAAAATATTTTCAAGATGATTTTATTGTCTATTCATGGTAGGCCCATGTTCCAGGTGGATTATTTTGTTGCCACGTGAGTGGTCATGTCACACAAGCCCTGCCCACCCATTGATATAAGTGGATGCGTTTAAGCTATAGTAATACTTTGTATATATACTTAAATGTTTTCAGTGTTGAAGGATAACAATAATGACATAGGACTATTTCAGATATCATGGTTGCAATTAAAGCCTATATCATAATATTATGAAAACATTTATTTTTCTTATTTTAAAATTTGAACCTATAGGCTTGGTAAAGATATTTTTTTGTCAAACACATTGACAATAAGTGAATGAAAGTCTTTAAAATGTTTTGTCACTGTTTTTCCAAAATTTGGCTCTATGCAAATTTCCTTGTTTTTCCAAAATTTGATTCTATGTAATATTTCCTTGTTTTTCCAAAATTTTCCCAAAATTTGATTCTATATAATATTTCCTTACATTTTGATAAATATGACAATTCACTCTTATGGCACATACTATAGTCTTATTTTATGAGTAAACATATTTTTGCATTCAAATAAGAAATAAGTTGCATGTTATGTTGCCAGTTAGTGAATTTTGAATGAAATCTTATGCTGTCATGTAGCATCAGTTCTGAGCATGGCTGTACTTCCGTTCATTTTCTTTCTTTTCAGTGCAGACTGACCTCTTATTACCTGCACTTAGCCTTTAGACTAATAAATTTTATATTCCAATTCGAATTCCAACAAGAGGAATCTCCCTAACTACCGCAGAGTACTGCAGGTATTGTTGATTATAGACCGCAACAAAGGCAGGACCCTAGTGTGGAATTTCATCTTCATGACATCAGTGACCATATTCTGGATCAGTGGACTGAACTATAGAACCAATGTGGCGATATGTTATACATCCCAGACTAAAATTATGATTGCAGACACACATTAGCTCTTATTGGGAACTATAGAACCAATGTGGCCATATGCTATACATCCCCAAATTAAAATTATGATTGCAGACACAGTAACTCTATTAGGATGATGAAAATGGCTTTCAGTTCTAAACATTTTATTTGTAGAAGTTTTTCATCCACTGTCAAACAAACTATTGCCTGTCCAACAAACTTTCTTGAATATCCAGATATGTGAACCTTTTATTAGATGACCCTTGAATCTTAACCACCAGAATTCCCGTAAAATATCAGCTGTTGCTGGATCGGGGAAATCCTGAGGTGTAGAGAAGGCCTTCTGTATCAATGTAAGTTGCAAATGGTTTGACTGAAAACTGTACCTTCTGTGAAGAACTAGCTTCTCTAGTGACCTCTAATACCTGGTCAATACCTGCTAAGACTTTAAAAATAAGTGTTAGAAAATTTGTGTTGTTCACTAGATCCTGATGTTAGGACAGTCTCCCTCTTGGTATCAGTCAACATTGCTAAATGTGTTGCCACCTGTGAGGAACTCTCATCCCCAAAGTCTGACACAGGTTGAGTAGTATGGTAATGTGCAGCCAAAACTAGGCATTTGAGATAACAGTAGATTTAAATACTCAGTACTCTCAGTGAGCTATGGTTGCCACTAGAGCCAAGGTTTATATAAACACTTGGAGTTGACAGGCTGAAGTATAGTACTCGAAACTGGAACACCTTCCCTTGCCACTTGAAGTCCCTTTTATGTGGACGTGTGCCTCTGTTCCCAGAGATGTGTTCTTCTGATTGGACAACAATCAGTTAGATTAATAGCTTCTCTAAGTGTGTTTGTTGAGTTTATAGTCTTACCTCTTTTATCCCAATAATAGTTGATCTCTTGAATGGGTATTGTCTGCCTAAATAAGCTCACACACCAGTATGTCTTAAATTGTTTTTAAGTAGTGGTTTGCCATTAATATTTTCTTTGGATTTTCATCAAATTTTCATCACTAAAGGAAACCCTGGGAATTAATAAAGTATATGTCTGATCATAGAATTAGGTTACCAGAACAAATTCAGAAGTCTCACTAAATTTGACATATGGAATAGCAGTTTTTCCTTTGTAGCAGAACTGAGATGTAAGTTTCAAAATTTATCTGATCAGACTTTACACAATTTTTTTTTATATATATACCATTGCTATATACAAAGTTAAATGCTTCAGCATCTGTTTAGAATTTGTTGATTCCTATAAGATATATCATATCATAAGTACACCAGGTCTCACTGAATAAATGTTATAAATTCTTCATTCACAGGTTGCCCACATGACTAAAAGTGAAATGGCTTACAGTGATGCTTCATTACTAGGCCCAGCTTTGCTCTTCCTAAACCAATATGTTAATTGTCCAATCAATGAAAATTATTTACTCTACATAGTTTGTGTAAGTATGATTTTATCCACAGTTTTTTATAGTGTAGCCGCCATCTTGTTCTCAAGGATTACCCTTTCCATGGTCTATTTTGAGCTCCATGGTGACCAGACTAATGTCAAAGAATTCTCTTAACTGATCTTGTGGCCAGGTATTGTCTTAAAATAATAAACATTATAACACTTTATATAGTATATAATGACTCAGGATAAGAGGGCACTTTTTATTATCCTCAGTGTACACTGATACAAGCAGCCCACGGTTACCATCGCCATCGGTTAGCGGCGTTTCAGTTTTACGGTGCTTGTTAAATATATTCATAACTGGGTTTTACATTCCGTAGGGTTTATAGCGCTGCTGTCTGGTTATCGGTTTCTTAAGCTAGGTGCCGAGACCGCCTCATAAACTGCAAACAACGAATATGCATTTTTTCTTCTGCTCTTTTAAAAAGTTATCCTTTACTTTGTTTTATCTAGTAATACTGTATGTACTTAGTCGTGTATTACGATTTGTGTTATAAAATACAAAAACTGATCATGTTTTGGTTTGGAAAAATCAGTTGAGGGGAGAGGTAAGATTATATCGCCGTATTTAACTCAATTCAGAGTGATTTTCTTGCTTCTATTGAGCATAAATTAATCTTTAGAAACTATTCATATGTGTCAAGGTTATTTTTCTCCATATGAAGAGTTTTTAAGTTGAAAATTGATGTAAATAAGTGAACTAGATGGCGCTGTTGTCTGGTTATCAGTATATATTTCTGTACTTGCCGAAGCACCAAGAGACCTTCCTAAAATACAAACATAACAAATATGCATCTACAGGCGTCCCGCGGTTAATGGTGCAATTGCTCAGCGGCGAATCAGTTTACGGCTATCGTCAAAAATATTCATTAAAAAAATAAGGTATTTTTACAGCACAATTTTCAGTTAACAGCGCCGCTAGCGCTGTTGTCTACCGAGTCCATACATTTGTAGAAATGCTGTTCAGACCATAAAGGTTATGCAAATTATATTAATAAATTTTATGGAGAGTTATTACAAAGGTATTAGGGTGAAATATATGCCTGTTGACGCTGTTCTATGCCGAAAATATCGAGTTACGTAAGTGGAAATTTAGCTATGGATGTGTCGATTTATAAATGTTCATGCTTTTATGTTTAAAATGTGTATGAAAATGTATTACGTATAGGGTATTTTTATTTCTGCACAGAAATATGATACGCTTTTGAAACTGCCCTTCACATGTTATCAAGTACAGTAGTACCTTGAGATACGAAAGGCTCTACTTACGAAAAACTCGAGATACGAAAGCCAATGCGAAAAATTTTACTGCTCTACATACGAAAAGTTTTCAAGATACGAAAGGGTGTTGCTGTAAAGTCCCGAGATTCGCCCGGACCACCGAGAACAGTTTTAAAACTCCCGTGCCGCCAACTGAGTAAACTCGCCACCATCCTCCCGCTCTCCCATTGGTTCCTGATGCTAGTCACCCCATAAGGTCCTGCTCTCCTATTGGTCAGCATCTACCCCTTGTGCTTTAAGTATTCTATTGGTAAAAGGATGCTGTAAATTGAAAAACTTATTCATGCAATACATTTAATAAAAAAAAAACATTAGGTAAAGATAGAATAAAGAATAGAAATGAATGGTTATTATACTGTTTGGTAGTTTCATTAGTTGAAGAGAGATAATGAAAATTTATGGCTTACTGTGTAAAGTGATTGCTTGGCGATCGTTCGATACTCGTAAGTGCTGGATGTAAACAGACGTTTGGAAGCTTTTTTTTGTTTGTTTATTATAGTTAATGGTTACTTAATAATTATTTGAAATGAGTACATGCAATACATTTAATAAAAAAATTGTGAATTAGATATCATAAAATATAAGATAAATCAGACTGCCAACAAATACGTATTTTTTAGAATTCTTCTTCTGTTTTATTATTACGTTACGTATACGTATGTTTCATTATAGCTTGTCAGTAACTTGGTATCTCCATTAGGTAAAGATAGAATAAAGAATAGAATTGAATGGTTATTATACTATTTGGTAGTTTCATTAGTTGAAGAGAGATACTAATGACAATTTATGGCTTACTGTCTGCTAGGAAAAATGATTGCTTGGCGCTCGTTCGATACTCGTAAGACGGGTAAGAGCTGAATGTAAACAATCGATTGGAAGGTTTGTTTTTTGTTTGTTTGTGTATTATACTTAATGATTAATTAATAATTATTTGAAATGAGTACATACTGATTATTTATACATTTTATTGGCATATTCTAAGCTTTTAGCTCTTAGGTTTAGATGTCAGAATCATAGACTAGGCTACAGTAGCAACCGCTAACATAGGCTAGGCTTATTGCTAAGGGACATATGCTAAAGTCCTAATACTATATGCAGTAAAAATGGGGTTGAACATTACATGCAGTTGAATATTACTCAAGTATGTACAGTATTTTGCCTTTTTGGAGTCATATTTCTTCCGTCGGATCGGCGTTGTAATCCTAGAACATGTGTTTTAGGCCTGGAAATCTAATTTACTGGGGTGTTTTTGGAGGGCTTGGAATGGATTAGCCATTTTACATGTAAAATGTGTTCCAAGATATGAAAAACTCATAATACGAAGGCCGCCTCGGAACGAATTAATTTCATATCTCGAGGTACCACTGTATGATGTTTTTTCATGTTCTTTCTTGTGAGTGGCGCCTGTCGCTCTTCCGAAAATATAGAGTTAAAAAAAAGTGCAAATTAGCGATCGATGTGTCGAATTTATAAATGTTTATGCTCTTATGTTTAAAATGTGTATGAAAATGTATTACGTATAGTGTGTTTTTATTTCTGTGCAGAAATATGATAAAAAGGCAGCTTTTGAAACTGCCCTTCACGTTATCAAATACGATGTTTTTTCATGTTCGTTCTTGTAAGCCGCCGTCTGCCGCTCTTCCGAAAATATCGAGTTAAAAAGAGTGCAAATTTAGTGAGATGTGTTGATTTTTTAAATGTTTATGCTTTTATTGTTAAAATGTGTATGAAAATATATTACGTATAGGGTATTTTTAATTTGTACATAAATATGATACAAATTAAGGCAGCCTTTTGGTGTTATTTTATTTTCTGGGCTCGGCCGTGTCGCTCTGTGAAATAGGTTCCTTCAGCACTATTTCTAAGGTAAAATATTGCTATAATACCAGAGAACTGCTAAATTGGACATGTCAGAATATTCTGGCTCGCTCACCTTTATTAAAAGGTGTCGGTATAGTTTTGGGACGAGTGAAAACCACTACCACGACACCCTCTCCAATTAGCCTCTCCTACAAGGAAAGGGGAGCCGTCCTACGGCTCACTACCTACCACCGCGTAGGTAGCGGCTGTGACGTCATTCCTTCAGATAGCCGTACTCGAGACGCACACGTTTTTTCTTTGCTCTCTTGTGTTTTTTGCTATTTTGGTTTTTCTTTCGTTATGGATCGTCAATCTCCATCTAAAAAATATGCATCTTTTCCATAAATCATTTGAAAAGTTATACATTACTTCACTGTATCCAATAATATTGTATGTATCCTCATATTACTGTATTATAAAATACTACAGCATTCCGCGGAGCGGCCAATGTTGTGGTTTGAAATCAGCTAATGGCGAATACGAGTTTGTTTCGCCATATTTAACGCAATTCTGAGCGAATTCTCTTCCTTCTAGTTAGCATAAACGAATATCTAGATACTTGACTTATATGAGACAAGATTATTTTTCCTTATACAACGTGTTTTTAGGTGGAAATATGAATTGAATATTGATTCCGTTCGCAATTTTCCTTTATATCATCGTAATACGAACTTTACATTATTTATCTTATATCGGCGTGAAACCAACAGTAAAATGTATTCTTTCAAGCAAAGTAGTTTTGATTAAAATGATTTTATCTCAATTTTATCTACGGTTGTGTTTGATGGCGTACGTTTACTGGAGTTTTATCCTTGTTGCCGATGTACGATAATAGTCATTAGCAGCTTGAACAGTTTTCTCAGCTTCAGTTATAACTAGGTTTAAATTTAACAGTATATTTCCCGATTGATCTTTGATCTATATTGATCTTTGATCTATAGTGAATAACGTTATTACATTAAGATATTTCAGTTCTACTCTAGATAACGCCATTTATAACAACTATGGTAATAGTGTACTGTAGTACAATGATTGAAATACAAGCCAAACGGATGTTATCCAGTTCGGTTGTACTTAGAAAAAAAAAAAAAAAAAAACAGTTTTTTCATTCGGTTGTTCATGGCTGTCACACTTTCATCATTCTCTTTTGCTGATGTTGAACTTATGTAACTAGAAGATGGGATAAAGTTAGGCTATTGTAATTTGGTCTCTCATAAAATCAGACTATGTATTGTAAGATGAATGATCGTAACCTGAACACTACAGCTACCTGTACACTGTATAAACCTTATTATATCTTTACATACTCTAGGCACCCAAAGGATTAATGCTAGGCTTTTTTCACTTTACAGTATTTACAATGCTATAATGTACTGTACAGTACTACTGTACAGTAAATTGTATAGTACTATACTGCATAGATATAATTTTACTTATTGAGCCATTGTGGGTTTACAGCGCCTTTGACTGGTCTAGAGTTTCGAAAGAAGCTCTGCAGCGGCCGTAGGCTTTAAAATCGCTTAGCGTCGACGGCCAGGAACAGAACCCCTGCTGCTAACCAAGGGGTGCCTGTATTCCTTGGCTGTTTCAGCTAAGTGGATAATTTTAGGTTCCAGTTAAAATTCTTTTTAGTTTAGACTGTGGTGCAATGATATGTTTTGCATGTAAAGCCATAATCTACTTATTTCACCAGCACACATCGGTGCTTCTTATGATTTATGACTCCGAGAATTTCATTCTTCGCTTATTAATTCATTGCCAGGATTAATGGAAACATAAGTTGAAAGCTATGTATACAATTTTAAGTTTCAGTTAAAAAATTTTTTAGTTTATAATGTAGAACAATGATTTTATTGTGCATGAAAATCTGTAAACTGTAGTTTTCCACCAGAAGCTTTATCTTAACCCTTAAACGCTGAAGCGGTAAAAAAAAAAATGTCTCCCGTGTGCCGGAGGTGTTTCAGAGTGAGCGCGGAAGCAGAAAAAATATTTTTTTCAAAAAATCACAGCACGCTTAGTTTTCAAGATTAAGAGTTCATTTTTGGCTCCTTTTTTTTGTCATTGGCTGAAGTTTAGTACTATGCAACCATCAGAAATGAAAAAAATTATCATTATCATATACTATAAATAATGCGATATATGATAGCGCAAAAACAAAATTTCATATATAATTGTATTCAAATCGCGCTGTGCGCAAAACGGTTAAAGGTAACAAGTTACTTTTTTTTCATTGTACTGTACACTAAATTGCGATCATTTTGGTATAGAACACTTTGTAAAACGATAAAAGCAACACAGAGAATATATTATCACAAAATAATGCATGAATTCGTAACTCGCAGACGTAAACAAATATTTTTTTCAAAAATTCACCATAAATCTAAATATTGTCCTAGAGACTTCCAATTTCTTTTAAAATGAAGACAAATGATTGAATATTGCTATACTGTAAGAGTATTAGCTTACAATTGCAGTTTTTGACTATATCTGACGAGTTAAAGTTGACCGAATGTCGAATTTTTTATATATATATTTTTTATATGCAATTATTTTGGAAATAAGAAAAGCTACAACCTTCAAATATTTTTCGTTTTATTCTACAGGAAATTGCGCACATTTTCATATATAAAACTCTATGAAATGCCTAATATGAAATGGAGCAAATATTCCGAGAATGGGACGTACGCATTTCGGAGATTTGTGGCGGAGAATCCGCGCGCAGAGGGAAGGAAGGATTTTTTTTTAAATTCACCATAAATCTAAATATTTTGCTAGAGACTTCGAATTTGTTTCAAGATGAAGATAAATGACTGAATATTACTAGACTGTAAGAGTTTTAGCTTACAATTGCGTTTTTCGACAATATCGGTAGAGTCAAAGTTGACCGAACATGGTTTTTTTTCTATTTATCGTGATTTATATGCAAATATTTCTCATTTTCAAAAATGAGAAAAGCTACAACCTTCAATTATTTTTTGTTGTATTCTACAATAAATTGCGCACATTTTCATATATAAAACTTTATGTAACGGCTAATTTAAAATGGTGCAAACATTACCACAATCGCACGTATGATTTTTTCAGAAGAGTTACTGCGCCGACGTAAAGAAAATGTTATTTTTTTCATAAATTCACCATAAATAAAAATATTGTGCTAGAGACTTCCAATTTGTTGCAAAATGAAGGTAAATGCTTGAATATTACTAGAATATAAGCGTTTTAGCTTACAATTGCGTTTTTCGACCATTTCGGTAGAGTCAAAATTGACCAAAGGTTGAAATTTTGGCAATTATCTTTATATGAAAATATCTCAAAACTGATAAAAGTTACAACCATGGGTTGTTTTTAGTTGTAATTGTGCATGAAATTGCACACATTTCCATATATAAAAAGCTTTATATAACGGTCTAATTTAAAATGGTGAAACAAACAATACCACAATCGCATGTATGATTTTTTCGGAAGAGTTACCGCGCGGACGTAAGGAAAAAGTTTTTTCATAAATTCACCATAAATTGAAATATTGTGCTAGAGACTTCCAATTAGTTGCAAAATTAAGGTAAATGATTGAATATTACTAAAATATAAGAGTTTTAGCTTACAATTGCGTTTTTCGACCATTTCAGTAGAGTCAAAGTTGACCGAAGGTTGAAATTTTGGCAATTATCGTTATTTATATGAAAATATCTCAAAACTGATAAAAGCTACAATCATGAGTATTTTATTGTTGTATTCTACATAAAAATGCACACATTTACATATATAATACTTCATGTAACGGCTAATTTACAATGGTACAAAAATTATGTCAAAGTGACGAAATAATTTCCGAGATGTGTCACAGATACTTTTTAGTGTGGCAAGAAAGAAATTCGCGCTTGCGTAACGATTGTAAACAAAACAACACCGTTGATCCGTGAACTCCCATCATCCCCCCAACGGCGCGTGATTCAAAAGTTTTAGGCTGGTAGGCCTATAAATATTTTTCCGCGAATTTTAAAAAAAACTTTTGTAAGTCGACGTAAAATACGTCCAGTCGGCACACGGGAGACAAAAAATGTCGACGTAAAATACGTCCAGTCGGCGTAAGAGGGTTAATACTGTAGACTATCATGTGGGTACCCTTGAAAGGGAATTAAGTAATCTAAATTGATTAGACTAACCAAGGCTAGGTGACAGGCTAGCCTAGTTATAGTAGACTAAAAACAGTTAATTAATGAGGCCATTTGCATTTGATCTAGAATAATCAGGATTAGGCAATACCCTATACTAGGCTAAGAGGGAACAATTTAGGGAACAACTTAGGTTTGGTGTACTAAGTGGTAGTTTAACCCAAATAGCCTACAACTGGATAGAAACAGTATCCTAGGCATACTTAAATAACCTAAAGCCATTTAAAACAATGGTAGTACATAGGATATTAGTCCGAATGGTAAAGCAATTCAAATTAAAATTTTACATAGCCAGTGCAAAAGGACTAATACAGCCATATACGGCTGTCAAAACTAGCTTAAACCTCAAAGGGCTAAAGTTAACATAGACTTCTAAAAGAATCTAATACAAATATGGAAATTGCATGAGGAACTACAGAGGTGTCCCTCATTAATAGTTTAATACTGACTAGCTATTAATAATAACTTGCTTTATATGCCAGTGGGTACGGCCCATACTACCTGCCACGGGTATAGTTTAGTAAAAAACAATGAAAATTGCTTGGTTGAGAGATAATGTACCAAACTTGTAGTATGCTGATGGCAGCAAGTGTTAAGAATGAAACTGCTCATTTTAAGCTGTCCCATGACTCCTAGTGTTCAGTAGGACTAAAGAAAGGGGAAATTGTATCTTTTTGGCAAAACTTCGGCAGCATATACTGGCGGCCCGCGGTTAACGGCGCAATCACTCAACGGCGAATCGGTTTTACTGCGGTCGTCAAAAATATTCATTAAAAAAATAAGGCATTTTAAAGGTATCTTTACGGCACAAATTTCAGTTAACAGTGCCGCTAGCGCCGTTGTCTAACGAGTTCATACATGTGTAGAAATGCCGTTCAGACCATAAAGGTTATGCAAATTATATTAACAAATTTTATGGAGAGTTATTACGTAGGTATTAGGGTCAAATATATGCCTCTGACGCTGTTCTATGCCGAAAATATCGAGTTACATAAGTGCAAATTTAGCTATGGATGTGTCGATTCATAAATGTTCATGCTTTTGTTTAAAATGTGTATGAAAATGTATTACGTGAAAGGCATTTTTATTTCTGTACAGAAATATGATACAAAGGCAGCTTTTGAAACTGCACTTCACGTTATCAAATACGGTGTTTTTTCATGTTCTTTCTTGTAAGCCGCCGCCTGCTGCTCTTCCAAAAATATCGATTTAAAAAAAGTGCAAATTAGCGATCGATGTGTCGATTTTATAAATGTTTATGCTTTTATGTTTAAAATGTGTATGAAAATGTACTACGAATAGGGTATTTTTATTTCTGTGCAGAAATATGATAAAAAGGCAGCTTTTGAAACTCCCCTTCAAGTTATCGACTACGATGTTTTTTTCAAGTTCGTTCTTGTATGCCGCCTGTACAGAAATAAGATACAAATTAAGGCAGCCTTTGTAACTACGCTCCACGTTGTAAGGGGATGGTTTTTCATGTTCGTTCTTGTCCGCCAGTTCCGAAAAATGCATTGTGTTATTATTAATATGCATCTTTTCCATAAATAATCCTTTAAAGTTATACATTTTTTTACTGTATCCAAGAATATTGTCATGTCTTCTCACTATTATTGTATTTTAAAATACTACGGCAAACTTAAGCCCGTATTCCGCGGAGCGGCCAATGTTGTGGTTTGAAATCAGCTGATGAATACGAGTCTGTTTCACCATAACGCAATTTTGAGCGAATGCTCTTGCTTCTAGTTAGCATAAACGAATATCTATATAGTACTTGACTTATATGAGACAAAGTTATTTTTCCATATACAGGCGTGTTTTTAGGTGGAAAATATTTATTGAATATGTCTCGTTGTGAATGTGAACTACTATTTTTTTTGTTAACAGATTACGTTGGCGGCATGTTTATTGGCGTAAAAAAATTACGTGATTCCGTTCGCAATACGTAATCCTTTATATCATCGTAATACGAACTTTACGTTATTTATCTCATATCGGCGTGAAACCAACAGTAAAATGTGTTCTTTCAAGCACAGTAGTTTTGATTAAAATGATTTTATCCCAATTTTATCTACAGTTGTGTGTGATGGCAGACGTTTACTGCGCATTTTATCCTTGTTGCCGATGTACCATAATATCATTAGCAGCTTGAACAGTTTTCTCAGCTTCAGTTTATAACTAGGTTTAAATTTAACGGTATATTTCCCGATTGATCTTTAATCTATATTGATCTCTGATCTATAGCGAATAAAGTTATTACATTAAGATATCTCAGTTCTATTCTATACATAATGCCATTTATAACAAATACGGTAATGTTGCACTGTAGTACGATGATCGAAATACAAGCCAAACAGATGTTATCCAGTTCGGTTGTACTTAGAAAAAAAAAAAGTAGTTTCTCGTTGCGGTTTGTTTCATGGCTGTACACGTTCACGCAACGAGTATAACGTTAACACCATACTTTCATCATTCTCTTTTGCTGTTATTGAACTTATGTAACTAGAAGATGGATAAAGTTAGGCCATTGTAATTTGATCTCTCATAAAATCGAACTATCGTAAGACTAATGATCGTAACCTGAACACTACAGCTACCTGTACACTGTATAAACTTTATTATATCTTTACATACTTTAGACACCCACATGTACTGTACAGTAAATTCTATAGTACTATACTGCATAAATATAATTTTACTTATTGCGCCGTTGTGGGATTATGGCGCCTTTGACTGGTCTAGAGTTTCGAAAGAAGGTGTGCGGAGGCCGTAGGCTTTAAAATCGCTCAGCGTCGAAAATCGCTTGGCGTCGGTGGCCAGGAACGAAACCCCTGCCGCTAACCGAGGGCTGCCTGTATTTAATATTTTTGTCTCAGGTCAAGATTTATGTTTCTGTCAAAACCCAGTAACCGTCCCCACTACCTCCCAGGTTAACCCTGCAGAGGAAGTAGAGGAATTTTTACATGGATACATTCTTACCATGGAATATGAAGTGGCTATTGCCACTGAAATGACCCTGCTGAACCCATGTGGATCAGGTACACAAATTTCAAGTAGCCATGGGTGAAACCTTCCAGAAGGAAATTTATCCACCTTTGCAGCTCTCTATGCTAAAGAAGATCTTTCCTCCAAAAAGGGATACTAGGATCCATCTGACTGAAATTTCTATATTTTCAGAGGGATATTATAACTTACCCAGGACTTCTGCCCCTTTGGTAACAGACAGTTATAGTTAAGTTGTTGAAGCTCAGTCAAAATATGCAAGCTTCCCCAAATGAGATACACAGCTTTCAGCATTTGATCAGTTCCATAAGGAAATTATAAATAACATCTGAAAATATTGCCACAGAACGGCAATGCATAAGGGACATAATGCATGATTCCAAATAGGAATATAAGTTAGTGTAGTACACTCCAAAGTTTAAAAGTACTGCATCCTGCAACCCAAAAGTGAGAGGAGATGCAATTGCTGACTAAATAAGGTCTAGTGTTGGAATTCTGACTGGAAATCACTAATTGGTCAGTTTTGATTGCAAAACTTCAAATCAAAACCTGACAGTCTCCAATACTCATTCCTAATGTTACTAATAATCCTTGGTTAGACATCTTTGTTGTCTATGTAGGTTTTGCATTGTTTTGCATGGTTCCTGATTTTGGAGTGCTCTGGGTTTGAGATTCTGCTCCCCGATTCACGTCCGGGAATCAGTTTCCGCACAGGGAGCAGAATCTCAAACCAAGAGCACTCCAGTATCAGGAACCATGCAAAACAATGCAAAACCTACATAGACAAAAAAAATTTTCAGTGTAATTGGTCATACTACCAAACCACAAGAGTTAACAATCCTTGAGTCGTTGTTTATAAAACAACTCGTACCATCATTAAACACCAATACATCTGCGAGTCAAGTTTATTTAGCATAAGTTCTTACTGTGGTGGTTTCCTTCCATTTAGTTCCTTGCTGTCTCACCTCTGGGTTGGTTGTGATTTTATTTTTATTTATTTCATTTTTACTCTAATGTATTTTAAATGAACTTTTAGACTATACTTTTAACTTTTTTATGTTTTACATCTTTTCTTATGAGCAGCCCAGAAGATGTAATTCTGTAAATGATTACGAAATGTCGGCAAAATGATAAAAAAAGACAGCCTAGGGATGTGTGGTTTTCGTCTGTCTTCCTCTCATATATATATATATATTATATATAATCTATATATATATATATATATATATATATATATATATATATATATAGATATATATTATATATATATATATATAATATTATATATATATATAGCAGGCAGTCCCCGGGTTACGACGGTTCTGGCTTACGACGTTCCGAGGTTACGACGCTTTTTCTTAAATATCAATGGAAAAATCCGTCCTGGGTTACGACGCTTGTTCCGAGGTTATGACGCTGACGCTTCCGACGCTCCAGACGCTCCAAGTTAACGACGCTTTTAAAAAACGCATACTATGATAAAAATCCTTTATAGTTTAGCACAGTATATTAATAAAAATAAGTTTCTGGTTAGATTACAACAAAAATTTTGAGGTTATGATGATTTTCAACACTTTTTATGTCGTATTTTTCGATGTTTTTAATGACGCCTCATATGCGGAACTAGTTTTCCGAGCGAATGAATACATACTAGCTTGCGGTGTGCAAAGTTTACATATAACAGTCCAAAAGCGCAAATAATGAAAAAATCATTGCTTGTTTCCAGTAATAATAACAAAACGAAGTTTCTGGTTAGATTACAACGCAAATTCCAAGTATCCAAAGAGAAACATTATCCAGTAATTTGATCAGAGAGAGAGAGAGAGAGGAGAGAGGAGAGAGAGAGAGAGACGAGAGAGAGATGAGAGAGAGAGAGAGCGTCTTCCGACGCTCCGAGTTAAGGACAGAGAAGTGTTCGTTTCATTAAACGGCCTCTGACTCATGCCAGTAAATGTTTTGTTGATACTAATAATATAATGCCTATTTTCAATGAGATACGTTTTACTTTTAATTAGTCTATATGATACGGTAAATAGTAATCAACTGTTCTTGTAGCCCTCAAGATTTGGCAAAATCGAAGTATCCAAGAGGAGACATTATCCAGTAACTGGAACCTTGACCATACGAATTAATTGTTCCGTTACCATCGTCGTATATCAAAACACAGGTTGTATCTCAAAGCATTTTTTCATTAAAAATAATGTAATATGTTAATCCGTTCTAGCGCTATGAAACCACACCTAAACACAGCTAAATTACATATAATATACACAATTTATACACAAATAAACGAGTAATAACACACACAATGATAAAATAACATAGCAATGTGATAAATGATAATAAATGTTCATAAAATCAATAAAAAAAAGAAAGGAATTTTACTTACCACAACGAAAGATGACGTGAGGCCAGCAGGGGAAGGAGGTAGGGAAGGGTGGCAGGGAACGATTTGTTCTCTTTTTATTTACGTATGTACACTAATAACTACGTAATAAACACAAATGAAATAACATTGCTAAACTATTTTTTTTTTTAATCAGTTCATAGTTTAGAAATAATGGTGATGCCTTTGGAAGGTTTTTATAGCTTCCTTCTGCTTGATGATCGTGGATATTGTAGAAGGATTTTGACCATACTCGTTTGCCAAATCGACGATACGAACGCCACGTTCATGCTTTGCTATAATTTCATGTTTTGCTTCCATCGAAATCATTTTCTTGGGTTTTTTCTTATCACCTGCTTTGTCTTTAGCTTTGAGACCCATGGTTAATAATAAAATAGACAAAATAACACGAAAAATAGGCGCAAATACAACGAACTAAACAACGACGTGTTAACACCAACAAACAAACAGACTGAACGCCATTTATCGGTCGCCTATACAACTAACACTCATCGCAAAATCGTATCTCAAATATTTCGTTATATATCAAAGCTTATATTTTCGCAAATTTTCTGTTGTATCTCAAAACATTTGTATATTAGGGCAATCGTATGTCAAGGTTCCAGTGTAATTTGATCAGAGAGAGAGAGAGAGAGAGAGAGAGAGACGCCTTGGCAACAATGGTCTAGGGGATTGACGTAACGTTTATTTTTCTGAACAGATAGGGACAGAGAAGTGTTCGTTCATTAAACGGCCTCTGACTCATGGCAGGAAATGTTTTGTTGATACTAATATATAAGCCTATTTAAAGATACGTTTACTTTAATTAGTCTATATGATACGTAAATAGTAATCAGCTGTTCTTGTAGTCCTCAAGATTTGGCAAAATCACTCCAGGTTGTACATAAAACTTCAAGAATGTAGTGTCACCAGAGGATTACAATAGTTTTTACCTTCAAGAACCAGCATTCTTTATGAAAATAACTCCAGTTGTACATAAAAACTACAGGAAACAACATGTAGTGTAACCCAAAAGGATTTACAGAGTAAGGTTTTTATAACTTTTTATTAGTTTAAGACATATTTCCAAGCGTCGTTCCGGGCTTACGACGATTTTCGGCTTACGAACGTGTCTCAAGAACGGAACCCCCGTCGTAACGGGGACTGACCTACCTTATATATACAGTAAGTCCTCGGGTTACGCTGGTCTCGTCTTACGATGTTTCGTGGTTACGAACGCGCCCCCATAAAAATATAAAAAATAATATTTTGCGTCGTTCCGTCTTACGCGGTTTAGCGTCGTAAGCACGTAAACAAACGCGAACTAGTTCCGGGCGCACGGCGGAAAAAATACGCTTTGTGGGGGAGAGGACGGCGTCGCTTCGCTACGCTCATTCCTCGCCCATACGCCATTTTGGTTGTTACACTGCCTCTCTCTCCCTCGTGTTGTATCGCTTTTGTAACTTTTTGCTCTTTGTTATGGCTCCCAAGCGCAAGGCGGACTCTTCTGATGGTAGTGCATCGAAGAAAAGAAAGGCCATCACCATGGAAATTAAAGTGGACATTATAAAGCGATCTGAGAAGGGAGAAACGCCAACAAACATTGGCCGCTCGCTTGGCCTTAGCCGTTGGACCGTTGCTACCATTATCAAAGATAAAGAGCGCATCGTTGAACATG
>NC_087200.1:85486913-85494413 GCF_015104395.2 Macrobrachium nipponense | reverse complement strand
CGGCTAACTTAAATTGGTGCTAACATTGCGACAATCAGACAAAAAAATTTCTGATTTTTTTCGGAAGAGTTCCTGCGCGGACGTAAGGAAAATTTTTTTTTTTTTCATAAATTCACCATAAATCAAAATATTGTGCTAGAGACTTCCAATTTGTTGCAAAATAAAGTTAAATGATTGAATATTACTAGAATATAAGAGTTTTAGCTTACAATTGCGTTTTTCGACCATTTCGGTAGAGTCAAAGTTGACCAAAGGTTGAAAGTATGGCACTTATCGTTATTTATATGAAAATATTTCAAAACTCATAAAGGCTACAACCATGGGTTGTTTTTAGTTGTATTGTGCATGAAATTGCGCACATTTCCATATATAAAACTTTATGTAACGGCTAATTTAAAATGGTGCAAACATTACGACAATCGCAAGAAAAAATTTATGATTTTTTCGGAAGAGTTACCGCACGGACGTAAGGAAAAAGGTTTTTTCATAAATTCACCATAAATCGAAATATTGTGCTAGAGACTTCCAATTTGTTGCCAAATGAAGGTAAATGATTGAATATACTGTAACTAGAATATAAGAGTTTTAGCTTAAAATTGCGTTTTTCGACCATTTCGGTAGAGTCAAAGTTGACCGAAGGTTGAAATTTTGGCAATTATCGTTATTTATATGAAAATATTTCAAAACTGATAAAAGCTACAATCATGAGTATTTTTTCTTGTATTCTACATGAAATTGTGCACATTTTCATATATAATACTCCATGTAACAGCTAATTTAAAATGGTGCAAAAATTATGTCAACGTGACAAAATAATTTCTGAGCTGTGTCTCTGATACTTTTTAGTGTAATAAGAAAGAAATTCGCGCTTGCGCGCCTGGTTAACGATTGTAAACAAAACAGCACCTTGATCCGTGAGCTCCCAGCATCCCCCAAGGTGCGTGATTCAAAAGTTTTCGCCTGGTAGGCCTATAAGTATTTTTCCGCGAATTTTTAAAAAAACTTTTTTTATCAACGTACCATACTTCCAATCGGCACCCGACATACAATTTATGCTGACGTTTCATACGTCCAATCGGCGTTAAAGGGTTAAAGAGGTAGATCCTAGTATGAAATTCTGCTGAGGCTGTCGCTTCTGAGATTCTTATCATAGGGGCCCTAAATTGCTGCGTAACTATGTGTAAAGGGAGCTTTTCCCCTTCGAAAGGAAATTGTAGCGTTGCCCATTGCTTGGTGGAATTTTCCGAAACTGGGATGATTGTGGCAAATGGTTTTAATTCTACCATTGTCTCTGGTCTTTTAGTCGCTACAAAATTCTGAAAGTGTGTCTATACTGGATCTGTAATTTTGAAAGTGAAGGGACAGAAGGCTGGGGCTATCTGGTGAGCAACTTGGCTTATTCAAAAAATGGAAGTAGAGATCCAATTTTTTTTAAAGCTTTTAATATTATAGACAGGTAAGAAAACCATTGCTGTTAGTGGTCTCTCAATGTCTGCTGATGATGGTACTAGGCACTATTCGGTATTAGGGAATGCTGTGTCTAAATTCTACATGTACAGCTTCGATCATATTTTTCCCCCCATTAATTAGATTTTTAGTATAGGGAGAGAAAATGCGCATTGAGAAGTCTCACCAAGGATTATTAGTATCATCAGGGATGAGTATTGGAGCCCCTATTATGCTTTGATCTGATTTATTGTATTCCAAACTGACCATTTAGTTGTCTCCATTTTCAATTCCAAAATAGACCTTGTTTGGTCTGCATTTGTATTCTTTCCCACTTTTGGGTTACATGATGCTTATGCACATAACTACTACTTCTTCTTGTGGGTTTTGACATAGGTGAATTGGGTTTTAGCATTCACTGAGGATAAGAGAAATTGCCCTCTTATCCTGAGTCCATTTACAGGCAGTCCCCAGTTATCAGCGGGGGTTCCATTTTCAGGGGTGTGCCGATATGCGAAAGCCGCCATTAACTGAAACTTGGTGATTTATGGTTCCATAATGGTGCTTACGGCACTGATAACCGGTTATCGGTGCCATAAGCACATAAGTGAATTTTTTTATATACAGGTACTCCTCGTTTAACGACGGGGTTCCATTCCAGTAACCACGCACACATTCGCGGATTTCTCTCGGGAACGTTTCCCCGCAATATTCGCGGAAAATTCGCACATTCGCGGTATTTTTCTATGAGAAATATCCACAAATTCCTGGATTTTTTTTATCAATTTCATCATAAAATGCACTTTTTGTGATAAAACTATTAAAAAAACCAAGTATGAAGATTTTTAGTGGTTTTTCTTGAGTTTTAACTAATAAAATAGGCTGTTTTTAGCATTTTTACAGGGGTTCCAAACATTCGCAGGTTTTAACTATTCACGGGGGGGGTCTGGTACGCATCCCCCTCGAATACGGGGGGACCACTGTGTCATACACAGAACTAGTTTTAACGTCATTTTATAACTTCTTAGTGTACAATTTTCTTTAAAATAATGTACTTTAACACATTTAGCCTACATTCCTGAGTTAGCCTACTAGTAAGTCAATACAATACTAGGTTAATACAGTACTAAACTTTTCCTCAGAATCTGCACATTATTTAGCAGTGACTTTCATATTCTAAATTTGGTATTTCATAATTATCGCTATTAGTTTCTTCACCATTTATTTTGATTGTAGAAGGTAGTGAGATGAAATAAATAATTAATGAATTTTGGAGATCACAGGGCATTTGAGTGTCACTGTCAAGATGTAAACAAAGCACAATGACATCTATTGAGGAAAGTGAACACTAAACTGTTCACTAATGTGATAAACATTCTCTATCTAGCATTGGTAAAGATTTATGCTTGCACTTTTACCTCTAGTATCATCTGATCTCATGGGTGACATATTGAATATGTATATAAATACACAGTTGTATAAAAGAAATTATCAAACACTGTCACATACAAGTCTTTCAAGCGTACTAAGAGTAAGGAATTCGTGCATACCAAATGTCTTATTGTATTGATTAAAAGGATTGACTTGGTAGAGACTTCTCAAGTGGAATATTTACAAAAAAAATATTTATTTTCAAGTTAATATAAAAAGATATTTGACTTCACACATTTTCTTTTCATTACTAATTCACAAATTTTCCTTTTATTACTAAGAATTATTCTCACAGATCAAAGGAGACATGGCATAATTTTTGCTGTCTTAAAGTTGTAAACAATACATGGCGCCATCTGTTTCTCCGCACAATGAATTAATGGCGGCTGAATCAACCTGAATCACGGGCATTCCCGGCCCATAGAATGCCAGCTTTAAGAGGTTCAAATGTATAGTTTTCCTTTACAAAGCATATTAAACCCTTATATATTGGTTTAGCCATAGATTTCAAGGCTTTCAAAACTTAGGCTAGGCTAGATTATTGGCACTGAATACCCTTTCTCTTGGCCACCATTGGCAATGTATTTTTCATTTTTTTTTTCTCTCTCTCTCTCTCCCTCTCTTCATGTTGCTGTCGTAACTCCGAGTTGTCATTAAATGAGGAGTACCTGTACAGTGATACTTTGGTACTTGTTGGCTTTGGAACTTGTTGACTTTGGCACTTGATGCATTTTAATGAGGAAAAATTTTCTTGGTACGTACTTGAATGAACAGAGAGCTCAGTGTTGATTGCAGAGTAGCTCTCAATCTGTGCAGAATCCCTCTCAATCCATTCCAACCTTTTTGATGTGTTTTTTTTGTGTTTTTGTGCTATTTTTGTGCATACAGCACATCATGGCTATGGGACAAGTTTCATTTTCAGTAGAATGTGCCAGACTAGGTTTATGATGCCTGTCACATCTTCAGTCAGTTCCTTTGATAATGCACATTACATCTGAGTTAGTGTTTTACTAATTAATAGGCCTAAAAACAAATGTTCAGTTGAATAACTACAAATCGTCACACATTCAATCAGGTTTGTGAGCCTTTTAGCATATCTAAAAGTTAACTACTATTTCTTTTAATAAAAAAACCACTTACTTTGTCATGTAAAACACTGGGATAAACAACAGTAAGCACTGACATAAACAACTGAATTGAAAAACGCCAGATTGCCTGTTAGTTACTGTAACTGTCATGCATTCATATTAACCCTCTTACGCCGACTGGACCTATTTTACGTCGACATTTTTTGTCTCTCGTGTGCCAACTGGACGTATTTTACGTCGACTTACAAGAGTTTTTTTTTAAATTCGCGGAAAAATACTTAACAGGCCTACCAGCCTAAAACTTTTGAATCACGCGCCTTGGGGGATGCTGGGAGTTCACGGATCAAGGCCTTGTTTTGTTTTGAAGCGTGACCCAAGTGCGCATGTGCGAAATCCCTTCTTCTCGCTCCAGCCAGCATCAGCGGCGCATCGTCCGAGAGCGATCTTTCGTCGGAAGCGTGTTTTTCTGGACTTGTGCGAGACTTTGAGCATTTGTGTTGCTACAGGACATTCATAGAGATGTCTCAACGACGTGTGAACCGCGAAAGGCGCGTTTTACCCGTCGGAAGGGATCGTGTAAGGAGAGTTTTGGACCTGGATGCTGGCGAGGGGCCAAGCACCCAGCATGACCCCGTGCCTCAAGGCCGTTCTGTGCGGCCACGTGTGGATGAAAGTGTTTCAGGAACACAGCGTATGCCTTTGGTTACCCCTAGGAAGCATGTGGGCGTCCTTAGGGGCATTCGTAGGCATTTGGGAGGCCTCCAACCAAGGGACATAGATGAATATTTTTGGGAGCTTGATCGGGAACATGTCGCAAGTCCTCATTTTGATGGCGGATGGTCATCGAGTGATGAGGATATCAGTCCCGATGAAAGTGAGGACGAATATATGCCCCCAATGTCCGTTCGAGGCTCACATCCCGAAAGTGAGCTCGAATTCAGTGGCTTCAGTGCTTACGAGGGGGAATCTGAGGAGGGGGAGGATGGGGATATGGGGTCTAGTTTTATCGCGGAGGACGATACAGAAAGTGAAGGCCTAAGTGAGGGTGATGGGCCAACGGGGAAGGGTAGAGTGCAATATCGTGCCCGCACCCGTGCGCGCGTAGAAGGTCGGCTCGTCGCGCCAGCCAAGGTGAAGGTCGGTCGTCGGAGAGTGACGAGGGGTGGACGGAGGACCCCACCCCTCCTAACATGCACCCCTTCACGGCAACCCCTGGGCTCACTGTACCAGTACCCCTGACTGTTTTGGGGTTCATCCAGCTTTTCCTTACGCGGGTAATGCTGGAATACCTGGTACACGAGACGGTGGACTATGCTCGGTACTGCCGGTATGAACTAAGGACGACCTTGTCGTATTACTGGCGGGGTTGCAACCTCATTGACATGGCACATTTTTTGGGGCTCCACATTTATTTTGGTATGACACCTGCTTCCGACGTCAGGCAATATTGGAGGAGGAATTATTTTTTATGTATGCCCAATGTGCTTGGCGTTATGTCCCGTGATAATTTCCTGGCGTTGGACAGGTATTTCAACGCCTTCAACCGAAGGGCCATACCCCGGAATAACAGTGATCACCTCATTTTAGTGCGCCCAGTGTTGGATTATATTCGTGATCGGTGTAGAAATCTCGTGATTCCTGGAAAGAACCTGTCTTTGGATGAGGGGATGATGCCTTACAAAGGACATCTTAGTATAAAAGTGTATAACCCCAAGAAGCCGAAGAAATATGGTGTGAAATTTTTTCTTATTACCGAGGCCAACACTGGATACGTCATGGACTTTAAAGTGTATTCTGGGGTCTTCTCCACGCTGCGTGACACTGTATTCATACTGCCGGTATGAACTAAGGACGACCTTGTCGTATTACTGGGGGGGTTGCAACCTCATTGACATGGCACATTTTTTGGGGCTCCACATTTATTTTGGTATGACACCTGCTTCCGACGTCTGGCAATATTGGAGGAGGAATTATTTTTTATGTATGCCCAATGTGCTTGGCGTTATGTCCCGTGATAATTTCCTGGCGTTGGACAGGTATTTCAACGCCTTCAACCGAAGGGCCATACCCCGGAATAACAGTGATCACCTCATTTTAGTGCGCCCAGTGTTGGATTATATTCGTGATCGGTGTAGAAATCTCGTGATTCCTGGAAAGAACCTGTCTTTGGATGAGGAGATGATGCCTTCACAAAGGGGGACATCTTAGTATAAAAGTGTTATAACCCTAAGAAGCCGAAGAAATATGGTGTGAAATTTTTTCTTATTACCGAGGCCAACACTGGATACGTCATGGACTTTAAAGTGTATTCTGGGGTCTTCTCCACGCTGCGTGACACTGTATTCATACTGCCGGTATGAACTAAGGACGACCTTGTCGTATTACTGGCGGGGTTGCAACCTCATTGACATGGCACATTTTTTGGGGCTCCACATTTATTTTGGTATGACACCTGCTTCCGACGTCAGGCAATATTGGAGGAGGAATTATTTTTTATGTATGCCCAATGTGCTTGGCGTTATGTCCCGTGATAATTTCCTGGCGTTGGACAGGTATTTCAACGCCTTCAACCGAAGGGCCATACCCCGGAATAACAGTGATCACCTCATTTTAGTGCGCCCAGTGTTGGATTATATTCGTGATCGGTGTAGAAATCTCGTGATTCCTGGAAAGAACCTGTCTTTGGATGAGGGGATGATGCCTTACAAAGGACATCTTAGTATAAAAGTGTATAACCCCAAGAAGCCGAAGAAATATGGTGTGAAATTTTTTCTTATTACCGAGGCCAACACTGGATACGTCATGGACTTTAAAGTGTATTCTGGGGTCTTCTCCACGCTGCGTGACACTGTATTCATACTGCCGGTATGAACTAAGGACGACCTTGTCGTATTACTGGGGGGGTTGCAACCTCATTGACATGGCACATTTTTTGGGGCTCCACATTTATTTTGGTATGACACCTGCTTCCGACGTCTGGCAATATTGGAGGAGGAATTATTTTTATGTATGCCCAATGTGCTTGGCGTATGTCCCGTGATAATTTCCTGGCGTTGGACAGGTATTCAACGCCTTCAAACCGAAGGGCCATACCCCGGAATAACAGATCATCCTCATTTTAGTGCGCCCAGTGTTGGATTATATTCGTGATCGGTGTAGAAATCTCGTGATTCCTGGAAAGAACCTGTCTTTGGATGAGGGGATGATGCCTTACAAAGGACATCTTAGTATAAAAGTGGTATAACCCAAGAAGCCGAAGAAATATGGTGTGAAATTTTTTCTTATTACCGAGGCCAACACTGGATACGTCATGGACTTTAAAGTGTATTCTGGGGTCTTCTCCACGCTGCGTGACACTGTATTCATACTGCCGGTATGAACTAAGGACGACCTTGTCGTATTACTGGCGGGTTGCAACCTCATTGACATGGCACATTTTTTTGGGGCTCCACATTTATTTTGGTATGACACCTGCTTCCGACGTCAGGCAATATTGGAGGAGGAATTATTTTTTATGTATGCCCAATGTGCTTGG
>NC_087200.1:85444736-85486413 GCF_015104395.2 Macrobrachium nipponense | reverse complement strand
CCAAGCACATTGGGCATACATAAAAAATAATTCCTCCTCCAATATTGCCTGACGTTGGAAGCAGGTGTCATACCAAAATAAATGTGGAGCCCCAAAAAATGTGCCATGTCAATGAGGTTGCAACCCCGCCAGTAACTACGACAAGGTTGTCCTTAGTTCATACCGGCAGTACCGAGCGTAGTCCACCGTCTCGTGTACCAGGTATTCCAGCAATTCCCGCGTAAGGAAAAGCTGGATGAACCCAAAACAGTCAGGGGTACTGGTACGGTGAGCCCAGGGGTTGCCGTGAAGGGGTGCATGTTAGGATGGGTGGGGGTCCTCTGTCCCCACCCCTCGTCACTCTCCGACGACCGACCTTCACCTTGGCTGGCGCGACGAACCAACCTTCTACGCGCGCACGGGTGCGGGCACGATATTGCACTCTACCCTTCCCCGTTGGCCCATCACCCTCACTTAGGCCTTCACTTTCTGTATCGTCCTCCGCGATAAAACTAGAACCCCATATCCCCATCCTCCCCCTCCTCAGATTCCCCCTCGTAAGCACTGAAGCCACGAATTCGAGCTCACTTTGGGCGGGATGTGAGCCTCGAACTGAGCCATTGGGGGCATATATTCGTCCTCACTTTCATCGGACTGATATCCTCATCACTCGATGACCATCGGCCATCAAAACATGAGGAGCTTAGGGACATGTTCCCCGATCAAGCTCCGAAAAATATTCATCTATGTCCCTTGGTTGGAGGCCTCCCAAATGCCTACGAATGCCCCTAAGGACGCCCACATGCTTCCTAGGGGTAACCAAAGGCATACGCTGTGTTCCTGAAACACTTTCATCCACACGTGGCCGCACAGAAAGGCCTTGAGGCGCGGGGTCATGCTGGGTGCTTGGCCCCTCGCCAGCATCCAGGTCCAAAACTCTCCTTACACGATCCCTTCTGACGGGTAAAACGTGCCTTTCGCGGTTCACACGTCATTGAGACATCTCTATGAATGTCCTGTAGCAACACAAATGCTCAAAGTCTCGCACAAGTCCAGAAACACACGCTTCTGACGAAAGATCGCTCTCGGACGATGCGCCGCTGATGCTGGCTGGAGCGAGAAGAAGGGATTTCGCGCATGCGCACTTGGGTCACGCTTCAAAACAAAACAAGGCCTTGATCCGTGAACTCCCAGCATCCCCCAAGGCGCGTGATTCAAAAGTTTTAGGCTGGTAGGCCTATAAGTATTTTTCCGCGAATTTAAAAAAAAACTCTTGTAAGTCGACGTTAAAATAGTCCAGTTGGCACACGAGACAAAAATGTCGACGTAAAATAGGTCCAGCGGCGTAAGAGGGTTAATATGAATGCATGACAGTTACAGTAACTAACAGGCAATCTGGCGTTTTTCAATTCAGTTGTTTATGTCAGTGCTTACTGTTGCTTATCCCAGTGTTTTACATGACAAAGTAAGTGGTTTTTGATTAAAAGAAATAGTAGTTAACTTTTAGATATGCTAAAAGGCTCACAAACCTGATTGAATGTGTGATGATTTGTAGTTATTCAACTGAACATTTGTTTTTAGGCCTATTAATTAGTAAAACCACTAACTCAGATGTAATGGCATTATCAAAAGGAACTGACTGAAGATGTGACAGGCATCATAAACCTAGTCTGGCACATTCTACTGAAAATGCAAACTTGTCCCACATGCCATGATGTCTGTATGCACAAAAATAGCACAAAAACACAAAAAAAACACATCAAAAAGGTTGGAATGGATTGAGAGGGATTCTGCACAGATTGAGAGCTACTCTGCAATCAACACTGAGCTCTCTGTTCATTCAAGTACGTACCAAGAAAATTTTTCCTCATTAAAATGCATCAAGTGCCAAAGTCAACAAGTTCCAAAGCCAACAAGTACCAAAGTATCACTGTACAGGTACTCCTCATTTAATGACAACTCGGAGTTACGACAGCAACATGAAGAGAGGGGGAGAGAGAGAGAAAAAAAAAATGAAAAATACATTGCCAATGGTGGCCAAGAGAAAGGGTATTCAGTGCCAATAATCTAGCCTAGCCTAAGTTTTGAAAGCCTTGAAATCTATGGCTAAACCAATTTTAAGGGTTTAATATGCTTTGTAAAGGAAAACTATACATTTGAACCTCTTAAAGCTGGCATTCTATGGGCCGGGAATGCCCGTGATACAGGTTGATTCAGCCGCCATTAATTCATTGTGCAGAGAAACAGATGGCGCCATGTATTGTTTACAACTTTAAGACAGCAAAAATTATGCCATGTCTCCTATGATCTGTGAGAATAATTCTTAGTAATAAAAGGAAAATTTGTGAATTAGTAATGAAAAGAAAATGTGGGAAGTCAAATACCTTTTTATATTAACTTGAAAATAAATATTTTTTTTGTAAATATTCCACTTGAGAAGTCTCTACCAGTCAATCCTTTTAATCAATACAATAAGACATTTGGTATGCACGAATTCCTTACTCTTAGTACGCTTGAAAGACTTGTATGTGACAGTGTTTGATAATTTCTTTTATACAACTGTGTATTTATATACATATTCAATATGTTCATCCATGAGATCAGATGATACTAGAGGTAAAAGTGCAAGCATAAATCTTTACCAATGCTAGATAGAGAATGTTTATCACATAGTGAACAGTTTAGTGTTCACTTTCCTCAATAGATGGCATTGTGCTTTGTTTACGTCTTGACAGTGACACTCAAATGCCCTGTGATCTCCAAAATTCATTCATTATTTATTTCATCTCACTACCTTCTACAATCAAAATAAATGGTGAAGAAACTAATAGCGATAATTATGAAATACCAAATTTAGAATATGAAAGTCACTGCTAAATAATGTGCAGATTCTGAGGAAAAGTTTAGTACTGTATTAACTTACTAGTAGGCTAACTCAGGAATGTAGGCTAAATGTGTTATGCCATGTCTCCTTTGATCTGTGAGAATAATTCTTAGTAATAAAAGGAAAATTTGTGAATTAGTAATGAAAAGAAAATGTGTGAAGTCAAATATCTTTTTATATTAACTTGAAATAAATATTTTTTTTGTAAATATTCCACTTGAGAAGTCTCTACCAAGTCAATCCTTTTAATCAATACAATAAGAACATTTGGTATCACGATTCCTTACTCTTAGTACACTTGAAAGACTTGTATGTGACAGTGTTTGATAATTTCTTTTATACAACTGTGTATTTATATACATATTCAATGTCACCCATGAGATCAGATGATACTAGAGGTAAAAGTGCAAGCATAAATCTTTACCAATGCTAGATAGAGAATGTTTATCACATTAGTGAACAGTTTAGTGTTCACTTTCCTCAATAGATGGCATTGTGCTTTGTTTACGTCTTGACAGTGACACTCAAATGCCCTGTGATCTCCAAAATTCATTCATTATTTATTTCATCTCACTACCTTCTACAATCAAAATAAATGGTGAAGAAACTAATAGCGATAATTATGAAATACCAAATTTAGAATATGAAAGTCACTGCTAAATAATGTGCAGATTCTGAGGAAAAGTTTAGTACTGTATTAACTTACTAGTAGGCTAACTCAGGAATGTAGGCTAAATGTGTACATTATTTTAAAGAAAATTGTACACTAAGAAGTTATAAAATGACGTTAAGACTAGTTCTGTGTATGACACAGTGGACCCCCCGTATTCGCGGGGATGCGTACCTGACCCCCCCGTGAATAGTTAAAACCAGCGAATGTTTGGAACGCCTATAAAAATGCTAAAAACAGCCTACTTTATTAGTTAAAACTCAAGAAAAAACCACTAAAAATCTTCATACTTGGTTTTTTTTATAGTTTTTATCACAAAAAGTGCATTTTATGATGAAATTGATAAAAAAAATCCAGGAATTTGTGGATATTTCTCATAGAAAAATACCGCGAATGTGCGAATTTTCCGCGAATATTGCGGGGAAACGTTCCCGAGAGAAATCCGCGAATGTGTGCGTGGTCACTGGAATGGAACCCCGTTCGTTAAACGAGGAGTTACCTGTATATAAAAAAATTCACTTGTGTGCTTATGGCACCGATAACCGGTTATCAGTGCCGTAAGCACCATTTATGGAACCATAAATCACCAAGTTTTTCAGTTAATGGCAGCTTTCGCATATCGGCACACCCCTGAAAATGGAACCCCCGCTGATAACTGGGGACTGCCTGTAAAATGGACTCAGGATAAGAGGGCAATTTCTCTTATCCTCAGTGAATGCTAAAAACCCAATTCACCTATGTCAAAACCCGCAAGAAGAAGTAGTAGTTATGTGCATAAGCATCATGTAACCCAAAAGTGGAAAGAATACAAATGCAGACCAAACAAGGTCTATTTTGGAATTGCGAATGGAGACAACTAAATGGTCAGTTTGGAATACAATAAATCAGATCAAAGCATAATAGGGGCTCCAATACTCATCCCTGATGATACTAATAATCCTTGGTGAGACTTCTCAATGCGCATTTTCTCTCCTATACTAAAAATCTAATTAATGGGGGAAAAATATGATCGAAGCTGTACATGTAGAATTTAGACACAGCATTCCCTAATACCGAATAGTGCCTAGTACCATCACCAGCAGACATTGAGAGACCACTAACAGCAATGGTTTTTCTTACCTGTCTATAATATTAAAAGCTTTAAAAAAAATTGGATCTCTACTTCCATTTTTTGAATAAGCCAAGTTGCTCACCAGATAGCCCCAGCCTTCTTGTCCCTTCACTTTCAAAATTACTGATCCAGTATAGACACACTTTCAGAATTTTGTAGACGACTAAAAGACCAGAGACAATGGTAGAATTAAAACCATTTGCCACAATCATCCCAGTTTCGGAAAAATTCCACAAGCAATGGGCAACGCTAAAATTTCCTTTCGAAGGGGAAAAGCTCCCTTTACACATAGTTACGCAGCAATTAGGGCCCCTATGATAAGAATCTCAGAAGCGACAGCCTCAGCGAATTTCATACTAGGATCTACCTCTTTAACCCTTTAACGCCGATTGGACGTATGAAACGTCAGCATAAATTGTCTGTCGGGTGCCGATTGGAGTATGGTACGTTGATAAAAAAAGTTTTTTTAAAAATTCGCGGAAAAAATACTTATAGGCCTACCAGGCGAAAACTTTTGAATCACGCGCCTTGGGGGATGCTGGGAGCTCACGGATCAAGGTGCTGTTTTGTTTACAATCGTTAACCAGGCGCGCAAGCGCGAATTTCTTTCTTATTGCACTAAAAAGTATCAGAGACACAGCTCAGAAATTATTTTGTCACGTTGACATAATTTTTTGCACCATTTTAAATTAGCTGTTACATGGAGTATTATATATGAAAATGTGCACAATTTCATGTAGAATACAAGAAAAATACTCATGATTGTAGCTTTTATCAGTTTTGAAATATTTTCATATAAATAACGATAAGTGCCAAAATTTCAACCTTCGGTCAACTTTGACTCTACCGAATGGTCGAAAAATGACATTGTTATGATACAATAAAGTTTCATACATACTTACCTGGCAGATATATACATAGCTATAGACTCCGTCGTCCCCGACAGAAATTCAAATTTCGCGGCACTCGCTACAGGTAGGTCAGGTGATCTACCGCCAATGCTCTGGGTAGCAGGACTAGGAACTATTCCCGTTTTCTAATCAGATTCTCTCTTCCACCTGTCTACCTGCGGCTGGGTGGGTCTTCAATTGTATATATCTGCCAGGTAAGTATGTATGAAACTTTATTGTATCATAACAATATCATTTTCATACATTCAACTTACCTGTCAGATATATACATAGCTGATTGACACCCTTTGGTGGAGGGCAAGAGACAGCTAACTAACTGACTAGACAGGTAAACAACATATGTTGTAGGTATAAATAAACCTTAGTTCCTACCTTATTAGATGGAAGACTTCGTGGCTACTGCCCAGGAGTCTGCTTCATCTCAAGAGCCTTAGCGAGATAGTGATCTGTGGCCAAGAGTTCTTGCCGGTCTGTCGATGGGGTCTTATCCACTTACTCGGCAGAGCCTAACTGGCGTTTGTCAAGGGGTGCTAATCCGCTTATATGACAACACGCCTTCTTTAAGGAGCACACAACCGATCCCGATCACCCGATCCTAACCCGTGTTAGTTCTAAGATTGCCAAGAGTCATCCCCAAAACTCTTAGCAAACAACCACAAACTCGAAACTCATACATACAAAAATAAAAAATTTTGTACCCCTCTAATAGTCAGCTGTCACTCGATTTCCAAATGAAGCGAAGTGAAGGCCGCTAGTGCGACATCTGACACTCCCATGCACAGGAAACACGAGAACACATACGACAAGAGGGTTACGTACACAATTTAAGGATCGGTGCTCTCTCCTTTACCCAGAACCGTCTGTGCTGACACAAACGGACCTAAAGAAAAACATTTCTCATACGTTACTCGCACATCTTTTAAATAATGATATGCAAATACTGAGTTGCATCTCCAATAGGTTGCGTCCAAAATATTTTTCAGTGACATATTCTCTGGAACGCAATTGATGTCGCGATTGCCCTTACCTCATGAGCTCTTACTCTTAATAGATTAAAAGAGTCATCTGGGCAGTTCTTATGAGCCTCGGTAATTACACTTCTAACAAAGAAGGCCAAAGCATTTTTAGACATAGGTCTCTTGGGGTCTTTTACCGAGCACCAAAGACCATGTTGTGAGCCTCCCAACCGCTTCTTCCTGTCCAGATAGAATTTCAGTGCTCTAACTGGACAAAGTGATCTTTCTATTTCTCTGCCTACTAGGCTAGTAAGTCCTTTTACCTCGAAACTCCTAGGCCAGGGATTCGAAGGGTTCTCGTTTTTGGCAAGAAAAAGAGTCTGGAATGAACAAATCGCAGAATCTTCTTGAAACCAACTCGTGACTCAAGGGCGTGCAAACTCGCTGACCCCCTTTTAGCCGTAAGCCAGAGATAGAAGAAATATACACTTTCTAGTGATAACACGGAATGAAGCCGTATGATGGTGGTTCGAACTTTTCCGAGGATAGAAATTTTAGAACCACATCTAAGTTCCAGCTCGGAATCCTAGCTCTACTGACTTGGACGTTTCAAAAGAGCGGATGAGGTCGTGCAAATCTTTATTATTCGTCAAGTCTAAGCCTCTGTTTCTAAAGACTGACGAAAGCATACTTCTGTATCCTTTAATTGTTGGTACAGAGAGATGTGACTTTTCCCTCAGGAAAAAGAAGGAAATCCGCAAATTTCGGTTACAGAGGTATTGGAAGAGGACAGCTTCTTCGACCTGCACCAGTTTCTGAAAACTTCCCACTTCGATTGGTACACTCGCCTAGTAGATGATCTGCGGGCTCTAGCAATTGCGCTTGCCGCCTGCGAGAAAACCCTCTCGCTCTGACCAATCTTTCGATAGTCGAAAGGCAGTCAGAGCAAAAGCGGGTAGATTTTGATGGTACCTCTCGAAGTGGGGTTGTTTGAGCAGATCTATCCTGTTTGGAAGAGATCTGGGGAAGTCCACTGTCCACTCCATCACCTCCGTGAACCAAATTCGGGATGGCCAATATGGGGCTATCAGAGTCATTCCTGGTTCCCTTCGAGGCCACAAACTTTCTGACTACTTCCCCCAGAATCTTGAATGGGGGAAAAGCGTACACGTCTAGCCCTGACCAGTCCAGGAGAAAGGCGTCTATAGCATAGGCCCTTGGATCCTCTACCAGGGCGCAAAATGTGTCTATCCTTTTGGAGAGAAACGTGGCGAATAGATCTACAGGTAGTGCTCGAGTTACGATAATTCGTTTTACGATAATCCGATGTTACGATGGGGTTAGCAATTAATACTAAAAAAAAAAAAAAAAAGGTGAAAATGCGTATTTTTAAATTTCGCGCACAGCGAGCGCTGGCAGCAGCGTACTACGCTGTACATATGTTTGGCCCGAGAGCGAGAGGCTGGCGTAGGTACAGCGGCAATGAGTTCGACCTCACTTGCGCTCGTTTTGAACCAAGAAACATTAGGTCGGTGTTCGTTGTGATTTGAGAGTTTTTTTAAGTACCGAAAATTAAAACAAAAAAAACTATGTCTGCCAAACAACCAAATAGGTGTCCTGCTGGTAGTGCAAAAAAGAAGAGGCAATCCATCACTTTGGAGCAGAAACTGAAAATAATAAACCAGCGTGAAGCGGGAAAGGCAGTCATGGTTATCGCACGTGACGAACGTTTATCGCAATCGACGGTATCCACCATCCTCAAGGACAAGAAACGCGTAATGGATGCTGTAAAGGCATCTGCTTCAGTTCATTCAACGGTTATATCAAAGAAGAGGATAGGGCCTTTGGAAGAAATGGAGCAATTACTGGTCACGTGGATGGAGGATCAAATACAAAAGCGTATGCCGCTCACCCTCTTAACCATTCAGACAAAGGCGCGCATGCTTTTTGAAGAGCTGAAGAAGAATTATGATGATAACCACAACAAAAGTTTTTGCAGCAAGTGCTGGATGGTTTCGTCGTTTCAAGAACCGCCATAATTTTCACAGTGTGAAAATTAGCGGTGAAGCAGCAAGCGCTGATGCCGACGGGGCCGCTAAATTTAAGGATGTTTTAAACGAGATCGTCGTTAATGAAGGCTACTTGCCAGAGCAAATCTTTAATGTTGACGAAACCGGACTTTATTGGGAAACGTATGCCACAACGGTCCTACATCCACAAAGAAGCAACGGTGATGCCCGGGTTTAAGGCATACAAGGATCGATTGACTCTTCTGCTTGGGGAAATGTGGCTGGGTATAACTTAAGCCCTTTATGTTTATTTCATCACTCAGAAAATCCAAGGGGCTTTAAAAAAACATCGACAAGGCAGACCACTTCCCTGTGCATTTAAACCTGTCCATAATAAAAAAGCTTGGATGACTGCAATATTGTTCGAGGACTGGTTCGTTCATTGCTTCATTCCGGAAGTGAAAGATTATTGTAGAAAAAATAACATCCCTTCAAAATTCTTCTGATTCTCGACAATGCTCCTGGCCACCCTCAGACATCGGAGATAGTATTAACGAGAATGTAAAAGTTGTGTTTCTGCCACCAAACACAACTTCTCTCATACAACCCATGGATCAGGGTGCTGTGGCTACGTTCAAGGCGTATTATCTTCGGAACACGTTTGCGCAGGCTGTTCAGGCTACGGATAACGAGGAGAAAGATCTCAGAACTTTCTGGAAAGAATTTAGTGTTCTTAACTCCATTATGAACATTGGAAGGGCGTGGAAGGAGGTAAAGAAAGAGTGTATGAATGGGGTCTGGAAAAATCTGCTGAAAGTGTATGTGAACTCGTTTAAAGGTTTCGATCAGAATGAAGAAGAAGTGGAAATCAATAAAAAGATCTTGATACTTGGGAAAAGTTTAGATTTAGAAATTGACGAGGAAGATATCCAGAACTTATAGAGTGCAAGATGTAGAGCTAACGGCAGAGGATTTAATTGCACTTGCAGAAGAGAAAAAAAAAGCAGAAGAGGAAGAAGAAATAAAAGAGCCGGAGCGAACGTTTACGACTAAAAAACTGGCAGAGGCGTTTGCTTTATTTGATCAAGGACTGAAACTTTTAAGGGGGCCGGCCGGAACCCCTATATACAGTGGTATAGGGCAAAAATGCAAAGTCATGAAAAAATTCATGGAGCTTCATATGGCAATTGAGAATACGTATACGAAATATTTCGTCAAAATTCCTCTTACTTTCGTAGTTACAAGGTAATTAGTAAACATAACTCAATACGCCTAAAACATTCATCCATACAAGAAAAATGCAATATTTCTTCTGTTATCGTAAATTTTGATAATTATTGGCAAAGAAATTGTGAGAAAATGGCATCTGTACAGATTCCGTGGCTCGCAGAAGCGAGTATCTGGTTCAACCATGAATCAGTGGCGACCATAGACTTCAAGTAGATTACACGTTCGAGTTTCACCTCGTGACTTTCGCTTGCTTTCACGTATGTTTATGAATGTTTCGGCAAGAAGTTCATCATGCCAATGAGGAAAAGACAAGCAAAACATCTCGCTAACATACAGACGAAGAAAAATCGCTCAAGCATTATTACAGAATATCATAATATACGCGTAGTTAGTGAAGAGAGAGGGGAGGGTTGCTTAGTAACGCCCCCTTCTTGCCTGACAGCACACGTCACACTATGCCCAAGGCTACGATCTTTGAGCAAAGAGATCTTCATTTATGATAAATAACATAGTTTTTTGGTGTTTTTAAAACCCAAATGGACTATGAAATTCATACTAATCATGATTTATTAAATTGTCTTTGTAAAAAAGAGAGTACATCTTCGAGTTTCACCTCTGACATCTCCTGCATTTATGTTTTGTTTATCTCTGTTTCGGCGAAGAATGTCATCATGCCAAAGAGGAAAATACAAGGAAAACATCTCGCTAACATACAGAAGAAGAAAATTCGCTGTAATAAGCCGAGTTAGTGAAGGGAGAGAGGGGGTACGTAGGAAGGAGTGCCCCATCTTGCCTCAAGCAGTGCCCCACCGGCTACGATATATGAGCAAAGGGGATCAGCATTTATGATTAAATTATGATAAATAAAATAGTTTTGGTTATTAATACACAAAAAAACAATATACATTCATAATAATCATTATTTATTACATTGTCTCTATAGAAATACGAAGGAAAACTTTGAACGCCCGTATCTCAAAACTATACTTATTGACCTTCAAAGTTATCTCCTCACTTAGTTTTAAAGCTATAACATTGGAATTTGGTATATAACTCAGAAAGACATTATAGAACAACCAAATAGAGCCCTTTTTTCCAATTTTTGTTTTTGTCTTTTTTTTATAAATTTTTTTCTCGTGATTTATAGGGTTTATTTTTTTACCATATTGAAAAATTCATATCTAGCAAAAAATGACTTTTAGAAAAAAAAACTCTCCATTCAATTGGAGGTCTACATCAGGTCTATATATGGTAGTAATCCCAGGTCTTAATATTAAATATCAAGGAGGAGATAGAATTTGAAAAGGGGTTATTTTCGGGATAATAAAGCCCTGGCGTCACAAAACCGAAGGTCAGAGGCGAAAATCATATTGCGGTTTGGAGATGTCCCAAGTCACCTTATTAAGTGGTATGAATCAAAGTCCTGTCGTTAAAAAACGGCATTAGCCGGGCCCTGGCCCCCTTAACGTGAAATGGATGGGGACGAGGAACGGTTTTGCCAAAGTTCAGAGGGCTCATCAAGACAGTGTTGCATGTTACCGATTAATTTATGAAGAACGAAAAAAACGCACTGTGCAACCTACAATGGATTTTTTCTTCAAGAGAACGACTCCAGTGCATTCCGCTTCCCCCAGCCCTACCCCCTCACTTGAGACTCGATCCTGTACGTCTCGGAACAGTTGTTTCCTCGAGACACCTGAACTTAGCAGAAGAATTTGAAATTTTACTGAGGAAGGAGCGAATTGATGATCCTGCTGCTTTATCATCATCCTCCTCTTCTGATCTTTAGTTACAGTAGCCATGAACAGCCTGACACCGATCACGTATGCCGACAACGGACCGAATCTTGGTGAGTACCCTTTACGCTACAGTCTGATCCTTGTTATTATTAAGTTTCTTTTTATACTTAATTATCATAAGTCAATCTGCATTGAAACACCCGAACTAGCTGATATTAATAATTACTATACCTTATATGTATAGGTATACTGTGTAGTGTAGGCTAATCTTCCATATATGTGTATATAGCTAGCTATATGGTACTGATAACTTAGTGTAGGCTAGGCTATATCCGAGATACGATTTTCTCAACTTACAATGGGTTTTTTTTCGGAACCTAACCCCATCGTAAGTAGGAGAATACCTGTATCTGTGGTTTCCCCCAAAGATACCAAAGGGTCTGACAGACTTCCGATGGAGGGTCCATTCTGTAGGAAGGACCTGGAACCTCCTGCTCAGTCTGTCCGCTCTCACGTTCCTCTCCCCTTGCCACAAATCTCGTTAGAAGGACCACATTCCTTTGATTTGCCCACATCAGCAGATCTCTGCCAGTTCGTATAGGGCGAAAGAGTGAGTTCCTCCTTGCTTCTTGACATAAGCCAGAGCGGTCGTATTGTCGGAGTTTATCTGAATTACTTTGTCTCTGACTATCTGCTTGAAGCTCCTTAACGCGAGGTGAATCGCAAAGAGCTCCTTGCAATTTATGTGCCATGACACCTGCTCTTTCTGACCAGGTGCCTGACACTTCTTCGGACCCTAGAGTCGCACCCCAACCTGTCTCCGATGCGTCTGAGAACAATTCCGAACTTCTAAGGATACTCCTCTGTTTTCTTCCAAGGGGGTCAACCACCACCTTAACTGTTGTTTTACTTCTAATGAGATCGGAAACGTGTCCGAGAGCTGTCCTGTCTTCCAACTCCAACTGCTTTTCAGAAAGTACTGAAGCGGACGGAGATGCAGTCTTCCTAGAGGAAAAAACTGTTCGAGCGAGGAAAGGGTCCCCAGAAGGCTCAACCATTTCCCTCGCTGAAGTACGCTCGTTTCTCTAAGAAGTTCAATACTGTGGCACAGCCTTTCCTTACTCTCTCTTGAGAAGGAAATACTCGAAAACCCCGAGAATCCATCTGAATCCCCAGATAGACTACGTTCTGGCTGGGGACCATCTGGGATTTCTCGAGGTTCACGATTAATCCTAATGTCTTCATCAAATCCAGGATTGTTGACAGGTCCTCCAGACACTGCTTTTGAGACCTGGCCCTGATGAGCCAGTCGTCCAGTATAGGGAAACGTTTATCCCTTTCATGTGAAGGTGTTTTGACACATTTTTCATTAAGTCTGTGAAGACTTGGGAGCCGTAGAAAGGCCGAAACACAGGGCCCTGAACTGATAGATCCTTCCCTCGAACATGAAACGAAGGTACTTCCTCGACGAATGGTGAATCGGGACGTGGAAATATGCGTCTTGAAGATCTAGAGACGCCATCCAATCTCCTTGACGGAGAGCTGCAAGTACTGAGGCAGACGTTTCCATGCTGAACTTCTGTTGTTGTACGAATTTGTTCAGCGAACTTACATCCAGTACTGGTCTCCATCCCCCCGAGGCTTTCGCTACGAGAAACAAGCGATTGTAAAACCCCGGGGAGCTTTGATCCAGTACCAGCTCTATTGCTCTTTTGTCCCACATCTGCTCCACCATTTGACGAAGAGTATCCATCAGAACAGGGTCCTTGTATCTGGCTGACAGTTCCCTCGGTGACGTTGTCAAGGGGGGTCTGTCCTTGAATGGGATATAATAACCCTTCTTGATTACTGACATTGACCAAGGATCGGATCCTATGTCTTCCCTCCCATGCTCCCGCAAAGAAGTTGTAACCTTGGGGCTCCTACAGGTGTCCTGGATGGAAAGATTTCTCATTTTCCCTTCTTAAAGGGACGGAAGGCAGATCTCCCCTTTTTTTCAGTTGATTTCCTTCTGACGATGGATCTAGCCTGAGCGCCTCCTCGAAAGGGCTGTTGTTGTTGAGTTGGCTTAGATGCTTTCTTTTCCACTAGCCACAGGTCTATTCTTCCTTGAGGATTGCCTCAAAAGAATCCTGAGTGGCTTTCTCAGTTTAGCGAATGGGCAATGTCTCTCACCAACTGCGAAGGAAATAAATGCTCAGAGAGAGGCGCATACAGCAAGGCGGATCTCTGTGAAGGAGAGACGGCCTTAGTGAGAAAGGCACTATGGACCGCTCTCTTCTTTAGTATTCCCACACCAAAGAGGGAGCACACTTCCGCCGATCCATCTTGAACCGCCTTATCTATGCATGTAAGGATGCTATGCAAAGTTTCAGGGCTTAGTTGTTTCTTTTTCATGGGACTTCTTAGCAATGACCCCAAGGGACCAATCTAGGAAGTTAAATACTTCTAAGGTGTGAAAAAGTCCCTTGAGGAGATGGTCCATTTCCGAAAGACCCCATGTTGCTTTTGCTGAATTCAAGGCATGTCTCCTCGACGAGTCCACGAGACTGGAGAAGTCCGATTCAGCTGAAACAGGCAGAGACAATCCCATGTTTTCTCCCGTTTCGTACCATATGCCTCTCCTGCCCCTTAGTTTAGCGGGAGGCATGCAAAAGATCGTCCTTCCTAACTCCTTCTTAGTCTTGATCCAGGAGTCCAGCGATTGTAAGGCCCTTTTCATGGATATGGCCGGCTTCATTTTCAGGGAAAGACGAAAGACTTGGTGGCCTTCGTTACTTGAAAAATAGAGAGCGAGGAGAAGGAGGAGCGGCTGGAGTTAATGCATCTCCATATTCTTCTAAGAGAGCAGAAAGAACTTTTGTAATTCGAGAGCCCTTCTCTGTTGGTAGCTTCGTCCTCCGAGACGTCATCTAAATTAATAGGATCGGAAGGAGAAGGCTCCCTTCCCTCCTCTGTCTCCTCTCTCGATTTCTTCCTTTTCCGAAGAATAAGCACTTCTATAAGGAGGATGGGCTAGGAGTAAAACTCTCTCCTTACGTTTATCATTAGGAGAGTCACGTATCACTGCTCTACGCCTGTTAGACTCCTGTCGGATGTCAAGCTCTTCACGAGGAGAATGCGCCTGGCGTTTAGCAGGAGTATCTCGCTGAGAAATACTCCTGAGGCCTGGTAGGAGTAACCTGTTTGGAATACTCCTGGCGCCTGACAGTCGTAACACTCTTCGAATACTCCTGCCGTCTGGAAGGCGCATCTCGCTCCAAATACTCCTGGCGCTTGTTAGGAGTATTAAGCTCAGAATACTCCTGGCGCTTGGTAGGCGCATCGCGCTTCGAATACTCCTGCGCCTGGTAGGAGTAAAAAGTCCAGAATACTCCTGGCGCCTGGGAGGAGTATCGAGGCCAGAGTAATCAAGGTGCTTGGCAGGAGTATCTCTTCCCGAATACTCCTGACCTACGGAAGGCGCATCTAGTTCCGAATACTCCTGATGCTTGGTAGGAGTATCGCTCATGGAATGCGCCTTTCGAATAGCAAGTATATTGCGCTTAGCGGGCGCTATACTCCTATCAGGAGTTCTCTCTTCTCCAATAGGCTCTTGTTGCTTGGATGAAGATCTGGGCCTAGAACGATCTACAGTAAAGTCTGGCTCTTGGCGCCTACTTGGCGCCTGGCTCCTAGTTGGCGCCTGACGCTTGGTAGGAGTTACTTCCTTTCCCACATCTCGCCTGCCTAACGCACCGCTCCCCCCAGAGATGGCCGCTTGTGCGACAACTCCCCTGGATGGTTCGTCGCGCCCGACAGGAGATCGGTATTTGGATCTCTTAATAGGAAGGCCTGTCATCCTTTTTGTTTACGAGTAGGCTCCTTAGAAAGTACTCCTACCAAAGACGCTATTTGCTCCTGTACATTCATCAAAATTCTCCTGGTCGAAGGCTCATTCGAATCAGGAGAAGGAGATCTGGAAGGCGCTCGAGAGTCTTTTCCCTTCCAAGGATCTAAATCCTTTCTAGCTTTCTTGATTACCGAAGGCGCCTCCTCTTCAGAGAAGCGCTCGGGGCTAGAATTAAGCTCAGGTTTCTTTCCAGTTCCTTTTTAGCGGACGTGAAAACTTCGATTCCTTCCATCCTCTTCTCGGAGAAGGCGAACTATAAGATGAAAAGCACTCACGAAGGACGCTTTTTCTATAGCTGTCCCTGGCAGACTGAGATGTATACGATTCTGCCGAAGGGACGCCTGATCGTTGGGGATTCCCCACGACCCCCGTAAGGCTTTCGACTTTCCTTCTCCTCTGGGCCAGGGAGCTTGGAAGAGGTCTAGGCCTGGGAGCGTCGCAGGGACGACCAGACGCCCCCTCCACTACACTGGGGACACTAACATCACTCGAGAAACCACATTCACTTCTCTTACCTTCTAATGCTTCCATTTTCTCTTGCATTTTTTGAAGGGAAGCTCTGAGTTCCGCTATTTCTGAGGCGGAATCAGAGGGATAAACTTGTGAACGGGCTGAAACAGAATGGTCATAATTACGAGAAGAAGAAGAAGCTACAGAACTACTAGACATTTTCCGGCTTTTGTACGCCGCCTTCCTCTCTCTATCCTTCTCTAACTTCTTCAAGTAAGAAGTCAGATTCTTCCATTCTTGCTCACTCATCTCTCACACTCGTTTACACGTTTCTCTCTCAATTGAGCATTCAACCTTTCTACAACCACTACATGTAGTGTGAGGATCTACCGAAGCTTTCGGAATCCTCACCTTACAGCCCTCATTCACACACACAACTGAAGCTAACACTAGAATCAGACATATTCACGAAAATCCAAAGCGAAGTCCAAAAACCAGTCCACGATAGCGAATGCCAAACAACGATCCAAGTACGTCACCAAAAATCAGTCGAAAGATGATCAAAAGCGTTGTGAAAAAAGAATTCCAGTCAGGAGGGAAGTAACAACAATGTTGATACTACCGGCGACAGAGAGAATCTGATTAGAAAACGGGAATAGTTCCTAGTCCTGCTACCCAGAGCAGGGCGGTAGATCACCTGACCTACCTGTAGCGAGTGCCGCGAAATTTGAATTTCTGTCGGGACGACGGAGTCGATAGCTATGTATATATCTGACAGGTAGTTGAATGTATGAAAAATGCAATTGTAAGCTAAAACTCTTATATTCTAGTTACAGTATATTCAATCATTTACCTTCATTTGGCAACAAATTGGAAGTCTCTAGCACAATATTTCGATTTATGGTGAATTTATGAAAAAAAACTTTTCCTTACGTCCGTGCGGTAACTCTTCCGAAAAAATCATAAATTTTTTCTTGCGATTGTCGTAATGTTTGCACCATTTTAAATTAGCCGTTACATAAAGTTTTATATATGGAAATGTGCGCAATTTCATGCACAATACAACTAAAAACAACCCATGGTTGTAGCCTTTATGAGTTTTGAAATATTTTCATATAAATAACGATAAGTGCCATAATTTCAACCTTTGGTCAACTTTGACTCTACCGAAATGGTCAAAAAACGCAATTGTAAGCTAAAACTCTTCTATTCTAGTAATATCCAATCATTTAACTTTATTTTGCAACAAATTGGAAGTCTCTAGCACAATATTTTGATTTATGGTGAATTTATGAAAAAAAAAAAAAAAAATTTTCCTTACGTCCGCGCAGGAACTCTTCCGAAAAAATCAGAAATTTTTTCGTCTGATTGTCGCAATGTTAGCACCAATTTAAATTAGCCGCTACATAAAGTTTTTTATATATGAAAATGTGCACAATTTCATGTAGAATACAACAATAAATAATTGAAGGTTGTAGCTTTTCTCATTTTCGAATATTTGCATATAAATCACGATAAATAGAAAAAAAAAACCATGTTCGGTCAACTTTGACTCTACCGAAATGGTCGAAAAACGCAATTGTAAAGCTAAAACTCTTACAGTCTAGTAATATTCAGTCATTTATCTTCATCATGAAACAAATTCGAAGTCTCTAGCAAAATATTTAGATTTATGGTGAATTAAAAAAAAATCCTTCCCTCCGCGCGCGGATTCTCCGCCACAAATCTCCGAAAGTGCGTACGTCCCATTCTCGGAATATTTGCTTCCGTTTCATATTAGGCATTTCATAGAGTTTTATATGAAAATGTGCGCAATTTTATGTAGAATAAAACTAAAAATATTTGAAGGTTGTAGCTTTTCTTATTTCCGAAATAATTGCATATAAAAAAATATATATATAAAAAATTTGACATTCGGTCAACTTTAACTCGTCAGATATGATCAAAAACTGCAATTGTAAGCTAATACTCTTACAGTATAGTAATATTCAATCATTTGTCTTCATTTTGAAAGAAATTGGAAGGTCTCTAGGACAATATTTAGATTTATGGTGAATTTTTGAAAAAATCTTTGTTTACGTCTGCGTGTTACGAATTCATGCCTCATTTTGTGATAATATTTTCCCTGTGTTGCTTTGATCATTTTACAATGTGTTATATACCAAAATGATCGCAATTTAGTGTACAGTACAACGAAAAAAAAGTAACTTGTTACCTTTAACCGTTTTGCACACAGCGCGATTTGAATACAATTATATATGAAATTTTGTTTTTGCGCTATCATATATTGCATTATTTATATATGATAATGATAATTTTTTTCATTTCTGATGGTTGCATACTAAACTTCAGCCAATGACAAAAAAAGGAGCCAAAAATGAACTCTTAATCTTGAAAACTAAGCGCCCTGTGATTTAAAAAAAAAATATTTTTTCCGCTTCCGCGCTCACTCTGAAACACCTCCGGCACACGGGAGACAATTTTTTCTTTTACCGCTTCGGCGTAAGAGGGTTAAGACAACGTTTAAGTATACAGGCTATATAAAATGTCTTTGGTGAAAACTTAGGCTAATAGGGTATGTGGTGAAAACTTAAGCTAATAGGGTATGTCATTAAATCTTAGCTTAATTCAGGTTACTACCTAATCCAGGTTATTTGTTCACCCTTAAGGATATATAATCCTAGGTTCCAGGCTACAGACAATATCTACCACAGTTTAGCTAACATATTCTCATTGCATTGATGTAATTGTAGGCTTATTCCTGGTAGGCTATTGCCGACATTGTTATCTGGAAAGATTATCGGTACTGGACTCATTAATAGTAATTGTGGAATATTACTTAACCCTTTACTGCTGACTGGACGTATTTTACGTCGACATTTTTTGTCTCTCGGGTGCTGACTGGACGTATTTTACGTCGAAATACAAAATTTTTTTTAAAATTTTTTTTTTCAAAATTAAAACCGCGGAAAAATACTTTTAGGCCTACCAGCCGAAAACTCTTGTATCACGCGCCTTGGGGGATGCTGGGAGTTCACGGATCAAGGTGTTGTTTTGTTTACAATCGTTACGCAGGCGCGCAAGCGTGAATTTCTTTCTTGCCGCACTAAAAAGTATCTGTGACATATCTCGGAAATTATTTCGTCACTTTGACATAATTTTTGTACCATTTTAAATTAGCCGTTACATGGAGTATTACAGGCGGCCCGCGGTTAACGGCGCAATCACTCAACAGCGAATCGGTTTTACGGCGGTGTCAAAAATAATCATTAAAAAAATAAGGCATTTTAAAGGTATCTTTACGGCACAATTTCAGTTAACAGCGCCGCTAGCGCCGTTGTCTAACGAGTTCATACATATGTAGAAATGCCGTTCAGACCATAAAGGTTATGCAAATTATATTAACAAATTTTATGGGGAGTTATTATGTAGGTATTCGGGTAAAATATATGCCTCTGACGCTGTTCTATGCCGAAAAATATCGATTTACATAAGTGCAAATTTAGCTATGGATGTGTCGATTCATAAATGTTCATGCTTTTTGTTTAAAAATGTGTATGAAATGTATTACGTGAAAGGCATTTTTATTTCTGTACAGAAATATGATACGAAGGCAGCTTTTGAAACTGCCCTTCACGTTATCAAATACGATGTTTTTTTTTCATGTTCTTTCTTGTAAGCCGCCGCCTGCCGCTCTTCCGAAAATATCAATTTAAAAAAAGTGCAAATTAGCGATCGATGTGTCGATTTTATAAATGTTTATGCTTTTATGTTTAAAATGTGTATAAAAAAAGAAAATGTATTACGAATAGGGTATTTTTATTTCTGTGCAGAAATATGATAAAAAGGCAGCTTTTGAAACTCCACTTCAAGTTATCGACTACGATGTTTTTTCAAGTTCGTTCTTGTATGCCGCCGCCTGCCGCTCTTCCGAAAATATAGATTTAAGAAAAGTGCAAATTAGCGATCGATGTGTCGATTTTATAAATGTTTATGCTTTTATGTTTAAAATGGGTATGAAAATGTATTACGAATAGGGTATTTTTATTTCTGTGCAGAAATATGATAAAAAAGGCAGCTTTTGAAACTCCCCTTCAAGTTATCGACTACGATGTTTTTTTCAAGTTCGTTCTTGTATGCCGCCGTCTCCGCTCTTCCGAAAATATAGAGTTAAAAAAAAGAGTGCAATTTAGGCGATCGATGTGTCGATTTTTCAAATGTTTATGCTTTTTTTATGTTTAAAATGTGTATGAAAATATATTCGTAAGGTATTTCATTTTTGTACAGAAATAAGATACAAATTAAGGCAGCCTTTGTAACTACGCTCCTCGTTGTCAGGGGTGGTGTTTTTCATGTTCGTTCTTGTCCGCCAGTTCCGAAAAATGCATTATGTTATTTTATTAATTCTGCATCTTTTCCATAAATCCTTTAAAAAGTTATACATTATTTCACTGTATCCAAGAATATTGTATGTATTCTCATATTATTGTATTTTAAAATACTACGGCAAACTTAAGCCCGTATTCCGCGGAGCGACCAATGTTGTGGTTTGAAATCAGCTGATGAATACGAGTCTGTTTCACCATAACGCAATTCTGAGCGAATGCTCTTGCTTCTAGTTAGCATAAACGAATATCTATAAACTTGACTTATATGAGACAAAGTTATTTTTCCATATACAGCGTGTTTTTAGGTGGAAATATTATTGAATATGTCTCGTTGTGAATGTGAACTACTATTTTTTTTGTTAACAGATTACGTTGGCGGCATGTTTATTGCGTAAAAAATTACGTGATTCCGTTTGCAATACGTAATCCTTTATATCATCGTAATACGAACTTTACGTTATTTATCTTATATCGGCTTGAAACCTACAGTAAAATGTGTTCTTTCATGCACAGTAGTTTTGATTAAAATGATTTTATCCCAATTTTATCTACAGTTGTGTGTGATGGCAGACGTTTACTGCAGTTTTATCCTTGTTGCCGATGTACGATAATAGTCATTAGCAGCTTGAACAGTTTTCTCAGCTTCAGTTATAACTAGGTTTAAATTTAACGGTATATTTCCCGATTGCTCTTTAATCTATATTATCTCTGATCTATAGCGAATAAAGTTATTACATTGAGATATCTCAGTTCTATTCTATACATAACGCCATTTATAACAAATACGGTAATGTTGCACTGTAGTACGATGATCGAAATACAAGCCAAACAGATGTTATCCACTTCGGTTGTACTTAGAAAAAAAAAGTCGTTTCTCGTTCGTTGTTCATGGCTGTACACGTTCACGCAACGAGTATAACGTTAAAACCATACTTTCATTATTCTCTTTTGCTGTTATTGAACTTATGTAACTAGAAGATGGATAAAGTTAGGCCATTGTAATTTGATCTCTCATAAAATCGAACTATCGTAAGACTAATGATCGTAACCTGAACACTCCAGCTACCTGTACACTGTATAAACTTTATTATATCTTTACATACTCTATACACCCATGTACTGTACAGTAAATTCTATAGTGCTATACTGCATAAATATAATTTTACTTATTGCGCCGTTGTGGATTACGGCGCCTTTGACTGGGTCTAGAGTTTCGAAATAAGGTGTGCGGCGGCTGTAGGCTTTAAAATCGCTCAGCGTCGAAAATCGCTTGGCGTCGGTGGCCAGGAACGGAACCCCTGCCGCTAACCGAGGGTCGCCTGTATATATGAAAATGTGCGCATTTTTATGTAGAATACAAAAAAAATACTCATGATAGTAGCTTTTATCAGTTTTGAGATATTTTCGTATAAATAACGATAAGTGCCAAAATTTCAACCTTCGGTCAACTTTGACTCAACTGAAATGGTCGAAAAACGAAATTGTAAGCTAAAACTCGTATATTTTAGTAATATTCAACTATTTTCCTTAATTTTGCAACTAATTGGAAGTCTCTAGCACAATATTTGGTGAATTTATGAAAAAACTTTTTCCTTACGTCCGCGCGGTAACTCTTCCGAAAAAAAATCATACATGCGATTGTGGTAATGTTTTGCACCATGTTAAATTAGCCGTTACATAAAATTTTATATATGAAAAATGTGCACAATTTTATGCACAATACAACTAAAAACAACCCGTGATTGTAGCTTTTATCAATTTTGAAATATTTTCATATAAAAAATGATAAGTGACAAATTTTCAACCTTCGTCAACTTTGACTCTACCGAAATGGTCGAAAAAACGCAATTGTAAGCTAAAACGCTTATATTCTAGTAATATTCAAGCATTTACCTTTATTTGCAACAAATTAGAAGTCTCTGGCACAATATTTCGATTTATGGTGAATTTATGAAAAAAATAACATTTTCTTTACGTCCGCGCGGTAACTCTTCCGAAAAAATCATATGTGCGATTGTGGTAATGTTTGCACCATTTTAAATTAGCCGTTACATAAAGTTTTATATATGAAAATGTGCGCAATTTCATGTAGAATACAACAAAATATAATTGAAGGTTGTAGCTTTTCTCATTTTTGAAATATTTGCATATAAATCACGATAAATAGAAAAAAAAACCATGTTCGGTCAACTTTGACTCTACCGAAATGGTCAAAAAACGCAATTGTAAGCTAAAACTCTTACAGCCAAGTAATATTCAGTCATTTATCTTCATCTTGAAACAAATTCGAAGTCTCTAGCACAATATTTAGATTTATGGTAAATAAAAAAAAAAAAACTTCCTTCCCTCCGCGTGCGGATCTCCGCCACTAATCTCCGAAATGCTTACGTCCCATTCTCGGAATATTTGCTCCATTTCATATTAGGCATTTCATAGAGTTTTATATATGAAAATGTGCGCAATTTTATGTAGAATAAAACAAAAAATATTTGAAGGTTATAGCTTTTCTTATTTCCGAAATAATTGCATATAAAAAAATATATAAAAAAATTCGACATTTGGTCAACTTTAACTCGTCAGATACGGTCGAAAACTGCATTTGTAAGCTAATACTCTTACAGTATAGTAATATTCAATCATTTGTCTTCATTTTGAAAGAAATTGGAAGTCTTTAGGACAATATTTAGATTTATGGTGAATTTTGAAAAAAATATTTGTTTACGTCCGCGCGTTACGAATTCATGCATTATTTTGTGATAATATTTTCTCTGTGTTGCTTTTATCGTTTTACAATGTGTTATATACCATAATGATCACAATTTAGTGTACATTACAATGGAAAAAAAGTAACTTGTTACCTTTAACCGTTTTGCACACAGCGCGATTTGAATACAATTATATATGAAATTTTGTTTTTGCGCTATCATATATCGCATATTTTATATATGATAATGATAATTTTTTTCATTTTCTGATGGTTGCATACTAAACTTCAGCCAATGACAAAAAAAGGAGCCAAAAATGAACTCTTAATCTTGAAAACTAAGCGTGCTGTGATTTTTTGAAAAAAATATTTTTTCTGCTTCCGCGCTCACTCTGAAACACCTCCGGCACACGGGAGACATTTTTTTTTTTACCGCTTCAGCGTTTAAGGGTTAAGATAAAGCTTCTGGTGGAAAACTACAGTTTACAGATTTTCATGCACAATAAAATCATTGTTCTACATTATAAACTAAAAAAATTTTTAACTGAAACTTAAAATTGTATACATAGCTTTCAACTTATGTTTCCATTAATCCTGGCAATGAATTAATAAGTGAAGAATGAAATTCTCGGAGTCATAAATCATAAGAAGCACCGATGTGTGCTGGTGAAATAAGTAGATTATGGCTTTACATGCAAAACATATCATTGCACCACAGTCTAAACTAAAAAGAATTTTAACTGGAACCTAAAATTATCCACTTAGCTGAAACAGCCAAGGAATACAGGCGCCCCTTGGTTAGCAGCAGGGGTTCTGTTCCTGGCCGTCGACGCTAAGCGATTTTAAAGCCTACGGCCCGCTGCAGAGCTTCTTTCAAAACTCTAGACCAGTCAAAGGCGCGCGTAAACCCTCCCACAATAGTTCAATAAGTAAAATTATATCTATGCAGTATAGTACTATACAATTTACTGTACAGTAGTACTGTACAGTACATTATAGCATTGTAAATACTGTAAAGTGAAAAAAGCCTAGCATTAATCCTTTGGGTGCCTAGAGTATGTAAAGATATAATAAGGTTTATACAGTGTACAGGTAGCTGTAGTGTTCAGGTTACGATAATTCGTCTTACAATAGTCTGATTTTATGAGAGACCAAATTACAATAGCCTAACTTTATCCCATCTTCTAGTTACATAAAATCAACATCAGCAAAAGCGAATGATGAAAGTGTGGTTTTAATGTTAGTATACTCATTGCGTGAACATGTGACAGCCATGAACAACCGAATGAAAAAACCTTTTTTTTTTTTTTTTTTTTTTTTCTAAGTACAACCGAACTGGATAACATCCGTTTGGCTTGTATTTCAATCATTGTACTACAGTACACTATTACCATAGTTGTTATAAATGGCGTTATCTAGAGTAGAACTGAAATATCTTAATGTAATAACGTTATTCACTATAGATCAAAGATCAATATAGATCAAAGATCAATCGGGAAATATACTGTTAAATTTAAACCTAGTTATAACTGAAGCTGAGAAAACTGTTCAAGCTGCTAATGACTATTATCGTACATCGGCAACAAGGATAAAACTCCAGTAAACGTACGCCATCAAACACAACCGTAGATAAAATTGAGATAAAATCATTTTAATCAAAACTACTTTGCTTGAAAGAATACATTTTACTGTTTGGTTTCACGCCGATATAAGATAAATAATGTAAAGTTCGAATTACGATGATATAAAGGAAAATTGCGAACGGAATCAATATTCAATTCATATTTCCACCTAAAAACACGTTGTATAAGGAAAAATAATCTTGTCTCATGTAAGTCAAGTATCTAGATATTCGTTTATGCTAACTAGAAGGAAGAGAATTCGCTCAGAATTGCGTTAAATATGGCGAAACAAACTCGTATTCGCCATTAGCTGATTTCAAACCACAACATTGGCCGCTCCGCGGAATGCTGTAGTATTTTATAATACAGTTAATATGAGGATACATACAATATTATTGGATACAGTGAAGTAATGTATAACTTTTAAAATGATTTATGGAAAAGATGCATATTTTTTAGATGGAGATTGACGATCCATAACAAAAGAAAAACCAAAATAGCAAAAACACAAGAGAGCAAAGAAAAAAACGTGTGTGTCTCGAGTAGGGCTATCTGAAGGAATGACGTCACAGCCGCTACCAATACGCGGTGGTAGGTAGTGAGCCGTAGGACGGCTCCCCTTTCCTTGTAGAAGAGGCTAATAGGAGAGGGTGTCGTGGTAGTGGTTTTCACTCGTCCCAAAACTATACCAACAACTTTTAATAAAGGTGAGCGAGCCAGAATATTCTGACATGTCCAATTTAGCAGTTCTCTGGTATTATAGCAATATTTTACTTTAGAAATAGTGCTGAAGGAACCTATTTCACAGAGCGACACGGCCGAGCCCAGAAAATAAAATAACACCAAAAGGCTGCCTTAATTTGTATCATATTTATGTACAAATTAAAAATACCCTATACGTAATATATTTTCATACACATTTTAACAATAAAAGCATAAACATTTAAAAAATCGACACATCTCGCTAAATTTGCACTCTTTTTAACTCGATATTTTCGGAAGAGCGGCAGACGGTGGCTTACAAGAACGAACATGAAAAAACATCGTATTTGATAACGTGAAGGGCAGTTTCAAAAGCTGCCTTTTTATCATATTTCTGCACAGAAATAAAAACACACTATAACGTAATACATTTTCATACACATTTTAAACATAAGAGCATAAACATTTATAAATTCGACACATCGATCGCTATTTGCACTTTTTTTTTAACTATATTTTCGGAAGAGCGACAGGGCGGCACTCACAAGAAAGAAAATGAAAAAATATCATACAGTGGTACCTCGAGATATGAAATTAATCCGTTCCGAGGCGGCCTTCGTATTATGAGTTTTTCGTATCTTGGAACACATTTTACATGTAAAATGGCTAATCCGTTCCAAGCCCTCCAAAAACACCCCAGTAAATTAGATTTCCAGGCCTAAAACACATGTTCTAGGGTTACAACGCCGATCCGACGGAAGAAATATGACTCCAAAAAGGCAAAATACTGTACATACTTGAGTAATATTCAACTGCATGTAATGTTCAACCCCATTTTTACTGCATATATTAGGACTTTAGCATATGTCCCTTAGCAATAAGCCTAGCCTATGTTAGCGGTTGCTACTGTAGCCTAGTCTATGATTCTGACATCTAAAACCTAAGAGCTAAAAGCTTAGAATATGCCAATAAAATGTATAAATAAAATCAGTATGTACTCATTTCAAATAATTATTAATTAATCATTAAGTATAATACACAAACAAAAAACAAACCTTCCAATCGATTGTTTACATTCAGCTCTTACCCGTCTTACGAGTATCGAACGAGCGCCAAGCAATCATTTTTCCTAGCACACAGTAAGCCATAAATTGTCATTAGTATCTCTCTTCAACTAATGAAACTACCAAATAGTATAATAACCATTCAATTCTATTCTTTATTCTATCTTTACCTAATGGAGATACCAAGTTACTGACAAGCTATAATGAACATACGTATACGTAACGTAATAATAAAACAGAAGAAGATTCTAAAAATACGTATTTGTTGGCAGTATGATTTATCTTATATTTTATGATATCTAATTCACAATTTTTTTATTAAATGTATTGCATGTACTCATTTCAAATAATTATTAAGTAACCATTAACTATAATAAACAAACAAAAAAAAAAAAAAAAAGCTTCCAAACTTCTGTTTACATCCAGCACTTACGAGTATGTATCGAACAATCGCCAAGCAATCACTTTACACAGTAAGCCATAAATTTTCATTATCTCTCTTCAACTAATGAAACTACCAAACAGTATAATAACCATTCATTTCTATTCTTTATTCTATCTTTACCTAATGTTTTTTTTTTTTATTAAATGTATTGCATGAATAAGTTTTTCAATTTACAGCATCCTTTTACCAATAGAATAATTAAAGCACAAGGGGTAGATGCTGACCAATAGGAGAGCAGGACCTTATGGGGTAACTAGCATCAGGTAACCAATGGGAGAGCGGGAGGATGGTGGCGAGTTTACTCAGTTGTCGGCATGGAGTTTTAAAACTGTTCTCGGTGGTCCGGGCGAATCTCGGGACTTTACAGCAATACCCTTTCGTATCTTGAAAAACTTTTCGTATGTAGAGCAGTAAAATTTTCGCATTGGCTTTCGTATCTCGAGTTTTTCGTAAGTAGAGCCTTTCGTATCTCAAGGTACTACTGTACTTGATAACATGTGAAGGGCAGTTTCAAAAGCGTATCATATTTCTGTGCAGAAATAAAAATACCCTATACGTAATCATTTTTCATACACATTTTAAACATAAAAGCATGAACATTTATAAATCGACACATCCATAGCTAAATTTCCACTTACGTAACTCGATATTTTCGGCATAGAACAGCGCTAGCGGCGCTGTTAACTGAAAATTGTGCCGTAAAAATACCTTATTTTTTTAATGAATATTTTTGACGATAGCCGTAAACTGATTCGCGCTGAGCAATTGCGCCATTAACCGCGGGACGCCTGTAGATGCATATTTGTTATGTTTGTATTTTAGGAAGGTCTCTTGGTACTTCGGCAAGTACAGAAATATATACTGATAACCAGACAACAGCGCCATCTAGTTCACTTATTTACATCAATTTTTTCAACCTAAAAACTCCTCATATGGAGAAAAATAACCTTGACACATATGAATAGTTTTCTAAAGATTAATTTATGCTCAATAGAAGCAAGAAAATCACTCTGAATTGAGTTAAATACAGCGATATAATCTTACATCTCCCCTCAACTGATTTTTCCAAACCAAAACATGATCAGTTTTTGTATTTTATAACACAAATCGTATTACACGACCAAGTACATACAGTATTACTAGATAAAACAAAGTAAAGGATAACTTTTTAAAAGAGCAGAAGAAAAAATGCATATTTGTTGTTTGCAGTTTATGAGGCAGTCTCGGCACCTAGCTTAAGAAACCGATAACCAGACAACAGCGCTATAAACCCTACGGAATGTAAAACCCAGTTATGAATATATTTAACAAGCACCGTAAAACTGAAACGCCGCTAACCGATGGCGATGGTAACCGGGTGGGCTGCTTGTATCAGTGTACACTCAGGATAATAAAAAGTGCCCTCTTATCTGAGTCATTATATACTATATCAAGTGTTATAATGTTTATTATTTTAAGACAATACCTGGCCACAAGATCAGTTAAGAGAATTCTTTGACATTAGTCTGGTCACCATGGAGCTCAAAATAGACCATGGAAAGGGTAATCCTTGAGAACAAGATGGCAGCTACACTATAAAAAAACTGTGGATAAAATCATACTTACACAAACTATGTAGAGTAAATAATTTTCATTGATTGGACAATTAACATATTGGTTTAGGAAGAGCAAAGCTGGCCCTAGTAATGAAGCATCACTGTAAGCCATTTCACTTTTAGTCATGTGGGCAACCTGTGAATGAAGAATTTATAACATTTATTCAGTGAGACCTGGTGTACTTATGATATGATATATCTTATAGGAATCAACAAATTCTAAACAGATGCTGAAGCATTTAACTTTGTATATAGCAATGGTATATATATAAAAAAAAATTGTGTAAAGTCTGATCAGATAAATTTTGAAACTTACATCTCAGTTCTGCTACGAAGGAAAAAAACTGCTATTCCATATGTCCAAATTTAGTGAGACTTCTGAATTTTTTCTGGTAACCTAATTCTATGATCAGACATATACTTTATTAATTCCCAGGGTTTCCTTAGTGATGAAAAATTTGATGAAAATCAAAGAAAATATTAATGTCAAACCACTACTTAAAAACAATTTAAGACATACTGGTGTGTGAGCTTATTTAGGCAGACAATACCCATTCAAGAGATCAACTATTATTGGGATAAAAGAGGTAAGACTATAAACTCAACAAACACACTTAGAGAAGCTATTAATCTAACTGATTGTTGTCCAATCAGAAGAACACATCTCTGGGAACAGAGGCACACGTCCACATAAAAGGGACTTCAAGTGGCAAGGGAAGGTGTTCCAGTTTCGAGTGCTATACTTCAGCCTGTCAACTCCAAGTGTTTATATAAACCTTGGCTCTAGTGGCAACCATAGCTCACTGAGAGTACTGAGTATTTAAATCTACTGTTATCTCAAATGCCTAGTTTTGGCTGCACATTACCATACTACTCAACCTGTGTCAGACTTTGGGGATGAGAGTTCCTCACAGGTGGCAACACATTTAGCAATGTTGACTGATACCAAGAGGGAGACTGTCCTAACATCAGGATCTAGTGAACAACACAAATTTTCTAACACTTATTTTTAAAGTCTTAGCAGGTACTGACCAGGTATTGAGAGGTCACTAGAGAAGCTAGTTCTTCACAGAAGGTACAGTTTTCAGTCAAACTATTTGCAACTTGCATTGATACAGAAGGCCTTCTCTACACCTCAGGATTTCCCCGATCCAGCAACAGCTGATATTTTACGGGAATTCTGGTGGTTAAGATTCAAGGGTCATCTAATAAAAGGTTCACATATCTGGATATTCAAGAAAGTTTGTTGGACAGGCAATAGTTTGTTTGACAGTGGATGAAAAACTTCTACAAATAAAATGTTTAGAACTGAAAGCCATTTTCATCATCCTAATAGAGTTACTGTGTCTGCAATCATAATATAATTGGGGATGTATAGCATATGGCCACATTGGTTCTATAGTTCCCAATAAGAGCTAATGTGTCTGCAATCATAATTTTAGTCTGGGATGTATAACATATCGCCACATGGTTCTATAGTTCAGTCCACTGATCCAGAATATGGTCACTGATGTCATGAAGATGAAATTCCACACTAGGGTCCTGCCTTTGTTGCGGTCTATAATCAACAATACCTGCAGTACTCTGCGGTAGTTAGGGAGATTCCTCTTGTTGGAATTCGAATTGGAATATAAAATTTATTAGTCTAAAGGCTAAGTGCAGGTAATAAGAGGTCAGTCTGCACTGAAAAGAAAGAAAATGAACGGAAGTACAGCCATGCTCAGAACTGATGCTACATGACAGCATAAGATTTCATTCAAAATTCACTAACTGGCAACATAACATGCAACTTATTTCTTATTTGAATGCAAAAATATGTTTACTCATAAAATAAGACTATAGTATGTGCCATAAGAGTGAATTGTCATATTTATCAAAATGTAAGGAAATATTACATAGAATCAAATTTTGGGAAAATTTTGGAAAAACAAGGAAATATTACATAGAATAAAATTTTAAAATTTGGAAAACAAGGAAATATTGCATAGAGCCAAATTTTGGAAAAACAGTGACAAAACATTTTAAAGACTTTCATTCACTTATTGTCAATGTGTTTGACAAAAAAATCTTTACCAAGCCTATAGGTTCAAATTTTAAAATAAGAAAAATAAATGTTTTCATAATATTATGATATAGGCTTTAATTGCAACCATGATATCTGAAATAGTCCTTTGTCATTACTGTTATCCTTCAACACTGAAAACATTTAAGTATATATACAAAGTACGTATTACTATAGCTTAAACGCATCCACTTATATCAATGGGTGGGCAGGGCTTGTGTGACATGACCACTCACGTGGCAACAAAATAATCCACCTGGAACTGGCCTACCATGAATAGACAATAAAATCATCTTGAAAAATATATATATATATTTACAGGAATATTTGTATTGTCATAAAAAATGTTTGATGTGTTATATTTCTTAACCACTTAAAAAATGATATTGTTAAACTACAATAAAGTTTTGTACATACTTACCTGGCAGATATATACTTAGCTATAGTCTCCGACGTTCCGACAGAATTTCAAATCTCGCGGCACACGCGACAGGTAGGTCAGGTGGTCTACCTTACCCGCCGCTGGGTGGCGGGAGTATGAACCAATCTATCTCTCCAGCCAGATTTTTTCTCTTTCACCTGTCTCCTGAGGGGAGGCTGGGTGGGCCATTAGACGTATAATCTGCCAGGTAAGTATGTACAAAACTTTATTGTAGTTTAACAATATCATTTTTGTACATGAACTTCCCTGCCAGATATATACTTAGCTGATTGGCACCCTTGGTGGAGGGTAAGAGACAGCTAAAGTAATAAGGAGAGATAAGAAACAACTGATGTTGTAGGATATAAATAACCTTGGTTCTTACCTGTTCAGGCAGAAGACTTCATTGATATTATCTCTGAGTCTGCGTTGCCTGGAGAGCTACAGCTAGGACGTGACCTGATGCTGAAAGACTCTCGGATCTACCACTGGGATATGTGATCCCTTTGTGTGGTAGAATCCAAGTCGGATCCTGTTAAAGGGAGTTCGTCCCTATCTTAACAGGTCCTAACCACTACTACTGCAAGGAGCCACACTCATCAGACCACCTAACCAAACTACTAAAGATTAGTATTACGACCTAAAGAGATGCCTTCATGCATCCTCTTTAAGGCAACCAACAACAACAAATACAAGGGGGAAAAATTTATACTACTAAACAGGATGAGTTCCAGCTCCCTGCCCCAGCACTGAATCCGCAGATACGTACGGGCCCAAGGCGAAGCATTTTTCGTAAGTGATTCTCACATCACGTAAGTAGTGGTTCGCGAACACTGACTGACATCTCCAGAATGTTGTCTCCATCAGATTCGCACGGACATATTCTTGTTGAAAGCAAGAGAAGTTGCTATGGCTCTTACTTCGTGTGCTTTCACTTTAAGAAGCCTAAGATGTTCTTCTCTGCAGGATCCGTGTGCTTCTTTGATGAGGCTTCTCAAGAAGAAGGACAATGCGTTCTTCGACAATGGACGAGTAGGCTCTTTTACTGAACACCACAGTACCTCTCGGTTGGCTTTCAGTTGCTCTTTTCTTCTAAGGTAGTATTTCACCATTCTCACTGGGCAAAGAGTTCTCTCGGTTTCTTCTCCTACCAAAGAAGATACCCACGGAATCTCGAAGTTCTTGGGCCATGGACTTGATGGGTTCTCATTCTTTGCAAGAAAACCAGGAAGGAAAGAGCAAATGAGAGAGTCCTCCTTAAAACCCACATTACCATCAATCGCCTGAAGCTCACTCACTCTTCTGGCGGAAGCTAGAGCCATCAAAAACAGAGTCTTCCTGGTAAGGTCTCTGAATGAGGCTGAATTAGGGGGTTCAAACCTAGAGGACCCAAGGAATTGAAGGACTACATCCAAATTCCAGCTAGGTGTCTTAGGATACTGCATTTTCGTTGTATTAAACGACCTAATAAGGTCCTGTAGGTCCTTATCTTCCGATAAGTTGAGGCCCCTGTGCCTGAAGACATTCGCCAACATACTACGATAGCCTTTAATCGTCGAAACGACTAAGCCACAATTCTTGTCTTAAGAATAAAAAGAAGTCTGCGATTTGATTCACAGAGGTACTGGAAGAGGAAACGTTATTCCTCTTGCACCATCTTCTGAAGACATCCCACTTCGATTGGTACACTCGTAATGTGGAAGACCTTCTCGCTCTAGCGATTGCCTTAGCAGCTGCTGACGAAAAGCCTTTCGCTCTGACCAGTTTCTGGACAGTCTGAAGCCAGTCAGACTGAGAGCGGGGAGGTTTTTTGTGGTACCTGTCGAAGTGGGGCTGTCTGAGTAGATCGCTCCTTAGAGGAAGCGATCTTGGAAAATCCCAATAGCCATTCCAGCACCTCTGTGAACCAATCTTGTGCTGGCCAAAAAGGGAGCTATCAAAGTCATCCTCGCGGAATCTGACTCTGCGAACTTTTTTAAAGTCAACCCCAGAATCTTGAAGGGGGAAACGCGTATACATCGAGTCCTTTCCAATCGAGTAGGAGGGCGTCTATCCCTATTGCTCCTGGATCCGAGATGGGAGAGCAATACAGATCCAGTCTTTTGTTCTTTGCAGTTGCAAACAGGTCTAAGAGAGGCCTGCCCCACAACTTCCAAAGGCTCTGGCAAACATCTTGGTGCAGAGTCCACTCTGTGGGAAGGACCTGATCTTTCCTGCTGAGGAGATCTGCCCTTACATTCCTTTCTCCCTGTACGAATCTGGTGAGAAGTTTTATCCCCTTTCTTCTGTCCACAGAAGAAGATCTCTTGCTGTTTCGTACAGAGAGAAGGAATGCGTCCCCCCCTGTTTCCTGATGTATGCCAGAGCCGTGGTGTTGTCCGAGTTTATTTGCACAACTGCTCCTGTCACATCTGACTCGAACTCCTTCAGAGCAAGCCACACGGCTATTAGTTCTTTCCTGTTGATGTGCCAGGAAGACTGGTCCCCCATCCAGGTTCCTGACACCTCCTTGGTTCCCAGAGTCGCCCCCCAACCTGTTTCCGACGCATCGGAGAACAACACCAGGCTGGGTTTCTGGGATTGAAGAGGCAGTCCCTGCGAGAACTTGTCGGGATCCGCCCACCATGCTAACTCCTTCTTGATTTGAAGAGTAATTGACAGGGAGAACTTCAAATCCTGAGAAGGACGACTCCAATTCCGATGAAGAAAGAATTGGAGCGGTCTCAGGTGCAACCTTCCTAGGGAAACAAATTGCTCCAGTGAGGAGAGCGTCCCCAGCAGACTCATCCACTCCCTCACTGTGCATACTTCTTTCCCTAAGAATTGTTACTTTTTCGAGTCCCCGGGCTATCCTCTCCTGTGACGGAAAAGCCCGAAAACTCAGAGAGTTCATCTGGATCCCCAGATAAACGCACTCTTGAGCGGGAATCAGACTTGACTTCTGCAGATTGACCAGAAGTCCTAAGGAATAAGTCAAATCCAGGGTTTTCTTCAAGTCCTTCAGACAACGATCTCTGGAATTGGCCCTTATAAGCCAATCGTCGAGATAGAGCGAAATCCTCACCCCTTCCAGGTGAAGCCATTGTGCCACATTCCTCATGATGGCCGTAAAGACTTGGGGGGCCGTGGAGAGGCCAAAACACAGGGCCCTGAATTGGAAGATTCTTCCCCCCATCATGAATCTTAGAAACTTCCTCGAGGAAGGATGGATTGGTACGTGGAAGTAAGCGTCCTGTAAGTCCAAGGGACACCATCCAGTCCCCTGGACGGAGTGCTGCTAACACCGAGGCAGTGGTCTCCATCGTGAACTTCTTCTTTTCGACGAAGAAGTTCAGGGCGCTTACATCCAACACCGGTCTCCATCCTCCTGAGGATTTTGGAACTAGGAACAGGCGGTTGTAAAAGCCTGCCGAAAGATGATCTGCCACTAGTTCGATCGCCTCCTTTTCCAGCATCTGGTCTACCGCTAGTCGGAGGGCTTGATTCATGATGGGGTCCCTGTATCTGGCCGTCAACTCCCTCGGGGTATTCGTCAAGGGAGGCCTCGAAAAGAACGGGATTAGATAGCCCTTCCTCAAAATAGACAGGGTCCAGGCATCTGCGTCTTTCCGGGCCCAGACTTCTGCAAACTGTAAAAGCCTGGCGCCTACAGTTGTCTGAAGGACTTGAGTCTTACTTGGGAGGTTTGATTGACTTCGTAAAAGTCCTCCCTCTTCTGTTTGGTTTCCGACCTCTGAACGAAGAGGATCTAGAGGTAGATGCCCCTCGAAAGGGTTCCTGAGAGGTCGGCTTAGCTTTCTTTGTCTTAGTCTGGAAGGTAGGGCGCGGCTTCCTTGCAGACTGTGCTAGAAGGTCCTGCGTAGCTTTGGCAGAGAGAGCCTTCGAAATGTCTTGAACCAGGTGTTTAGGAAACAGCTGTGTAGAGAGGGGCAAAAAGCAAAGACGATCTCTGAGCATGTGAGACCGATTTTGTTAAAAATGAGCAAAATACTGATCTTTTCTTCAAGACCCCTGCTCCAAACAGTGAAGCTATTTCGCTGGCCCCATCTCTCACCGATTTATCCATACAGGATAAGACACAATTCAAATCCTCCGGAGAAAACGTGTCCGGTCCTTGAGTTTTCTTTGGCTAGGACTCCGAGGGACCAATCGAGAAAGTTGAAAACTTCCAAGACTCTAAAAATGCCTTTTAGAATGTGATCCATTTCATTCATTGCCCACGTTGTTCTGGCCGAATTCAAAGCTGATCTTCTAGTGGCGTCTACTAGTGCCGAAAAATCTGCGTCAGCTGAAGACGGAAGGCCCAGTCCCAAGGGTTCTCCTGTCTCATACCAAAATCCTGTCCTTCCTGAAAGCTTCGACGGAGGGAAGGCAAACATTGTTTTCCCCGCTTCCTCTTTAGTACGCATCCATGAACCGAAACTCTTGAGCGCTTTCTTCATAGAAAGAGTCGGCTTCATTCTCACACACGAAGATCCTTTCGTTGCTTTCGCTGTGGAGAACAACGAGTGTGGAGAGGAGGAGCAGTAGGGCTCAAAGACTCTCCGAACTCCTGAAGGAGAAGTTCTGTGAGCTTCTTGTACGAAGAAACTGTTGCCGATGTATTAGTTTCTTCCTCAGAGGCTTCCTGGTCTTCTTGAGGAGGAGAACGGGGATGAGGATCCTTATGAGAATCCTTAGATGATTTCCTAGCTGGGGTACAGTGCGATGAAGGAGACAAACGTCTTGAATGAGGAGAAAGATTCCAAAGTAGAAAGGCGTACAGGAGAACGAACGAGTTGTAAAAGAAGGGCGCTTATCCGAAAATTCTTGTCTAAACTCGCATTCTCTAGAAAGACCACGTCTATCCCTAGGGAAACTACGAGAGGGAGAGCGCCTGCTAAGATCCTGGCGCCGATCGCGAGGAGAGCGGCTACTAGGCGCCGAGCGCCTATCTGTTACAGGGCGCTTAGAGGAATCCTGGCGCCTACCAAGCGGCGAAACGTTGCTAAAAATAGGGCGCCTTTCAGGAGCAGGGCGCTCGAGAGGCTCTTGATGCCTACGAAGCGGAGAGCGGCTGCTACGCTCCGAGCGCTTAAACGGAACAGGGCGTTCGGCGAGATCTTGGTCCTTACCGAGGGGAGAACGTCTGTAAGGCTCCGAGCGCCTAACAGAAGCAGGGCGCTTGAGGCGTTCTTGACTTCTAGCAAGAGGAGACCGATGAGGAGTAGGGAGTCTCGAGAACGAAGAGCGCCTACTAGGAGAACGAAGCAAACGAGGATCAAGGTGTCTTTCTCCAGGAGAACATCTACTAAAAGAATGACGCTTACCAGGAGCAGGGCTCCTACTAGACTCTTGATGTCTTACAGGGGAGGAGCGAACTCCATGCGATGAGCGCCTACCAGTCACGTTATCCGACGCCCGACTACAGTAGTCGGAAGGAGAAGTGCGCCTACTTCCAGAAGGGCATTCCCTAGGTTCTCTGAGAAGACGAGGAGAAGAAAGAAGAGACGGCGAAGACGAACCAAGTCTTCTATGACCTGAGCGACTCTCTCTTCTTGCACGAACTCTAGAAGAAGGAGAAACAGAAGGGGCTGAGCGTCTACCCGAGGCAGGAATCCGATTTGAGGAAATATCTTCATAGTCCAAGGAGCGCCTATCCGTCGAATGGCGTCTCGACACCTCCGAGCGGGAGTGGTGTTCCTCTCGTGAAATGTTACAATGAGTAGAAGAATCCTCAAAAGAAGGAGAACGCCGATTGCAAGGAGAGCGCTCTTTCCGACGAAACGCACCTCGATCTCTTGATCGGGAGAGACAAATCCTTCCTTCTACGCGATCTCGATGCCAAGGAGTCCGCCAAGGCTGTGTCTGAGCTTGTAGGACCCGCTAGTACTCGAGAAGGAGAGTCCCCAGGATCTTCTTCCGAAGCAAGCTCAGCGCGAGGCGCGGGAGAAGGAGGGCGATCACCGGATCTCCTAGGCTTCTTTGCTTGCAAGGAAGCTACATCAGAAAAGTCTTCTGGGCTGGACGCTAACGTACTGAAGGGAGCCTCCGCAGCCCTCTTCAACGGGCGTGACGCCTCCTTAGAGCTCCACCCACGCTTCGGCGAAGGAGAAGAGGATGACGAAAAACACTGGCGAAGAATATTCTTCTTCTTACGATCCAAGGCAGCCTGGGAGCGAACTTCAGGGATCTGCCGAGGGAACTCCTGACCGGTGGGGGCTCTCCCTAGCCCTCCTGCGGCTTTCGACTTTCCTCCCCTCCACTGGAACTGGGAGTCTGGAAGAGGTCTAGGCCTGGAGGCACTAAGGAGCCGGTCAGACGCACCCTCCACATCACTGGGTACACTGCACTTATCATCACTGACACTCTTACCTTGCTCAGTACGAAGATTCTTGTCTTCCTTAGAACACAAGGAAGCTTTTGAGGCCGCCGCCTCCGAAGACGAATCTACGGCTTCGGTGCGGGGAGCAGGAGCTGAGACCTGGGAGGAAGGTTCTAAAACTACATTAATGTTAGTTTCATTCTCACTCATCTCGACCTGCTCGAGCTCCTTGAAGAAGCTTTACGTACCCTATCCCTTTCAAGTTTCCTAATATAAGAAGAAAGAGCCTTATATTCATCTTCGTTCAAAACCTCACACTCTTGACACGGGTTACTAAACGAACATTCATTCCCCCTACATTTAACACAGAAAGTGTGGAGGGTCCACCGCAGCTTTCGGTAACCTCACCTTACATCCATCGGTCACACATACTCTAAACAAAACCGGAGTTTTGGAAACAGAATCAAAATCAGACATTCTACAGGAAAATCCAGCGCAAAGTCAATAACGGTCCACAATAAGCGTATGCCAAGCCAACATAGAGCGAATACGTCACCAAAATGTTCAAATCAATCTCCAGGCAAGCGAGAAATGAAGAATATATCGGAAGAAACGACAACAGTTGTTATCGCTTCAGCGACAGAAAAAATCTGGCTGGAGAGATAGATTGGTTCATACTCCCGCCACCCAGCGGCGGGTAAGGTAGACCACCTGACCTACCTGTCGCGTGTGCCGCGAGATTTGAAATTCTGTCGGAACGTCGGAGACATAGCTAAGTATATATCTGGGCCAGGGAAGTTCATGTACAAAAAAATGGTTTATAAAGCAAATACTTCCGCCTATGCAGTTAGACTTTTGTTAAGGCCAAGTTTTTGTTCCTAAGCCTAGGTGCTAAAAATACACTAGTACACGTAATAATCACATTTCTAAGTTACAATTTCTGGACTGAGAAGTTAACTTATGAATGAAACAAATATATGACAAAAGTAAACAGGGGCACTTTCAAGAAGATAACATTTTTGCCAATTATAAAAAAAAGTGCTATAAATAATCCTTTACGTTATTACTAACTACTAAATATTTAAATTAACAGCTATCTTCCTCAATATAATCAAAAGAATCATCATCTTTTATTCTTCAAACAACAGGTAATCTCTAAAAGTAAATCCTTCAGTAAACACTTTTTACATGTACAGTGCTCGACAAGATATTACCGCTTAGCGTCAAGCAGCCTAATATCTTGTTGAATTTGGAAGGAGCGGAAAAGTTAAAAAGAAAATTTCGTCAGTGCATTAGGACGCTTACAGCACGTAAAGAATGGGGTGGAGCTTGGACACTGATAAGGCGAGAGCGCTCAGTCATGTGTCTGGATACTTAATAAGTGGCTGTAAATATTTTTCGGTCAGCGCTTCCACCGCAATTATTGCCCCCTGTTAATATGGGCCAAGACAGTGATTTGAGTCAACAGATAATAGCAGAGATATTTGACGATTGAGAACAGTCAAACTTTGATCAGAAATCTTCTTAGGCATACCAGAGTACTTATTCCGAGATTGAAGCTCATGGTTGCCACCTTCGTAAAATCTGGCAACCCAACATCGAATTGAATGCCTCCTCCCACCCAGCTGAAGCGAATTATTTGCTTTGGCTGCTTTAAGCCCAGATTGCTTCAACGACATATCTGCTATTATCGGACTAAAATCACCGTCTTGGCCCATATTAAGGTCACAGGGGGCAATAATAGTAGGCAAAAATTGCGGTGGAAGCACTAACTGAAAAATACATACAACCACTTATTGAACCTCCAACCAAGTGACTTGAGTGCTCTCGCCTTGTCAGTATCTAAGCTCCACCCCTTCCTCTACACCCTGTTAACAGCCTAATGTGATTATATATTTTATATAATTTTAGTCAATTAATTCATCTTTATCGTTATTGTTATTTTCTACATCGTCAAAATATGGCAGATGTCCTATTGTATGGACAGCATATGGCTGATTTTAGGTGTCTATTGATGTATTTAAGTTGTGTTGTGACGTCATAGAAGACAAGATGGTGGCGGCATCTGTTGGATGTAAACAATAACATGGGGAGAAAGAGACATGTGCAAATGCTGTTTGGTTGGTAGGAGAGAGCTCTCTGTCAAGTAGGAGTTTTTGGGTTGTAAGTCTTGTTGTGGTGTTGTTTGAAGGTTTTATCAGGAGTATACTGGTATTGGAGAATGCATACAGGTGGGTAGATTGTACATTGGCGTAAAGAAAGCTAAATTAGGCTAGGGTAAAATTCAAACTCGTAGTAGAGCGTAGTTTATCAAAGATGCCTCGGATCCAACTGTGAACAAAGAGACTAGATGGAGAAGGGAATGTCTGAGATTTAGCAGGACACAAGAGAGTACAAAGAATGGAAAGGTCAAGTCGAAGATTGGCTATTGCTGTTTTGGGAAGATACAAAATACTCAGCGATAGAGATAAGAATGAGCTTAAAAGGGAAAGCCCAAAAACTAGCGGAAGGAATAGATAGGGATAAACTTATGGGTACAGAGGGTCCAAAGATAATCCTAAACAAACTAGATAAAGCCTATCTAAAAGATACAGTAATGGAGAATTACAGTACAATAAGAAACTTTTTTCAAATGAGAAGAGAATCAAGTGAAAAGATGACAGACTTTTTTATTAGGTACGAGAAGGCAGCATCCGAGTGTGACAGAGCAATGGGGAAAATCACAAAGGGTTAGTCAAGGGTTATCATGTATTGGATCAAGCAAATATCACGGAACATAAAAAACAAATGGTATTATCGGCTTGTGGGCAAGAAAAGTTAGAGTAGGAAAGTGTCGCAAACAGTGAAAAGACTACTTGAGGGATTAGGGACTACAGTGGTCCCCCGTATTCACGGGGGATGCGTACCAGCCACCCCCCTCGCGAATAGTTATAATCCACGAACGTTTGGAACCCCTATAAAAATGCTAAAAACAGCCTATTTTGTTAGTTAAAACTTAAGAAAAACCACTAAAAATTTTCATACTTGGTTTTTTTATTAGTTTTTTATCACAAAAAGTGCATTTTATGATGAATTGATAACAAAAACCAGGAATTTGTGGATATTTCTCATAGAAAAATACCGCGAATGCGCGAATTTTCCGCGAATAATGCAGGGAAACGTTCCCGAGAGAAATCCGCGAATGTGTGAGTCCGCGAATCCGGAGAACGCGAATATGGGGGGTCCACTGTAAAGAGGAACGGGAACAGTGGGGGGTCGTCAGAAGGCAATGCGAGTTCTGGGAGAGTGAGGGAAAACCAGAGATATCAGGGGAGATGGAACCGAGGTAGGGGTAAGGAAAAAGAAAGAAATCCTATAAACAAAGAAGGGAAAGTAACAGTATGTGCAATATGCAGCTCAGAATGGCACTGGGCTAGGGATTGTCCTTAGAATTTCATAATAGGAGGAAAATTTAAACAAAACAAGAAAATAAGCAGAAAACAGAAACTGGGACAGAAGAATTGTAAGTTAATAAAATCGAGGAAGAGTCATGGGAGGTGGTTGATGCAATTTTAGACATGGTGTAAATCGACAGCTTGCAAAGAATCATGACTGGCACGCATTGTCATGAATTTGTGTCAGGAATTGTTGATGAGAATGAGGGATACTGGACAGAGTATAATAAAGTGTTTAATTTTGGTGAGACATCTTATAAGTCAAAAAGAGTAATGGAAATACCTGTGATATTAAAAAACAAGAAGTTTTATGTGAAGACAGAAATTCTGCAGGGTGATATACCCTGGCTAACAGGTAAGCAAACCATGAGGAAAATGGGTATGACCATAAACTTGAAAGAAAATTATGTCATAATAGAAGTATTAGGGGGAATGAAGGTAAAGTTAAGAGAAGACAAACAGGGTCAATTAAGAGTACCTATAAGGAGGAGGAAGGTAGAAGAATTATTACTGGAAGGTTGGAAGGGAAAGAGTCTGTGGGAATTAAGAACCCACAATGAAGAAACACCAAATTTGTAACCAATTTGTATTTTTCATAAGTAACAAACCTGAGGTCTTAACATTAGGATTTACTAGCTCCAAGCTGGAAACTGGTAGAATTAAAATTACACTTGTGAGATCCATGACTATTGGCATCTATACCAGGTCACGGGGCATGTATACCCAGAATGCCCTTGGCGTCCTGTGACCCACTAAGTTATATTTCTAACCCAGTTTAGACTGCTAGAGGGGTGGTTCGAGGTGGGCCTTTAACAGTTAAGACCTCAGGTTTGTTAGTTATGAAAAATACAAATTAGTTACAAATTTGGTATTTGTTCATATACGGAACAAACCTTCGGTCTTAACATTAGGATAGACTTACTTATTGGAGGGAGGTAAGTCTCTATAACTGACTGGGAGTTTGCCACCTTATCCATTTCCGAATATTAGGGGAATTCCAAGAGAATGGACAATGAACCTAGAACCAAAGATATAAGCGAATCTATTGGTTTCCCTCACTGGGTGCTGATACCATTCTATGGTTTATACATTATGGGAGAACAGA
>NC_087200.1:85424443-85444236 GCF_015104395.2 Macrobrachium nipponense | reverse complement strand
GCCCAATGTGCTTGGCGTTATGTCCCGTGATAATTTCCTGGCGTTGGACAGGTATTTCAACGCCTTCAACCGAAGGGCCATACCCCGGAATAACAGTGATCACCTCATTTTAGTGCGCCCAGTGTTGGATTATATTCGTGATCGGTGTAGAAATCTCGTGATTCCTGGAAAGAACCTGTCTTTGGATGAGGGGATGATGCCTTACAAAGGACATCTTAGTATAAAAGTGTATAACCCCAAGAAGCCGAAGAAATATGGTGTGAAATTTTTTCTTATTACCGAGGCCAACACTGGATACGTCATGGACTTTAAAGTGTATTCTGGGGTCTTCTCCACGCTGCGTGACACTGTATTCAGTCTTGTGGGACGTTTCCGTAACCTGGGATATCACCTGTTTATGGATAATTATTATAACTCGGTATCCCTGGCCCAGGAACTGTATGAAGCTGGTGTGCACGTCAGTGGTACCCTTCGGTTGGTGCGTGGGGCCCCGAATGTCCTCAAGAGGTTTGCTAGTCATCCGCAACACCTGGCAAGAGGAGAGACAGAGTGGCGGCGGTAAGGGGCTGTCTTCAGTCATCTGTTGGAAGGGTGTCCGACTCGTCCCATGATTACGAGGAGTCATGAACCCATCGAAGAAGAGATCGTACAGCGGAAGAAGACACGTCGACAGGGCCGAGTTGTGTTTGAGGAGTTTCATATCGAGCGGCCTACCGTCATTGGGCACTACAACAGGCACATGGGAGGAGTTGATCTCTTTGATCAGCTCATTCAGTATTATCCCTTCACCAGGAGAACCAGAAGGTGGACACAGAAGCTCCTCAAATACATCCTTCAGTTGGCCCTCCAAAATGCCTACATACTGTACTGTGGGTACCGCGGTGACAATCTTCTGAGGTTGACCCACTTACAGTTCCTAGAGGAAGCCGGGAATGCCCTCATCAACTTCGATCCCGATGAGTGGCCTTCCATGACTGACCCCCTGCCCCGAGCTGCAGATCTGCCCCTAGCGGAAAGGGCAGATAGGAGGGCCAACTTCGGTCGACCTGCCGCCGCCCCTGCTGACGACGCCCCTCTTGGTGCCGGCCCCGCCATCACCGCTTCTCGTCGGGTAGTGGACCCTGTGTGTCGGCTGCAGCCAGGGGATCACATACTGGAGGCCTTAGAAGGGCGAAGTCAGAAACGGTGCCGGGTGTGCCATATGAATGGCAGAAGGAGAGACACCCGGTTCTTCTGTTGTCTCTGCAAAGTTGCTCTGCAAAGTTGCTCTTTGCAGGATAGGGAACTGTGACCGTAAATACCACACCAGTCACGTATTTGGAGCGCGCCCCCTAAACCGACAGCGGAGGGCGCACGGGCCGCCGGGTCCATCAGCAGTAGGGGTGCCCGTCTCCCTCCTCCCCACCTGTACCTCATCATGTCGAGTGGAAAAAAATGCAAGATTTCTTCAATGGAGGAGGGAGAAACAAGAATAGACGAAGAGTCAGGATTACGAGTGAGTGTTCTGCATTTATTTTATATTTATTTTTATATTTATTACAATTTTTTATATATCCGTATCTATGCATGATAAAATAATAATAAGACATTTCATTGTATGCGAAAAGAGAAGTGTCACCTGCATTCCTTTATTTCTGTATTGGTAACCAGAATCGAAAAAAAAAAATGTAAATATATATTTATTTTATATATTTTTAAAATATATATATATATATATATATATATATATATATAATATATATATACACACATATATATATATATATATATAGATATATATATATCTATAACTTATATATATATATATATATATATATATATAAATATGGTATTTTTTGGGTAATATTATAAATTTGGTAAATTGGGTAAGCAAATTACTTACAGTCTTAGTAATATTCAATCATTTATCTTCACTTTAAAACAAATTGCAAGTCTCTAGAACAATATCTCGATTTATGGTGAATTTTGAAAAAAATTATTTTATTCCCTCTGTGCGCCGATTCTCGGCAGCGAATCTCCGAAATGCGTAGGTCACATTCTCCTAATATTTGGGCCTTTTCATATTACGCTATTTTAGAGTTTTATATATGAAAATGTGTGCAAAATCATGCACAATATAACAAAAAATATTTGAAGGTTGTAGCATTTCTCATTTTTGAAATATTTGCATATAAAGTACGATAAGTAGGAAAAACACTACGATCGGTCAACTTTGACTCAACCGAAATGGTCGAAAAACGCATTTGTAACATAAAAATCTTACAGTCTAGTAATATTCAATCAAAAATCTTACAGTCTAGTAATATTCAATCATTTATCTTCACTTTAAAACAAATTGCAAGTCTCTAGAACAATATCTCGATTTATGGTGAATTTTTGAAATAAATTATTTTATTCCCTCCATGCGCCGATTCTCGGCAGCAAATCTCCGAAATGCATAGGTCACATTCTCCTAATATTTGTGCCTTTTCATATTACGCTTTTTTAGAGTTTTATATATAAATATGTGCGCAAAAACATGCACAATATAAAAAAAAATATTTGAAGGTTGTAGCATTTCTCATATTTTTATATTTGCATATAAAAAAAATTTTAAACAAAAATTCAACATTTGGTCAAATTTAACTTGTCCGAAATTGTCGAAAACTGCATTTGTAAGCTAAAACTCTTACAGTATTGTAATATTCCATCATTTACCTTCATCTTGAAACAAATTGCAAGTCTCTATAACAATATTTCGATTTATGGTGAATTTTAAAAAAAAATATTTTTTTACGTCCACACGCTACGAATTCATGCATAATTTTGTGATAATATTTTCTCTGTGTTGCTTTTATCGTTTTACAATGTGTTATATACCAAAATGATCGCAATTTAGTGTACATTACAACGAAAAAAAAAGTAACTTGTTACCTTTAACCGTTTTGCGCACAGCGCGATTTGAATACAATTATATATGAATTTTTTTTGCGCTATCATATATCGCATTATTTATATATGATAGTGATAATTTTTTTCATTTCTGATGGTTGCATACTAAACTTCAAGCAATGACAAAAAAAGGAGCCAAAAATGAACTCTTAATCTTGAAAACTAAGTGTGCTGTGATTTTTTGAAAAAAATATTTTTTCCACTTCCGCACTCACTCCGAAACCCCTCCGGCATACGGGAGTCAATTTTTTATTTACCGCTCCGGCGTAAGAGGGTTAAGAGTTGTGTTACAGTTGACATGTTAAAAATTTGCCAATTTTCAATGGAGACTTTCATAAGTAAAAACAAAATCACACCTTTATTTAATTTAAAATTTACTACATTTAGATATAAAGGTAAGCTGCATTTTTAACCCATCTTGGATAATGTACAAAAGATGTAGCTTTGAGGTATGTTTTATTTAACACTAATAATGGCAATGATGGTATTGGTGCAACGCAATTAGCTGATGTTGAAGCACAACATAACATAACAACATAGCAGAGAGAGAGAGAGAGCACTGATGTTTCTGCAGGGTACTGCATTCCAAGAAATATGGCCATAGTAAATTTATTTTTCCTTTTTTTTTTTAAACAAAAGGTAAAATAAAGTTTTTTATACAGTAATTTTGATTTTTTCTTTATTTACAATTACATATATTGTAAAATTAAATTACAAGTTCACCATTGTGTAAAACATATAAAATAGCATTTTGTCGGGTGGTCTGATTTGAATTACAGTAATACCTTGACATATGAGCGCTCTAACATATGAGCACTCTGAGATACGACCCAACCTCTGGGGAAAACTTTGCATTGAGATACGAGCACGCTTGCAGATCCTAATGCTAGATGGCTGAGCACTTGGGAGCGCTCTAAGCCCGCTTCACTCGCTCAGTTCACATGGTCGTCGACTTCTATACACGTCTCCTGAGCATTTCCTGTGTTGTGTTTGTGTTATTTACATGATTTTCACTGTATTTGTGAACATTCTTTGTAAATAAGTGATGGGTCCCAAGAAAGCGAGTGGCAAGGTTGGCCGTGAGAAGAAAAAACGCATGATGACAATGGCAATGAAGCATGAAATTATCGAGAAACATGAGCTTGGTGTCCACATGAGTGAGTTGGTGCGTGATTATGAGCGGAATACATTGACATTATGTACAATCCTCAAACAGAAGGATGCTATTAAGAGCACAAAGGCTTCCAAAGTCATAACTATCATATCTTAAGTTACTGACAAATATAAATGACGAGATGGAGAGACTTCTGTTGCTGTGGATTAAGCAGAAGCAACTGGCAGGAGATAACATTACTGAGGCAATCATCTGTGAGAAGGCCAGCGCAATCTATGAAGATTTGAAACAAAGGGAAGCAGCTGAGAGTGGGGAGACATCAGTGCCAGCTAGGGAGATGTTTAAAACTAGTCGTGGATGGTTTGATGATTTCAAAAAGCGAATTGGGATCCACTTGGTTGTGAGGCATGGGGAAGCTGCGAGCTCAGATGCGAAAGCCACGGAGAAGTACGTTGAACGTTTTGCTTCACTTATTGCTGTGGAAGGTTACATCTCTTATCAAGTCTTCAACTGTGATGAAATGGGCCTTTTTTGGAAAAAGATGCCACGGAGGACATTCATCACGGCTGAAGAGAAGAAACTGCGGGGCCATAAACCCATGAAGGATAGATTAACTCTATAATCTTAAGTGCTAATGTCAGCAGTGGCTGCAAGATCAAGCCACTGTTGGTGTATCACTCCAAGAACCCACGAGCTTTCAAGAGTCACAAGGTCTTGAAAGAAAAAAAAGTAATGTGGCGAGCTAATGCAAAGTCATGGTTTACTAGGCATTTTTTCATGGAATGGGTAAATCTGGCCTTTGGTCCAGCAGTCAAGAAATATGTGCTGGAAGAAAACCTGCCATTGAAATGTCTTCTCATCCTAGATAATGCCCCTGGCCACCCTCCAAGTCTTGGAGATGACATTCTTGATAAATTTGATTGCATTAAGGTCCTATAACTCCCCCCAAACGACTCCACTCCTCCAGCCTATGGACCAACAGGTCATTTCTAATTTCATGAAGCTGTACACAAGGCATTTGTTCAAAAATAAAAATGCTTTGATGTCACAGATAATACCAACCTCACCCTTCATGAATTTTGGAAGGACCATTTCAACATTGTTAATTGTTTGAAAATTATTGATGATGCATAGTGGGGTGTAACGCAAAGAATCTTAAATTCATTATGGAAGAAATTGTGGCTTAATTCTGTAGCTGAAAGGGATTTTGAAGGGTTTGATCCGCAAGCTGAGCCCGAGCCCATTGTGTTGGAAGAGATTGTGTCTCTAGGAAAGTCCATGGGGCTGGAACTAGATGAGGCAGATGTCAACGACCTTGTCGAGGAGCATCAAGAAGAACTCACGACTGAGTAGTTGATCGAGCTACAGACGATGCAACATTCGTAGGTTTTGCAAGAGATAAGTAGCGAGGAGGAAGTCGAACCGGAGGAATTTGTTTCTTCAAGGGAGATCAAGGAAGTGTTGGCTAAGTGGCAAGATGTTTCTGATTTCATTGAAAAGAAACTCCCTGATAAATTGTCTACTGGTCGTGTTTCAGCTGTTTTTAATGACACTTGCCTGACTCATTGTGCAACATTTTGAAAGGGAGGCAGAAACAAAGCTCCTTAGATAGGTTTTCGTGGAAAAGGCCTGTGGCAAGGGAAAGTGAAAATGAGGCAAAAGACTAAGTGAAGAACACTAAATAAACACAAATCAAAGAGTAAAAAGTTTAAAGAAAAACTTAAGCTAAGTTCAGTTAAGTTAATTTTAAGTTTAAGTGTTACGCTATGTGTAAGGAACAGTATTGAATACGGTACCGTCCAACTCCCTTTCCCTCCCCCTCTCCCTCCCGCATCCTCACACACCGCCGTTAGCTGCTATCGTCTGTCTCGAAGGTAAGAACTCATAATAAAACCACATTTTATTTCATATCACAGTAATCATTTATTATATCATTTTGTGTGTGTTTGTATACGGTATGTCTATACAGTATAGCAATTAGAAACATGTTTTTTCCATTGTTATTATCGATGATTTGGATGTTTTTAGAGGGCTGGAACGGATTAAATTTTTGCCTCTTAATTTTTTTTACATTAGTATGCTGTAAAGGGAAAATACATTTGGTACTCATTTTAGGCACTAGTTGTGCCTTCTAAAACCAATTAACAGTGGATGCTTAGTTTATCACTTAATAACCTTAAACTGAAAATATTTATGATTCAAATTCTCATGACTCATTACATATTCTTATTTAGTCATATAAATGATAAATGCCATAAAATGAAATGCTGGGTTAAAATAATTGATCAGGGAAGTGTAACAAATTATTCAGTTTTTGATATTACATGATGTGATTATTTTTCTTTTAAAAGATAATTGATTATTTTTCTTTTTCTTTCAGATTTATGTTATTTACGACCTTATAAAATATTGCCAGGAGGTCTGCCTGGAAATTTGTCATCATTTAAATATTTCCCTCTTCACCATTGTTCCAAAGCGTCCAGCAAGTAGTACAAGCTCTGCTGCCTTTGAAAAAAATGGTAGTTCAAAGTATATGACTCGCAGCAAGGCAAAGGTTAAAAGTAATTAAAGAAAATAGGCATAGCTGTAGATAAAGAGAAGTTATATATGAATATATACTGTATATAAGTAATGTCACAGAATGTAAGATTGGGGTATTCAAGTCTTTTTATGTCAGTTTTCCAGGATTTGTGAACTTATGTTAAAATGATGTTTTCCACCAAGAGGAAAATGTAACTCACATGCACCATTTTATTGCAGTGTATGATTTATGAACTGTAATTATGGAAGGTAGATCAGAGAAGTATCTATATTGGCATTATAAAGATATTGTGACTAGAATATTCCAGTCTTTTTGTAGTTAGTAATTTGTTATTTAGGGCAATTATTGTTTGGATTTTTATTCAATATTTTATGTTGGTAAGTGTCTGTGTAACATTTTCTTTTGCGTTTTTAGTGTTCTTTGTGGAATTGGGGATGATTCTGCTGGACAACACCCCTGAGTAACCCTTTATTTGCACTGTTTTTTTCTCTTTTTCATTTATTTATTTTTATAGAAGAGAAAAATATAGTTTTGCATAATTTTCTGATGAATATGGATAGTGCACCAATAATTTCTTGGATTACGCGTACTTAGGTTTATGGTTAGCACTTCTATATACGTAATGTAATGGTCCCTGAAATAAAACCTAGTCCTTGACAAGAAGGCACACTAAAATTAAAATTTTAACATTCGGAGTGTAGCAGTGTTTCATTTATTGAAGGTTTACATTTCATTTTGAAATTTCTTATCCAGGGAAAATTCCCGGTTATGAGCTCCCTTTATAAATATTTGCATTTTATCTGCTGATGATCTTTTTGAAGTTTACATGATAGTATGCAATCTGTGGTGTTACCTTAATTATATTACTGTTCTATTTGTACCATGGTGTTATTACTCAGAAAATTTTCTATACAAATTACCAAAGCTAAATTCTAAACCGTTCACTCTGATTAAAAGTATAAGAAAAAAAAGGTGTTTTTATCTCAGGAGCTAACTTTTGAAAATGGCTTGGTTAATTTTTTGGAGGCAAAAGTAAGTATTCTGGTGGGAAACTCATTATTTGTAGACCTTTCATAAAACAACTTTTCAATAAGTCTCTTGTTACATGCCAGCACAAGTAATGAAGGTAGTTGAATACCCTGATATAGCTTAGTTTCCCTGACATCTTCAAGTCCATGTTAAATATATTATTGTACTCTGTACAAACTGAGCTTAATATTTGTAATGTACATACACTTAAGACAATCTATTTCATCATTACCAACAACCTCTCAAACTTATTTTTAGTGGTGATACATTGCATAAAAGGATTATTAGATAAGATGTCCTAAATGGTATATATGATAGTCTTAGATTCTTAATCTTTCCACACAGAAAATCTGCTCTCATTATCTTTTTTCGATGATGTGTATGTAAGTCACACCAGATGACTCTTCTTGTGCTCTTAAAAGTATATATTACTCTGGTGTTTAAAAATATTCTTCTCAGGCTTATTAATATTCTTGCTTAAGTATATGTAACAGGGGCTTCTGTATGTTATGTTACAAGAGACTTTAGGAGCTCTGACTACAAGTTGATAGCTGTGATGACTCTTATTTTTATCTTCATACATTTAATCAGGAAGCTCCTTGTACTATAGCGTTGTTTTCTTGAAAAGGGAGGTAACTCATTCTCTCAGTTGAAAGAAGTGAGTTACATTGTTAGCACTTGTATTTTGCAGTGAATTGATTGGGAGGTGCACTGTAAATTAACTTGCTGTGACTATACACTCAAGCTTAGTTATATTTTCTCCTTGATAATGAAATGCTTTAAAATGACATAAAGGATAAATCAAACAATTCTTCATCCTGATAGATATTGTGACAGGTGAAGAGTTACAGGTGACTTAAATATATTATTATATATTTAGTTTCTTGGTTTTACAGCCCTGATATAGGTACTATATGGTTTACTCTTTTTGAGGAAGGTTAGGCATTGATTGCTGGTTGAACGAATATATTTCCCCTTGAAGGTGAGTCAGCTGTTAGGCATTTATAAGTCTCACATGTTGTATAAATGATTAAAACTTTTTTTTGGTATTGATTAATAACATTTTTGAAGTGCTTTGGTTTTTCTCTGAATTTGAGTTTGTGTTGCATGGACATTGGTATTTGTTATCACTGTGTCTTGAGTGCTGAAGATTGTATTGTCTTTTGGTGACTGGTTTTATGTGGCTAGTAAAAAGAAATTAACTGTATGGTGCAAGTTTATAATTTTCATAGTAGTTTTGATTGGTTTGAAGATTAGGATTTTATTCTAGTTTACTTGTGATGCAAGTCACATCATTGACTAATTGATTCTGATGTCTTATTATATAAAGAAATCATGTTTGCCAAGTAAATTGCATTGTAATGTTGAACTTTTGTATTTTGAGTACCCTTGTTAGATTGTCAAATTGCTTAATTGGTCAAAGCATTTTGTTTAATTGGTAATCATTCAACATCTTCAACAGGTAAATGGAATGGTACCTTCAAAAGTACCATTGTCGTATTTTGATTGACCAGTGTGTTCAGATTGGTTGTATTTTTCAGTGGTGTTTACTTAGATAATTTTGCTCAAAAACATTTCGTCTAGCGTTCATCTTACAGTATGTCAACATGATTATAGAAAATTAATAAGACAGAAATGGTAAAAATTATCTCCTAAAAAAATCACAAATAGGACAACTCTATCAGTGGTGTTTTATAAATTGTGTAGGTTAATTATGGTTTGATCAGTTTTTCTTTTCACCTTTTCCATTGATTTTTTTTATACAAGGGAATCATTTAGTTGAATTTGAAGTAAATGTCTTATTTTGAGTTTTCCCCCTTGACTAGTGAGGTACATATAAAATACAGTAGTGAAATTAATGTTGGTATGTCAAATAGGGAAATCCACAAGCTCATGTATTTTGATATATTGACTTGTAGAAATATCTGGTGAAGTTTTTTCATATTACAAAGTAACTGTGAGATTTTTTCCATTGTGTAATTGCATGATTTTTGTTTATTAGTAATTGATTGTTAAGGATTTCTTACATTGGTCAAAAGTGTAGTTTGCAGTACATTGGTTCTGATTGGAGATTCCCAAAATAAACGTTTGTATAATTTGAGAAGGAATGGTGCTATGTCATGGTTTTGCATCCTAGGAATACTTTCTTGTCTTTTTTTAATTGCATGAAAGTTTTCTCATTATATCAGTTGTTCATTCTTTTCATTGCTTTATTAACTAAAAGCAGGGTTTGTTACATGCTTCTAACAGCATTTTAGTAGTTTATTTTTAGAGCTGCTTGGTACTTCAAGAAAAGTAACTGATTTTAAGTACGGTACATTTTTCCCAGTTGCATATTTCACATCTAATTGCTTGAATATTTAGGGAACTACAGTATTCCAATATAAAACTTTATATTATATTGGTGAGTAACCAGGGCCAGTGAGTTTGATGATTTTGTTATTGAGCCCTGGTAAGTTGAACAGTCAACAGTATGTCTAATTTCTTGATGTTAGGTTTTCCAGGCCATGATGTAACTTTCAAACTCATTGACCACAACTATAATTACTTACTGATTATTGCTTTCATAGAATGTATATGGAAACTAGGTATATTTCTCTTGCATGACCATAAGCATCGTATACAGCTCTACTTAGTTCTATTAGGAAATACAGGCCAACAATATTGACTTGTATTTTCTTGTTATTTTGGCTTAACGCATCTTATAGGCTTATCTCTGACTGTTCACTTTCTTGCTTTATAATTTCAAGTACTGTTGTTAGTTGTAAACTTTTTCAGTGGTTACAAAGATAATCCTTGAGTTATTACAAAAGCTTATGATGGTTGAAATTGTTAAGTACTTCATAGGTTTTCCTTGCTTTCTAACTTCACAGGTATTTCTTAGATTTTCCTTGCTTTTTAACTTCACAAGATTCAGGGTTCCTGAAGAAGTTGCAGTTCAAGTAAACAGTTAGTTTTAAAGTGTAATATCTCTTAATCAGGTTCATATTAACAACAGCAGTAGTGTCAGAGGCAGCTCATCAAATTTGCAGGTTCAATAAGCTAGAATGCCAGAGGAGGAGAAATTAAGTCATGAAGCTTGATAGGCCTTTTTTATAAAGTGTAAGAAGCGCAGTTATCCTTAATTTGTCTGATTATAAACTTTTATTGAAGTGTATATTGAGCACTGTTGAGCTATGTTTTCATGGTTTTTTAAACCATTCTTTTTCATTGGCTGTATGGATAGTAAATTTTTTTATTCATATGTGGATCTTACCATTTCCATCATTATTCAGATTTGATATCTTTCATGTTATAATGGAAATTATACTTTTTACTTGCTGGTGCATTTTTATCAGGGATAAGGAAGAGGCAACATTTACATTTATCTTTTTGACTACCATAAAGTTCTTTTCAAAACTTGTTTTAATTGTTTTTGATGCATAACTACTGTATTATCAAAAACTTACATAGTAGAAAGATCCCATTCGGGCAATAAGCATAGATACAATACAAGAGGTAAACTAGCTCATACTCTCCTTTTCTATATTCAATGTTGAAAAATTTTGTCATGCTATTAACACAATTATCAATACGTATATTTTCTCCACTTAAAAATGTAGGGTTTTGTGTATATATTGTAATTCCTACTCTTATAAGCTCTTTTCATTATTGCATTGCATGAGATGTCTTAATAATTCGGATTCAAGGCATGTGAGCTGTAATAATTGAGACAAATATTGTGTACATTATCTACTCACATTGTAAGTAGAGAAGTGTTTAAACTTTATTTTTTGAATGTGTTAAAAAAATAAATGCAGTTAAGGAGAGGTTCATGACATGAAAAGGTTTCTTTTGCTTGATGATGATTAATGTTAAGTCATCTTATTTTGAGGATTGATGTAATATATAATTTGTTCTTTGATAAACCGCCCATCTACAACAAGAAAGAAAACTTAAGATGTCTGTAACCCAGTTTCCATCACTATTACCCATGACTTTTTCAGTTAATTTACAAGTAAATTGTTTACTTCATAAACTAGTTCTGTTGTAGTGTATTTATTTTTCTTGTTGACATTTTTCTGTATTCTCAGTGTACACCATAGAACAAAATACAAGAGTAGATCCATATTTTGCTGAATCATTAATATATTATTGATAGTATAATTTTGTTATTCTTTCCCATATTTTTCTTACGTTGGTATTGATTTTTTACACTTTGTTTATAGCTTGTTAAAAAATTAATAATAAAAGTTTGGTATACAAAACACTTAACATATAACATGTGATTGAAGCTTCTGTTATAAATTCATGGACAAATAGATTTACAGTAAGCTAATAGTAATGGGTGATTGAATAATTTACCTTCCATGCTCCAAACCCTTTTTGTATGTGATGCCTTGTATACCTCATACTGAAGGCATTACTGGAGATTTTTGCAGCATCTTAGGTTGTCGGCTGCTTCCATTTCTAGATACTGTTTATCATCCCTTACAGTTAGTTACCAATTAGTTTGTGCATATTACTGAGCTAAAAACAAGGGCTTTCCAATTCTCATGTGTTAACACAATTTTTTTGTGTAACCATGACTGCCATAATTGCAATGTGGGTTATCACAGTAGTTTACAAGAATTTTTAAATAGGATTTAATCATACTATTTGTAGACACTTGTTTCATCTGCATCTCAATTTACTCTAATGCCTGCATGAGCAGGGGTTCAGCATAGTGAAAATTTATGTTGTGTTTTGAATGTTATAGAAGTGGTATATGATCTACTGGACAGTAGAAGATTTAATAAAACATATGTATAATGGAAACCTATTGATCAAGTTCAGGTATTTTTTTCAATATATTTAGAGGGTAATGGACATATAATGACAGGTACTGCTAAAGAGAACAGTGTGCTGCTTTGAACACTGGCTTTATATAATTTGTGGAGCAAAAACTTCCTATGTTGAACATATGACAATAATTTTGAGAGGCTTTTAAAGCACTTTCAGTTACTGAAAATTGCAAATATCTGTGATGGCATGACTTCAGTAACTCAATTGCCAACCATATTTTAGACTAACACCTGTGAAAACAGGTGTAATACATATTAGGTAAAGAAAATTTTAGTTTCAACCAATGATATTGCAGAGAATTCTACTCCAGAGAAGGATTTTGATCTGTTTGTTTTAATTCCATAATTAGAGCCTTTATATGTTGTATGTTCCTTTCTATGTTGCTTATGACATGTCGAGGCATGCACACATTTTTATGATAGATAACACTGGTGTCTGCAGGCAAATACTTTAGACAATCAAAAAGGGGTAAATTTTATCAATGGATTATTTTCTATAAACATTGGTAAGTCACATCTTCATTGCACTTTGCATGGTTATTAAGTTACATTGGTTAGCGAGAGCAGAGACTCACAACTTTCAGCTTATTTGGACTTTAATACTCATGCAGAATCTGAACTCTTCAATTGGAATCGATATTTATAGTCTAAAGTAACTATCGTTGTTATATGACAGCCCTCAAGCTATGTCTGATTGTTTTAGTACCAATTTTAATGCATTTATACTTTTGGCTTTGATGTGTGTAATGTGGGCTTTCCAGTTAGAGTTGGTATTTTCAGATTAATCCAAAGGACCTAAGTTTGGTAAGTACCAGATTGTTTCTCAGTATTAATATGTGAAGTCAAATAAACTAATTTAAATTCCATGTGGTACCTGATTTGTGATATTGTTTGTTGCTGCAAGAATAATATGCCGCTCAAAACATTTCCTTACCAGGAAGCCATTTTCAACTTTACATACCCCCTCATTTTGGGACCACCTTGACGTGGTGAGGGGGCTCTCGAACCTCAGGAATTTCTTCCTAGGTTCGAACCTAAGAGTCCCATATAACATTATATATTTTTGGGTTAATATTTGTATATTTTTCCACTTTTGTCAAAATTTTCCATATCTAACAAATAAGAAAACATATCATAGCTTGGGTTGAAGTTAAATCCAAAGCTAATTAGTGAGAACTGGTAGATCCATCGTCTACCCAACAATATTTGGACCTGGGTTTCCAGGCAGAACTATTCTGTGGAGCTGGACCACAGATTCCAGGGGGGCCTGGTTCTAGGACTAGAACTCTCAGCATTCTGTTTGGTTTGCTCATGACGTGATTAGGATTGGACTAATTGTATTATTGTAATACTCTTAGTTCTACCAAGCAGGTATTGCTTACAGTTGGGCCTTACTAATTGTGTTATGCCATCCCCTTTTGGGGTAGGGTAGGGATGCGGACATTTCGGAGTTATTTCTCGCTTGTGCCATTGATGGAAGATGTAACTTCAATAAAAGCCAATGTCTTTTCAAAATGTATTATTTTTTTCTTTGATTATTGTGCTAAATAGACCTAAAGTTTTTAGTATCCCTGGACCCCCCCTTGATGGACAAAATTTGGCACAGTTGATGAACATTGGAAGTTTATCCCCAAATCTCCCTTAGTCAGTTCAAGATAATAATCTAGCAAAGGAACATCCAGTTCCAAATAAATTATATGATCCAAAACACCCGTCAGGGCCCATAAAAATTCTACAACAAAGTAAAAAAGAAATAGAAATGATCTTAACCCAACACTGGTGCATTTTGTTAAGCTTTTTGGACCAGATAACTGGTCGAGATTTCTAATACTTAAAGCTGAAAATGAAATATCAACAGCAATACTAGAAAACAAATTATTGAACATATGTCCAACATAAGAAATGGAATGCCGATATATCAAAGAAAATGATTGGTTACTTTAAGTAACCACCAAAAAACAATCTACCACCTTTTTAGATATAAAGAAATAAATGGCACGAAAATGTCAATAATAAGTCGTAACATTAAATTATATACAAGGGATAGTCATTTTACCCAACATTGGAGAAGAAGGACTACCCTCAAAACACCTGATACTTGACTCCCTTATATTAAGATTCAGTAATATACACGATTTAGAAGTCTACTCACTTCCAAGTAGGAAGATAAAAATAAACAAATTAATATTGCAAAAATAAAATTTACAGACCAAGATCTCCCACTCAAAATACAAATTCTTGGACAAAATAGAGAAGTGCGTCCATTTATACCAAAACCACTTCAGTGCACTCAATGATCAAAGCATGGGCGCACATACAAAAAGGGCCATAATAAAGCAGTATGCGTAGTGTCTGCATCAGACACCTATACTACTAATTGGAAATGTAAATCCCCAAAATGTATTAACTGTGGACAATCCCATCACGCTAAATCTAGGGAATGCTCCTTTTATCTATACAACACAGAACTTCAGTTGTTAATAAATCGAACAGGACTGTAAGTCAAAGAAGCTAGACTTGAGCCAAAAGTAAGAGGAGTCTATAATCCATCTAAAAATCACTCTTTTCACAAATATAACTAAAAATCTAAATATCAATCACATTAATAACAAGCCAGATAATGCAAGCATACAAACTAATTCTCATGTCAGTAATACTGAACCCCAAAACAAGCATGATGATATATCTACTCGTACCATTACTAACACTGAAGATTCAGATATCCATGGAAAAGACCTTCCAATGGAAGAGGAGTCAAATATAATATAATAATAATCAAACTGACAAAAAGAAAAGAATACTGAAATGAGCTTCACTTAAGGGAAAAAAATTGAATATTGAAAATTACAATCAATCCAAAGAAACTCCAACTGCATCAGGAGAAAATTTAAAAAAAAAGATATTGTATTAACCTAATCACAAGTGGAAATACACAGTTACCCTCAATCCCAATCAAACAGCCAACATCTGGACAGTAAAGAATCAATCACTATACAATTCCCAACAGATAATGCTAATGAAAATCATAACATTAAACCAAACCAAAATAAAACACTCTCATGCCAACCATCCACAAGACCCAAATATTTCACTAATAACAATAAAGCAAGTAACCCATCATACCAACATTCCTTATCATTACAGAAAAGGACTAATAGAATTACAAAACCAGAAATTTCTAAAGCTAGAAGATCAAATACTTCTGAACCAATAACTAACATCACCAAACATGCTTCGTCTTGTGGTTGTAATGAGTGCCTCATAGGTGGGATCAATTCAAATGCATATAAACTTCGAGACAAGGTAAAATCGGCAATCAATTTACAGAATTTAACACTTAATTCCTCCCAGTAATGGAATATAAGATTATCCAATGGAATATAAATGGCCTTTTAACCCGACTACATCTGGGTGAATTCAAAGAATCCTATGAGACCACAACCCAATATATGTATGTACCCATATAACATAGACCCCACAAACATTTGAAAGTACAAAATTGCTTGTTATTCACCAACTGATGGTGGAAAACTAGGCACAGCAATGTATGTTCATAATAGTATCACCTATGAAATTTTAAACATATCAGATAACAGCTATCAAATTATATATGCCAGATAAAAATATGATCACAATTTGTAACTTATACAACCAACCAAATTTTAATTAATATTTCAGTGATCTACCAGCATTACTTAATAGCTATATGAACCCCTACTTAAAGCAGGAGATTTTAACACTCATAGTCCCTTTTGGGATAACAGTTTCCCTGCTGACACACCAGGAACAAAATAGAGAAATACGTATTGGAGCATGACCTATGCTGCCTAAATGAAAGTGATGTGCCAACTTATTTCTCTAATACCCGCTTAACCTGTTCTTCACTCGACTTAGCTGAAAGACTTGAGTAGAATGTCCTGGATGACTCATATACCAGTGACCGCTTCTCCATAGTCCTTATTTATTTAAATAATAATAAAATATTGCCACCTGTAAATATAATATCCAAAAATCACATTGGGACATTTATAATCTACATACCAGAAATATATCACAATACAGCATGTGAATTCTTCACGGATTTCATAATAAATGCTGCTGATAGAAGCACACCCAAAAAAATCCCCCTGTCCCATGGTGGACTCCAACCTGAGCAACTTTAAGCAAAACCAAACACGTATTAAGTCAAAATCTTAGCAGACTTGAGAAAGACACGGCTCAAAGCCCTCAACAAATTGCCCAACCATACAAACGTTCTAAACAAGATAGTGGTCATCAATATATACAGGGTGATTAAAAAAGAATGACCCTATTTCATGATTAAATATTTTATGAAGGAAAAATAGCAAAAAATAAAACTTATAATACAAGTATTCTACTAACAGTCAAGTTTTATTTCACATGTTACAAGTGCTCAATATGGCCACCCCTTGCGGCACGAACAACATCAATATGATATGAGAATTCTTCCCAAACAGGTCAGTTGGCAATGGCGGAACAAAGAGGCAGTTTTTCATTTAAAAATGCTCCAACTGATAAGCTCCAGTGGGGAGGCGCCCCATCTGGAAAACTTAAAACATCGAATAACAACAGAGATCGATTCAATTGATCCTGATGTGCTTCAACGTGTTTGGGAAGAATTCTCATATCGTATTGATGTTGTTCGTGCCGAAAGGGGTGGCCATATTGAGGACTTGTAACATGTGAAATAAAACTTGACTGTTTGTAGAATACTTGTATTATAAGTTTTATTTTTTGCTATTTTTTCTTCATAAAATATTTAATCATGAAATAGGGTAATTCTTTTTGAATCGCCCTGTATAACAATCAATTAGTACATTAAACCATTATATAACAAATAAATATAATGCCAAATTTTGAAAACTTTTAATATCTTAGAAAATATTATCATGGAAAAATTATGTATCAAGTTTGTCAACAAATACATCTATGAAAGATATTTGGCAAAAAAATAAGGAAAATTAATGGAAAACATACAAGACACCCAAGAAGTGCAATAAACCAAAATGGGAAACTATATCATGACCCATATGAAATCTCTAATCTAATAGGGAAACACTTTGAAAACATAAGTGCCTACTCCAATCTAAATGAAAATTTTCAAAATATAAAAACACAAGGAAAAAATACCATGCTCAATTTTGGAACTAGTATTGAAGATCTAGAATATAATTATGCATTTAATTTGGATGAATTAAACAATGCTCTAGATTCATGCCATCCATCGGCCCCAGGCTCTGATAAAATATCATTTGAAATGGTACAAAGACTAGCCCCCATTGCCAAATCATATTTACTAAAATTCTATAACACCATCTGGATGAAAAGTGTTTTTCCTGATAAATGGAACTTGCCATCATTATCCCAATAAACAAACCTGGGAAAGATTCAAGTAATCCACCCAATTATAGACCTACATCTTTGACAAGCTGTTCTTAAGCTGTACTCTTATTTGCTTTAGCAATCAATGATTTTACAATAAATTTACCAAAAGGAGTTAAAAACCGCTTGTATGTCGATGACTTTGCCATATACGTATTATACAAGTAGCACACTACGACATGCCAAAAGAACCCTCAATACAGCCATCACAAATATTACCTACTGGGCAAATTCAGTAGGATTCCAATTTTCAATGCAATAATTTTCTATAAAGATATAAGATGGTTAAAACACCAAACTATATAATACCGAAATTAAATTCTGCACAAATGTTAAATACCTAGGAATGGTGTGTGATCAGCACCTGAACTGGAAAGCACACCTCAAATATAATAAAGCAAAAGGCATAAAAGCCCTTGCCATGTTGAAAAAAACTATCGCATACCAAATGGGGAACTGGACGTAACACCATTCTAGCGTTATACAAAGCAACAGTACTATCTATAATAGATTATTGTTCCTCAATATATTCATCTGTCTCAGAAGCTACATTAAAATATTAGATGCATTGGATCATGAAGGAATACATTTGTGCATGGGAGCATTTCGATCATCCCCTATAAACTCCCTGTTAGTAGAAGCAGGTATATTACCCCTAAAACATCACCTCAACTGAACTGTGCATAGGGGCCTTTCCCTTCAAGCAGGAACATCTCCCGCCGCTACCTGCTTTTTGAATTATAATAAAAGATTTGGAAACCATAGTGCTAGCTCTTTCCCACAAAGAACCAAATATTTAGTGAATTCGCATAATATTACACCAGTTTTCCATCCGGCAATGGAACTCCCACCACCCTGGACTTTGAGATGAGTAAAAATATGTACTGCTCTATCATATCTTCTAAACAGGAATATGGCAAACACAGAGATATACCGCCAACATGCGTTGGAGCTCATCAGAAGAAGGGAGATCAACTTTGTTATCTATACAGATGGATCGAAAAACAACACAGGAGTGGGAGCTTCAGCATTCTCAAAAGATAAATTAGTTAAAATAAGTCTTCCCCAAATAGCATCAGTATACACTGCAGAACTCACAGCCATACTAATAGCACTGGACTTTTAATATCAGAGAAGAGAACAATTTTCACCATAATTTTCAGTGACTCAAGAGGTGCTATAGAAGCTATAAAAACACCTTGTACAACAAAACCAAATAAAAATACATAAACTTATTCAGTCAGAACTATTAGGTAATGAAAATATGTTGGATTCCAGCACATGTGGGAATTGAGGGAAACGAAAGAGCAGATAAAGCTCCCATATTAACTTGCACTATTCCATCAACAATGACACACGCCCGTGTCAGACAAGGTGACCTCTGTCACGGCTTTATTATATCAAGACTGGCAAACAGATTGGACATCAGTGCCAACTACAAACAAACTGAGAAATATAAAAAGTGAAGTTCAATAATGGATGTCATCATCTCAAAGAGAATGAGCTAAAGACTATGTATAGGCCATACTAGATTTTCAAGCGGTCATTTGATGTCAAATCCATATTCATACCCAATGAAACGTAGTGGATGGCAAACACCAATGACTGTCCAACACTTATCGATTCTCGGCCATTCCATTGAGGAGTGAGAGATGTGTATTTCTGGTGATAGAAATTCACTCTCGACGTGGTTCGGAAGTCACGTAAAGCCGTTGGTCCCGTTGCTGAATAACCACTGGTTCCATGCAACGTAAAAACACCATACAAACAAACAAAACAAGGAACCTTATATTTTCGAAACCCAACATTAAAAGGGTTAAAAGGGATTCTTGCTGAAGGCAAAGATTTCTTATTTAATAGAATCAGCATGTTCCAAAGTAAAACCAGTTATCTAAATACAGTTTTTTTTTTTTTTTCTTTTTAGGATTGATTCTTGAAAACCAGGCCGAGA
>NC_087200.1:85316943-85419443 GCF_015104395.2 Macrobrachium nipponense | reverse complement strand
TGACTCTTAGCCCTAGCAAGTTAGTTCCAAAAACTGTATCAACGCCTGCATTTCTTTAATGAATAAAGCAATTATACTACCCAGCCGCAAATTCCTGAGATGTATTTATGTGTATATATATATATATATATATATATATATTATATATATATATATATATATATATATATTATATATATATATTATATAGTATATATATATATATATATATATATATATATATATATATATATATACACACACACACACACACACACACACACATATCTCACGAATTTGCGGCTGGGGACGGCTTGAACCTCACTTAAACCCACCATAATAAGAGATCGTGCATAAAACGACGTATGCTCAACTATTCAGTGGTATTGTTTGTGGCAATGATTGCTAACATATTTTAATTCCTGAGAGCATAGTTTGAATGCCATCGTTGTTGGCCAGGGTTTAATTAGCCTATCCTTGACATTCCTTGTAAGGAAGTTTTACATGAGCTATGTCCTTGTCATATATATGCTAATACCAATTTTAGTTTACGACCCATTAAAGATTGTTAGTTAACAATATTTAGCAATGACGAAAATATATTATTAGGAGGAAAAGGAAAAAGGCGCGATTTCCTAATTACTTAAGCCTTAATTGTGTTATATAGTTATGCAACATTCCCGGAATTTATACCATTTTTAACTTAAAACCGTTTCTTGTAAAGGGGTTGACTCACCATACACACCACTATTCCACGAAGCAAAGTACTCACACGTTACATTTACTTTTTAGAAGAAAATACACATAAGTCATGTGCGGTAATTACCACATGACACTAGCTATTCATATTAAGAATAGCATTCAGAAAATAAAATGGAAAGACAATATTATTATCCTGTGGGTGATAGTGCCATCTAGGTGCACTTTAGGCATTTTAGAAGGTTCTTGCAGCGTCCCTTTGGTTCCTAGCTGCAACCCCCTTTATTCTTTATACCGTACCTCCGTTCATATTCTCTTCTTTTAGCTTGCTATCAATCCCCTCCTAACACCTGTGTCATAGTGCAACTGCGCGGTTTTCCTCCTGTTACACCTTTCAAACCTTTCTCAGTTTTCCTTTAGGTGATGAATAACCTCATAGTTCCCAGCTTTTGGCCTTTTGCCTAAATTTTACATTCCATTACATTCCAATGGAAGGTATTTTGAACTTCCAGCTGCAAGCTTCATGAATAATGGCAATTCCATTACCGTACCCGTGACGTCGCGGGTCACGTGGCCCAGCCTGGCTGTTTTCACACCAAGAGAAATTAAGAGGCAGATTTGCCTCGCCCATGAAATCGCTAATATAGGGAAGTTAAGCATTTAAACTCATATAATTTCATTAAGAAAACTAAGTATTTATATGTTATATAAAATACATTGCTTAGTTGTCATTTATTTTTATATATATAATCAAATATTTTTTTAATTCTGTTGTATAAATTTGTATTTTTCTTAATCAAAATATATTGGTCTCAATGCTAACTTTCCTCTATTAGTGATTTTCTGGCCGTTTCAAATTCGGCCCCGTTCATTTCTTACGGAGCGAAAACAGACAAGTGGTACAGGGAGCGGAGGTGATTGCGTCACAGTACGGTCAGTGCCATATTAACCTTTGCTGGGCAGAGAGGCACACTTCTTTTGGGCCCTAGCCTTCTAAATAAAACTAATTTCACACACATATATATACGTGTATATAATAGCGATGTATATAAATAAGTATTTATATATATATACATATATATATATATATTATATATATATATATAAATAATAAATATATAATATATATATATTATATATAATATATATTATATATAGATATATATATATATATATATATATATATATATATATAATATTAATATATATAGTATATATATATATGATATATATTATATACTCACATTTTAATTTATATTCATCTCTAAATGCAGTAGATTGAGTAAAAATATAAAAATGGCATATATTATACAAATATAACGCCAGAAGGCAGTATGAAAAAAATATTAGGCAATAGACTTGCAATAGTACTTTAGGTGCCTTTTTACCTGCAGATTCATGTATCAGTTGGTCAAAATTTTTTTGTAATAGTTCACTCTCAATACTCATTACTGACAAATGAATCTAAGCTCTTGTGACATTGATGCTCGAAGTTTTTTTTTTATCCGTTTCAGTTTTGAAAATGAGCGTTCACCACTGCAGTTTGAACACATCAAAGATATATACTACGCAGAATAATGTCAAAATTTGGAAAAGGTGATTTTAGTTTTTTCTCCTGAATAAGACGATGCATAAATATTTCATGCGACTCTTCCTGTTTTTTCCTCAGCGCACAATTTTACAAATTCTGAAAATTGAAGTAATTCACTACCAACTAACTCTTCCTCAATATCATTTGGGTATAGAAGTGCAAGTGTCTGACCAGCAGTATATATATCATCAATGCTCATTGTATCGCTTCCAATATTAGAGGGGTCAGTGACAATAAATTGCAATTATCACCAGATCTAGTCATACACGTCGCATTATTGCCTGATCTAGTGCTGCCTTTGTAACACTCTTGTTTGAATAGTTATACCAATGGTGAAATGAAGTTATAATTCAATTTATTATTACTAGGTAATTATTATAATGAACATCATTATGCTCATTATGAAAAATAATAAGAGAAATTTTTTAATAATAATAATATTTTTATTATTATTATTATTAATAATAATAATAATAATAATAATAATAATAATAATAATAATAATAATATTCTCACAGCCAACTAAAGTTGCCAGCCAACTCATTTACCATAAAATGTTAGCTATTTATAAAATACGGAACTCTATCTATTAGTCTACTTTTGTTTTAATGAGGAAGGATTATGAATTTTTATTAATTCTGGTTAAGAAATTATTTTTAATATTGAAATGTATTAAAAGTCACGTAGTCGGTAGGTAGATGCATGTACGGCGTTCTCCAGCTCAAGGAGTTGCACATTTTTTTTTTCAAACTGACTTTTCTTTGTCAATTGCTCTTAGAATATCCGAAGAAACTGCTGTGGAAAGTTTTCCCATTCCTAGAAGCATCTTGCTTTGAGCGTTCTGATAGTGCAAATGTTGCGTATCAGTGGCAAGTTAAAAAAAAAAAGCCATTGTTCCATGTATGGTTTTATTTGGATAAAAAATATTATATATTGCATATGCTGCTTAAAAGAATAAACATTGTCTCCCTTTGGGAATAGTTCCGTCAGTGTACCTCGAGCGGTGCATTGTAGGCTTTACCTAAGTTTTGAAATGTTATGCACTGCGTTAAAATAAAAGAATTGTGTTACTATTTGTAATCTGAGGGGCTAGAGCAGAGTCACGTGTCGCCAATACAGATGCATTCTATGATTAGTTTGTAGCAAGACTGCAATGCAGGGAGATCGCATAAGAAACGTTTACCCTTAAGTAGAAATAAAGACTGAAAGGTCAAGCTCATGTAGTAGTCAGTACTCTTACCATTATTACTGTTAGTTAAAATGCTGAAAGTTGTTGGAAGATACATTAAGAAGATGGCTTCGTACACGATCATTATGAAACTAGCAAAGAAAACACGGCTTGGACGCTAGCAAGCTGCTGGTTGTATTGGTGCAAGTATAGACACCTTTGAAGAGCAGTGCTTCGTGAGCTAGTGAATGGCAATACTTCATGCGTGAATGGGTATCGATGAATGGCAATAAATGAAAAGCGAAAGTTGAATGCCTCGGCGTTCAAGAACCAGAAACTGATATATTAAACATAAAAAATGTCATAAACCAGGGTCAGTTTTCTAGGCCTAGCATAGAGTTCCCGTATGGGGGCACCGGGGTGTTGTGTCATGAGTGTACCTTACACGGTGCACTGTAGGCATTTAGTTACGGTTCTTTGCAGCGTTCCTTTGGCCCCTAGCTACAACCCCTTTCATTCCTTTTAATGTATCTCCAATCTTATCTTCTATCTGACTTCCCTCCCTTTCCTAACAGTTGATTTGTAGAGCAACTGCGAGGTTTTCCTCCTGCTACACCTTTAAAACTTCTGTGCTCTGTTTCCCTTTCAGCGCTGAATAACATTACAGATGCCAGCGCTTGACCTTGGCCTAGATTTCATACTTCATTCCATTCTTAGTATGAAGTAAGTTCCGCAATGAAGAATGGCATATAGCGAAAGAGTGTAGTGACATATCAGTTAGCCTACTACCATGCGGGAGCGGCCCAAGTCGATTGTACTGATATTACAAAGAACACCTTTTTTTTTTTTTTTTTTTTTTTTTTTTTTTTTTTTTTTTATCCTATCTATAAGTACTCAGCGATCCTTATGAAAGATTATTTAATAACCTAAATTTTTCCTTTAAACATATGTTGTGTTTAATTTTCTGATGGGAACTGCCAATGAGGCCAACTTTACTGATAATGTTTAGTGACTTGGTTTTTTTATTTTTTTTTTAATTAACGATGTAACATTTTTTTCGCATAAAAGGTAAAGGATTAACTATAAGATTATGCGTAAAGGACAATATTATGAAAATGGGGAAAGAATATTCTGCTAAAGACACGATGGTGAAAATATTGTCTGAATCACTTAAATAGCTAACTATTATGTTAATAAACTGGTTATTTGATAAATAGAGCCACCGTCTTAACATGGTTGGGTCCTAGTTTTGGACCTACTGATGTGTTTCAGACTTAAGTAAAAGCCACCTCACTTTACATATGGGGGAGAAAATAATTACAACAGAACTTGCTTTATCAGCAGTTTCTTGCCATCGTCCTTTTTGAGACCGATAATCATCCCACTAAAACGGTGAAATATCCATAACATTGTATGTCTACGTACGTCTTAAGTTTAGTTGTCAATCACACTATAATCCAGTTCTGCCCTGGCTTTTGTTTCTTTAAATTCTGCATAAAATCATTGCAAAACGAAAAGCATAGGGTAAGAATTAGTCACGAAGACTGTAAAGACCTGTTTCTAATAGAAGTCCCATTTTCTAAAAAATATTTTGATGACATTCTTAGCTAAATTCTCGGCTTGTGTCGACATTTCTCCTTTTTTTAAGTTTTAAGACTCTCTCTCTCTCTCTCTCCTCTCTCGCTCTCTCCTCTCCTCTCTCTCTCTCGTTCTCTCGTTCTCTCTCTCTCTCTCTATATATATATATATATATAATAATATATATATATATATCTATAGATATATATAAATATAATTATTTTACATATAATAATTATATATATAATATATATAAATATATATAATATATATATATATTTACTATAATATGTATATATATATATATATATATATATTATATATATATATATATATATATATATATATATACATGTAGTTTCTGATGCCACGCCTGATCGTTTCCTCGTCTCTTATTGTGCCTTCTTTACATCAGTGACTTCCTTCAAACTTCTAGACTTTACGTATTCTTATGAAGATGATGCTGCTATTAATAGATATCATCCTAAGTTCTCGTCGGTTTTTTTTACCAGTCATTCATGCTTAATCATATGTAATGCTATCAGTGGAGATCTGGGTAATAGCATAAAATAATTCTTCACTAATATATAGTTCATGTATAAATGCATGAACCATATCTTAGTTTGATTTATTTATCATGTGTATTATGGCTATTTAACATTAATGTGGTAGCAAACCACTTTTTTACCGTAAGCCCTAACCAAATGATTATAAGGGATCACAATAGGGAACCAGTTTTTTCTTATTTGCTTCAAAATTAATTGTAAACACTCCCTAAATACAAGAAAAGCAACTGAAACAATATATAGGCCATGTGAGCAATCGGTAATATTCACGAGGAAAAATGAAAATGCTTGAAAAATTAATGTGACATTAGTAATTAAAAAGATAATCTTGGATATCTTGTCCAGTCTGGACGGGTATGACGTGCCCCTATTATCTCTTCTTGACCACACCTGCTCTGGTACCGCCAGTCTGTGCAGGCACTTGTGCTTTGTGGATGGAGATTCTCCAGGAGCTCCAGTCAGCGAAGGGATTTTCTTGGAGGTCGTGGAAGTGTTGACAGGTTCAGTCAGAAAATCAACAGCAGGTGTTTACCAAGTAAAGTGGACGAACTTCTCAGGTTGATGTCGTTCTATGGGTATCTCTCCAGTCAGAACTACTATTCTGTAGATTGCAGTTTCTAGCCTACCTCCACTGTGATAAGGTCATCTCTGTGTCTGCCGTTAAAGGTTATGACTTGACCCTTTGCCTACTAGCCTAGAGAGACTTTGGACTGCGATGTTACACCTAAGACTTTTCTTGACAGATGTGACATTGGCAAAGAGAGAGACAAATTACATTTTTATTTATTTATTTATTTAACTTTTTTTAGTGCAGCACTTTGAGAGATAAGAATCATTTTCATGTTTGCATCCTAAGTTTGTGGTAGAAGCTCAGAACCTGTCATTTCCCGACGAAAGATACAGATCTTTCTTGATTAACCGCTCCCCCGAACTTTTAGGCAGTGGATAAGACGAGTTGCTTTTGTCTGGTACTACCTGCACAGTAATATATATATTATATATATATATATATATATAATATATATATGATATATATATATATATATGAGAGAGAGAATGTAAATTTATTCTTGGCCATTTTTTTTAGTACTCTGGGTGACACTGCGAGCAAATTATCTTTTAATTGGTATGACATCCGAACAATTTGAGTTTATTGACTTGTATGTTTATATATTTTCAACTTTTGATTTATTTTGTTGCTGTATTTTACTTCTCGCATGTGCAGGATGGACCGAAAGTCTTGTTACCCCTACCAAAAAGTACCAACAATAGAGGTACAAGTATTGCAATGATACAAAATGCATTTCCTGGATTTAGTTTGTTCACTATAAGAACAATTGAATGAAATAAGAACACTGAAACAATAGAAGAACAAGTAATATAGTAATAGAGAAGAAGATGTACTGGATTCAGTTTATATGCTTTCAGCCATCTGAAATAAAAAAATAAACAATATTAGGACAAAAAATCGTGAAAATTAAAATAATATTTAGGGGTAACAAGAATAAACCGATTCCGGGATATGTATTTTGTATTATTGCAATACTTGTACCTCTGTTGTTGGTACTTTTTGGTAGAGGTAACAAGACTTTCGGACCACCCTGTACATTCACGTAAACGGATTCCGTGTGTGCGTGTTGAAAAGGAGTAAGTGGGAAATAACCAGTGACTGACCTAATCCTAGGTCGAACTTTTTCGAAGGACAAGTCCAATTATTTACACAGTGAAGAATGGCGTGAGCAATAGTTTCTTATTGGTTGGTGAAGGCGAGAGGCATTCTTTTTAAAAGGGTAGAGGAGAGGACCTCAGTGGTGGTGGTATGAGGGCAGGCAGGGTAGTTTCTAGGAGTCTGGTCTGCGGGTCGCAGCCAGCCAGACTGAGCCAGTCACTCAGTTTACGCTAGAGAGCGGTGAGAAGTAGACGTGTTGTGTGCTTATTTAGTTCTCTCGTTGCCTGTCAATGGGACTCCAATCCGACTGATTGTAATAGGACTACTTTAGTCTTCTTATGTCATTCTTAGATTTGATAAGGTTGCATTTAGGGATAGACCCTCACTTTGACTCCATATTTGATATAAATTGTGATATTTTTGAAGGTGCTTATCTTCGAAGTATATATATATATATATATATATATATATATATATATATATATATATATATATATATATATATACACACACATTTATTTATTTATTTATTTTTAGGTGTTGGTACAGTGAACTATTATGAGAGGAGGATGTTTCTGTTTTCAGGTCACATGTGGCTGACGTAAATTTTTAATTCGTAGGTATACTCTTATTAGATATTTTTTCTTCGAAGATGAGCATGTTATTACTGTATTAATATTAAAGTGCCAGATTCACCCGTTCTCATATCAGTCCTGTAGTTAGAATAATCATAGGCCTAGTTTAGATTTCTTTTAGTTTAGAAAAAATGAGCCATGACTGCACAGAATTTCTTGGGTTTTTATTATTGCTTCGGTGACCAAAGTCATTGCAATGCCAATTACATAAAAAATAAAGTTGTATGTGTATATTGAAACTATTTGCTACAGATGTGTCTGCGAATGGTAAGCCACACAAATTGAAGTACCTAACTCGGTTGATAATGAAATAGTCACGGACGGCATCCTGAAAGTTAACTGATTAACAAACAGCTTTCATCCTCATCATCATAATCCTTGTTTATTTTTGGAGGATATCAATTGGGCCGTCAGGCTGCCCCGCATATTTATCATTTACAGCTTACGTTTTTCATGGGCGAAAAGTTCGTTGTTATAACTGTTTTATAACGTGCTTGTTTATGAGGGTGTTGACTATTTTAGAATGTGTACTGTTCATGGAATTCAAATGGCATTTATATATTTATGCAGTATTAATTATTTTCGAGATTTATATCAGCGTAATTCAGTGCCATGCTATAAACATGCACATGTGAAGCGTGAGCGAATGAAACACCGGTCTCCTTAGTTTCTCGTCTTGGAATATTTGGTGCTTTTCGCTCTAACTTGTGTGTGTATCGTGTATATTTGTACAGTATATAACACGCTGTCCCGTATCACTTCATTCAGGAAAATATTGCTTGCACTTTTCCGAAACCTCCTCTCTCTCTCTCTCTCTCTCTCTCTCTCTCTCTCTCTCTCTCTCTCTCTCTCTCTCTCTCTCTCTCTCTCTCTCTCTCTCTCTCTCTCTCTCTCTCTCTCTCTCTCTGTTATGTCTCCTGCGTGTGTTTTTTACTTTCATCTAAGAGACTTATAGTTATAATAAACAAATTATTTTTCTTAATCATTACGTAATCCCTTAGCTATCTTTTCTCATTTGTCCGGAGACTTTTCACATACATGAACTTCCACCATCAAGACTTTTGTCCGTTGTCTTTTCTAAATCAAATTCCGTCCGTATATCTTCGCACGAGTGCTTAGCAATGTTACGACCGAAAGATACAAATCTTATCACTTACATATATAGAGTAAATACTATGATTGATGAGAGGATGAAAGGAATGGAGTAAATGCTATGGATGATAGTGGGATGAAGGGGGGGGGGGGGGATTAAATGCTGTGGATGATAGTGGGATGAGAGAGATGGAGCCAATGCTATGGGTGATAGTGAGATGAGAGGGAGGAATTAAATGCTATGGATGATGCTGGGATGAGAGATGTGGAGTAAGTGCTATGGATGATAATGGGATGCGAGGGAGGGATTAAATGCTATGGATGATAGTGGGATGCAAGGAAGGGAGTAAATGCCATGGACGATAGTGGGATGACAGAATTGGAGTAAATGCTATGGATGGAGGTGGAATAAATGCTATGGACAATAGTGGGATGAGAAAGGTGGAGTAAATGCTCGGGATGAGAGATGTGGAGCAAATGCTATGAACGATAGTTGGATGAAAGAGGTGGAGTAAATGCTATTGACAATAGTGGGATGAGAGGTGGAGTAAATGCTATGGTTGAAGGAAAAATATGGCAGTTTCTGTTAAGTTCACTGAAAGCACTCCGTAATTAAGGTATATGTATGTAATATATATTATAGGTATATATAAACACCATTTGCTTAAGTATGGAGAGTATATATATATATATATATATATTTATATATATATATATATATATATATATCAATGACAGATAAAAGTACAAAACATTAAAGCACTTGAAGACTGCGAACTTATCACCGAAATATAGCCAAGGTGAGATTTTTTTTTTTTTTTTTTTGTATACTTTGGTTCTTCGGTTGTTGGTTTGCAGACTTATCGTATTCATTGGTGGGAAAGTGAAAGGTAGGTTCTTGAGACACATATTTCTATCATATCGTGAACACTGGTAGCAATTCTACCTTTTATATCTCTTTCCCTCTCCAGCATTTTATATGTTGGGTCATACGAATTCTTTGTTCAACATTTGAAATGCATAAATGACGCAAGCATTAATTAAAATGAGAGACTAGTCCCTTTAGTAATTTAACTTTCTGTGTCCTAAATTGGATGTCATGGAAGCTTAATTAGGTTTTAAATTATTCAAGGTAAACTGCCGATATCTCACTAACGAGAGATTACAAGTGGTCTGAGAAGCTGCTTTGTTTTCATTATCTGGAATGATTGTCTTCTGTGGCGGGTGCAGGTGCAGGCAAGGGTTGTAGTCAGTGGCTAATTCCTTGGGGGAGGGGGTTACATTTAATGGCTGGTGAAGGGAGGGTTATATTCAGTGGGTAATTATGGGTGGAAGGGAATTGCATTCAGTGGATGGTACCGAGAGTTGTGATCAGTGGCTGGTGCAGGAGTTTCTTCAGTGGCTAGTGCAAGGGGGGCGGTGGGGGCGTGTGATAGAAGTGGCTAGTTCTCTGATGGTGGGAGGTTGCATTCATTGGCTGGTATTAAGAGGGTTATGCTCAAGTGAGTAGTGCTGGGGTGTTCGTTCAGTGGCTAGTGCAAGTAGGATTGTATTCAGTGGCTAGTTGTTGGGAAGTTGTATGGTGCAGGAAGTGTTTATTAAATGGCTAGTGCAGGGAGGGTTTTATTCAGTGGCTTCCTCGGGCGGTGGGGTCTGGGATAGTATTCAGTGGCAGGTGCTATGAGGGTTGTATTTAGTAACTGTTGTAGGGGTGTTTCTTCAGTGGCTAGTGCAGAGAGAGTAGTAGCTAGTTTCGAGGGGGTGGGGGTTTACTTTCAATGATTTCGGCTAGGGTTGCATTCAGTGGTTGTTGCAGCAGTTTATTCAATGATTAGTACAGGGAGAGTCGTATTCAAGAGGCTTGTTCTTGTTGGGGGGTGGGGGGTGGTCACATTCAGTGACTGGTGCATAGGTGTCTATTAAGTGGCTATTTCTCAGAAGAATGTTATATTCAATGGTGGTGCTAGGAGGGTTGTATTCGGTGGGTGGTTGCAGTAGATGTTTATTCAAAGGCTATTGTAGGTAGGGTTTTATGCAGAGACTAGTTTCTGAGATGGGTTTACATTCAGTGGCCTGTGCAGAAAACTTTGTATTCGGGGTCTGATTCAAGGGGTGGGTTGGGTTGGGTTTGTATGCTGTGGTTGGTGCTGTGAGTACTGTATTTAGTGGCTGGTGCAGGGATGATTGTATTTGATTTGGTGCAGGAGTGGTTGTATTTGCTAGCTGGTGAGGGGAGGGTTGTGTATGATGGCTGGTGCTGGGAGGGTTATATTCGTTGGCTAGTGCAGGGAGGGATATTCAGTGGTTGATGTAGGATGGATGGTATCTGCTGGTTGGTTCAGGGAGGACGTCATCAATGGTTAGTGAAGGGAGGGTTGTGTTCAGTGGCTTGAGCCGGGAGTTTGTATACACTGTGGCTGGTGTAGAAAATGTTTTATTCTGTGGCTGGTGCAGTGAGGGTTGCACTCATTGGTTGATGTATTGATGGTTGAATTGAGTGGTTGGCAATCCTTTGGACTGCATTTCCCCATATTTGGAGTTATGAATATTGGACGATTTATAGGACGGACAATGAATTGCTTCACTAATGTAACTCTCTGCCCTCTTTACGACACTGCAATGTGATACCTCAGAAAGATAAAAATGTGAAGGAAATTTTGTCTCCTCTGCCATATTTGGTGAAGTACACAAATATGCCTTCGAATTCATTTGTAGATTGCAAGGTTAACTTTTATCTCATTTAAGAAAACAATTTAATTGGGTTTGAAGAAAGCGTTTTTGCCCTTCATTCTTTTTTGCCTTTGTTATAATCTTGAGCATATCAAGATTTGCATAGTTGATTTTTAAAATGTTATAAGTTGATTTAATCATGGGAACGATTGTTGTATAGGCAAGGCCATTTTGGTCAGTGGATAGGGTTCCATCCAAATCTGTAATGGCATAGATAGACTTAGGGTCCAAAATTTAAATACGAACTAGTGGTTATTGTAAATGTTTTTTAACGAAACCTAAAAAATTTAACGTAGGATAGATTTCATCGGTAGTGTCTTAAACTTGAGAAAAAATAAATCTAGGGAAAGTGTTTGAGTCTCTCTCTCTCTCCTCTCCTCCTTCCCCCCCCCTCCTCTCCTCCCTCCTCCCCCTCTTCTCCTCCTCCCCCTCCCTCCCCTCCCCTCCCTCTTTCTCTCTCTCGTCCCCCTTCCCTCTCCATTTCCTCTCCCTCCTGATCTTCTTCTTCCTCCCCATTCCTTCCTCTCCCCTCCTCTACTCTCTCTCTCTCTCTCTCTCTCCATAACTTTTCAAATCAGAAATCCTCTAAGACTGAAAATTACGCGTGACATCTATTTACGCTCGTCCATACAGTTTCTCATAACCTATGACGAAAGCGATAAAATATTTCGAAGAGGTAAACTTCTGTATGGTATGGTTTGAGACTTGTAATGTAAATGTGCAAAAGAATTCGTTGCAATTCTAAACACGAGTACCTTGTTCACAAGATTTTGTCATTATGTTAATATACTAAATTTGAAATTTTTCATATTTTCCAGAGATAATTACTGATTTTACATTGGTATGTGTTTCGTTTATGTTATGATTTCAAGAAAATGAACCCATTCTGTGCTGTACGGAATCATGGATGCGTCTGGCGACATTATTGAGTACTCTACAGTTTCCAAAATTAGTATCTAGTAGTCAAACAGGCAGCGCCGCGTGTCGTATTGTGATTGGCTGGTCTACCGTGACGTCATTCATTAATGTCGAATAAACAAATAGGAGTCGCCATGTGTCAAAATGGTATTGGTCGAATAGGATAGATTGGGTAATGTGATAATGTGGCGGCATATTTCTGAAGCCTTAGCGATTATTTTCACGGGCTGCTGCAGGAGCAAGTGCTCCTGTCGGCCCATGACCGCCTTAATTAATATGTCAAATATTAGGTATCAGTGTGGGTGGGGAGAAGGATCAGGATGGGGAAGGGGATTTGGATAGGACGGGTAGGGGAAGAAGGGAAAGGGAAAGTGAAAGGAGGTTAAGGTATCGCATTGTTTGGGGAGTGATGGGATGAGTATTTACAAAATGGATTTTTTTTTTTTTTTCGAAACTTTAACAAGAAAATTAACTTGTTTTTGAGTCTTAAGAATTACACTATGAAGCAGGCACACACAATTCCTTTGTGGCGAGATTTTTATTTTTATTTTTGGAACAATTTACTCTTGAACAAATGGTTAAAATGCTTACGATGCAGACTGCTCATCAGGTACCAAGCAGAACTGCCAATTATACATGCATTATCAGGCACTGATGCCTTTGTTTCATAGCTTTTATACATCTGGTAATGTGTATAAGTGTCATGATTCGGGCAAGGTATAAATCTTTTTTAAAGTCAATCATCTCGGAACAATGATTTTTTTTTGTCAGTAGTTATATATATTCTTCCAAGTTTTATAGGGTTCTGAGATATTAGGCAACGCATTTTGGCTTCCCACTCATTTATTATTTACTTTAGTTGTATTCACTACAAAATATACAGAAGATGGTATTTTATGATGTTTCCATAGAGGTTATATCACAACATGCACTGCATGAGACGAGTACTAATGTTTAGAATTATCAAACAGTTTTCAACGTGAATCCTTGGGTAACAGAAAAATAAGATATTCAAAACTTCATTGTCAAAACTTTACTTTTTACATTCATGTTTTCCAAAGTTAATCACTGATTTTGCTTTGCTGTTTTTTTCCAGTAAATTAAACCTAATAGCAAATAAGTTATGCATAGAATTAGGTGTAGAACTGTAGTCCAGTTCATATACAGTATGAGTTAGCTAGGTTTTATGCAACTTATGAAATGTAATGGATCTTTTGAAAAATGTTTGAAGTTTGATGTGAACATTTTTCCATCAAACGGTTAGCTAAGTAGATGATTTTTGAAAATGACATATTTAATGTGTCGGTACGTCATCTTAAGAAGCTGACAAATTACCTGCGTATTCCATTTTATTATTCATACTTTAATTATAACGTGCAAAGTGAATGAGTGCTAATAACATACTAATAAATATCACAGTTACATCAGGCCAAGTCATCATACGTTTTGTGGGATTTAAAATGTCTTTCTTATTTGAGTGCTTTGTAATTTCCAAAGTAATAGAGTTGCTGTCGTAATTACCTAGGAACCTGCGTTTGGGAACCTCTCTTTTAGAGGATTTCTATTAAGTCAAGTATATCTTAGTTTAACCAGACCACTGGGTTGGTTAACAGCTTCACTAGGGCTGGCCCGAAGAATTAGATTTTTATTTACTTGGTTAGTAACCAATTGGTAACTTAGCGACGGGACCTGCAACTTATTGTGGGATCCGAGCCACATTATTTCGAGAATTTCTAATCGCCAGAAATAAAATCCTCTGGCTCTTCACTGGCAGCAGCGGGGAGCGAACTCGGGCTACCACCGTGGCACCTAGGCGGCAGTCAGAGGCACTTTCTTATCAATCACTATCATGATTATATATGTACATCATCACACTTCATAGTTAAAAAGGAGCGTGAAAGAGCCCTTCAATTGCTCCTTCTTGCACTAGAATATAGCAAGGGGTCGAAATGGGCCAACTCACGGAAAAGCTGGGGCCTGAATTAGTTCCTGGATTGGGAACGAGCTAAACTCCTGTGGGGTCATTGCAGTTCGACCGATGGGGTAAAACGGGGCGGGGGTTATTCCTGTAATTGGGTCAAGGCAAACAACTCGCCACTATTACTCCTCCCTCTTGGCCCCTTTGCTCCTCCTCCTCCTCCTCCTCCTCCTCCTCTGTCTGTAAGATTCATTGGGTGCGTAAGTTATTTACAGTAATGCTGCTGCATATGCTGTTTATCTTCGGAGTGGATTTGCGAGTGTTTTTTTTTTTTTTTTTTTTTTTTTTTTTTTTTTTTTTTTTTGTGTGGGGGGGGGGGGGGGGCGGTTGGGGGTGGGAGGTGCATGAAAATTTCAGTTTTTTAAGAAGCTTGAGTCATAAGAAATTACTTTTTTTTTTTTTTTTTTTTTTTTTTTTTTTTTGCAATGAGTTTTGTTTAGAAACTGTTATGTAGAACTGTACTTCCATTATGTATAAACATATGGTACATTTCCTAGATGCCTATTCAGGATATTTGTAGTAGTTAGCCAACATGAAAGTTTAGACGATGTTGGATGTTTGACTATCTCTTCATAGAATACAAATAAATCACAACATAAATCAACATTGATCTTTGACCAGCATCACTTTTGCTGTGTGGAAGGTGCTGTATTTTTCTTTTCATATGTTAAACAGCAAGAACAGACAATGAGGGTAATAAGCGTTGACGAAATTTGCTGATAGTGTGTTTACATCAAGCCAGAAAAAGTTTTTCGTCTTTCATCCGAAGTCAATGCATTCAAGAATTAACTATTATGTATGTAAGATATTTTTTTCTTTTTTTGTACTTGTTTGGATGTGAAATATTTATCGCGTGTTACTGGTGGTCTCTTAGATGTATGTCCTTGAAATGCATATCTCTTTAAATGTAAGTTCATCTACACAATAGGCTATGTAGGTAAATAAATACATGCAGACTTGGCAAGGACCTGTAAGTAAAAATGCGTGAGAGAATCCGATGAGATAAACACGCCTCGCGGAGGCTAAGCATGATGGGAAGGAAGCTGGGAGGTTGGTCGGTAAATCTCCTTTAGCACACCCTCTCCTCCTCCGCATCTCCGTCTCCCATTTAATGTCAGGTCTCATTGGCTGTGTATATCTTTTTTGTTTCCACTCCTTCATTGACGAGTTACGCTCCGTGGAAGTGTACCTTCAGTTGAGTGCCTGTTTTTCTCCGCGTCTACTGAACGTGCAAGTCACTTTCGCTGCATCTTACGACCAAGGACTGTTCTTTGCATACAGCCTATTAGCGCTTCCTTTCGTGACACTGGTGGTTTTGTTAGGCCATCCTCTACTTGTCTCTTAGTCTTCTGTGAATTCCACATCTCCTCAAGAGCGGCTGGATGGAAGTTTTTCCTTTTTCTGCAACACTAAACAGGTCCTTGCTTCAGGTGCAACCCCTGACGGAATATCAATTAGAAAAAGAAGAATAACTCACTATATGTCCATCTGTCTATATTTACATATATAGATAGTCAGATCTGTGTGTCTATATTTACACACACACACACACACACACACACACACATATATATATATATATATCATATTAATATATATATATATATATATGTAATATATATATATATATATATATATTATATATATAATATATATATATATATATGCATGTATGTATGTAGTAAGGAAATCATCTTTGGGAATAATGATGATTTTGGTTGGGTTAGTTGTCTTTTTCGTGTTTTTATTTTACTGAAGGTTTGGCTCTCTCTCTCTCTCTCTCTCTCTCTCTCTCTCTCTCTCTCTCTCTCTCTCTCTCTCTCTCTCTTAGACACTGTGACATACATGTACCTCCATCTTTTTGTTATAAATAGCTGTTACTTGCCGCTCCTTCAGCACTCCCTGATTTTTTTCCCTGTTACTTCCTCCTCCTGGCCCTGCTCCGCCTTCTCCATGGAGCTCACATTGCTTGATGACATAGGAGCGGGTGGAGAGAGGTTGGGGGTGTTCTCGTTGGGTGTATCTTGGCCTTGTCTAAGGCCACTTGACGTAACCCCCAAGCCTCTTTTCCCTGATGCTTTGCTTGCGTTTTGCACAAGGGAAGTCAATGATGCCTTTTTTCATGCTGGGCATCCTGACGAATTGACTGACAAGCAGCAGGCTTTGGGATCTTATGTATTCTGTGTTGTGTTTGGCTTTGGATAACCAAATCCACTCATATGTTTTGAAATGCCCTGCACTGATCATGTTGCAGCAGTGAAAATCAAAATGAATTTACTTTCTAAATGATTATGTTTTACTGTATTTAGTCAGACTGACATATCAATATGCGAGGGGATTCTGATGAGAAAAATTATTTATAAAGTGAATTTGGATATGCTCTGCTTGTTTATGAGAAACGAGAACCATCTGCCATCATTCTCTGTAGTAGTTTAAATATAAGTTAGATTGCTTTTTCTGAAAAACTCGTAGTTAGGAAGAAAAGACGAAATTCCTTGAAGCCTTTCGGCAGTAGCAGAGATTTCACTTATTATCAAAGATAAAATACACAGCATTGTCCTGAATATTAAAAGAATATTTCCTTCAAGAGATTCATAATATGCCACAGAGTACTAGGTCTTGATCATGGTGCTGTAATATCCGTGGCCGTTTCTCATTTTGGGTGATAATGCCCATATAATACCACATATTACCACCGCATTAGTAGGCGATCACGCGCAACCCTGTTCACCCCGCATATATAAATAGACACACACACACACATATATATTATATATATATATATATATAATATATATATATATTATATATATATATATATATATATATATATATATATATATATAACTATGTGGTCACAAATACACTTGTACAGATTTTATGAAATGGAATTACCCCTACAGTTTATAAATAGATTACCGTATATATATAATATTTTATATATAATATATATATATAATCTATATATATAATATATATATATATGGCTATAAATACATACATTTATCTAATATATACACACACATTTTTATATATATATATACTATATATATATATATATATATATTAATAGAGTATTATATATATTATTATATATATATAAACACCCACGTGGTCATAAATACACTTGTATAGATTATGATGAATGAACCCTACAATATTAATATGATACCTGATGTGCAATTTCCGTAGAGTTGTATATCTCATCATCTTTTCTTTCCAGGGAAGTGAAGTGATACCGTTGGATGTTAAACTTGGATTGCTGTGAAACGAATTTTATGTGGTAAACAAAAATAAAGAAGTGAAATGAGACGAAAGCCGCAGCTATGTTAATTTTTAAACTTTGTGCTTGTGATTAAATCTGACAGAAAAGATTGTTTGAATTTCATACAGTGAGAGTGAAAGGACTGGTGACCGGAGCATTGCCACTAACAGTTGGGACAGATTCTTGGAAAGGTCTAACTTGCTGCCATTGGCTCGTAGTGTTTTATATGAGGGACGTTGTGGCTGGAACGACATCGCGAACAATCCCCGTGTGAGGGTTTTGACCTTTTGTGCTGTGCCACCCCCGTGGGTGACATTACTGCTTCGTCACCATGGTAAAAGTTCTTCAGGTTTCAGGTAAGCTGTTTTGCTTTTAGTGGTTGTTATTGTTTACTACTGTCTATTCATTATTTCAATATAAAACGTAGGAAAAGTAGTCTGGGTCATGGTGGTTGTGTATGTTACTTGGCACGTGTTCCATTTTTGTTCGTACTTCAGAAATAGGCGTAGTAAATTATTTTCTCTTGTTAGGTTAAGTAATTTTTTTTTTTTTTTTTTTTTTTTTGCATGTGACACGTTCGCAAAAATGTGACTCAAAATTATGTCATTCTCATTTATTTTAGTCTCGCCGTTAGACAGTTGGGAACTATCGCATAGCAAATGATATGGAATGCAAAACTTGATGTACACCGGATAACGGGCGTTGCTGCATCGTATATTGCTTATTTTTTGTCAGGATCTTGGAGGAAAGGCTAATAACCTCTCATTAACTAATTTAGACATGCCAGGTGATAATTTTGCTCTCGGTTATGGGCTGCAACTTCTTATTAAGGATGTCGATTTCGGGTTAGGAAGTCTGTCAGTTGTGTAATTAAGTACGAAAGGCTTTGCAGTTTGAAAGATCCCTTATTTAATTGACGATGATATTTTGTTACTGGAAATGCTTTCATCAGTTCGTTGTCAGAAGTTTCATTTTGTTTCTGCATTCTGTGTCCTTATGTTCATATAGGTAACTGATTAAATTATACCTAATTCATATTTGTGGATTGGTTAAGTGACTACTATGCTATATATATGATGTGGGAATAACAACATTGGAAATATGTGTAAAGGCATCAAAGGTGAGATTTTCAAATATTGTTAATAGTTTCATACCTGCAATTTTAAATATTCAAATTATAACTGGTGTATATATATATAGATATTATATATATTTATTATATATGTTACCTAGACTGTTGATTTTCCATGGACGCTCTATTATAATGAAACTTCTGATTTGTTCACTCATTTTGGGGGTCATTGTGTAGCTTATCCAGTTTGTTCAAATGTGTGTTTGTGTATGCGCGTGCGCGACTTCGTCGTTAATGTTTCCTTTAATATTTGCAAAGCTTTTGGAATTTGGAATTTTTTAAGTGGCTAAAATCATTAAATATGTTATTTAGTTTTTACTAGCAGTTTTCATCCTCTAGATTTCAGAATAATATGATTAGTTTTTACGAGCAGTTTTCATTCTTTAGATTTCATATATATATATATATATATATATATATATATATATATATATATATATATATATATATGTTTAATTTTTACCAGAGATTTCACCCTTTACATTTCAGATACGTAGATATGCATAGTTTTTACCAACAGTTTCCAACCTTTAATTTTCAGATAGATATGTATAATTTTTTATCAGCAGTTTCCACGCTATAGATGTCAAATAAATATGTTTAGGTTCTACCAGCAGTTTTCACCTTTAGATTTTATAAACATGTTAAGGTTTTACCAGCAGTTTTCACCTTTAGATTTTAGATAAACTGTTAGATTCTACCAGCAGTTTACCATGTTAAGGTTCTACCAGCAGTTTTCACCTTTAGATTTTAGATAAACATGTTAAGGTTTTTCTACCAGGCAGTTTGCACCACCTTTAGATTTTAGATAAACATATTGGTAAGGTTTTTCTACCACATTTTCACCTTTGATTTTCACTTTAGATTTTAGATAAACATGTTCTACCAGCAGTTTTCACCTTTAGATTTAGATAAACATTTTTGTTAACATTCTACCTGCAGTTTTTCACCCTTTAGCTTTTAGATAAACAGTTTTAGTAAACAAGGTTAAGCAGCAGTTTTTCACCTTTAGATTTTAGATAACTTTTTAGGTTCTATCAGCAGTTTTCACCAGTTTAGATTTTAGATAAACATGTTTTAAGGTTTCTATTTTTCAGCAGTTTTCACCTTTAGATTTTTAGATAAACATAATTTTAGGTTTCTTATCAGCAGTTTTCACCTTTAGATTTTTAGAATAAACATGTTAAGGGTTTACCAGCAGGTTTTTCACCTTTTATTTTTGATAAAAAAAACCATAAGTTCTACAGCAGTTTTACATGTTTTTAGGTTTTCTACAGCATTTTCACCCTTTAGATTTTAGCCTAAACATGTTTAAAAAAAGGTTCTTTTTTTATTTCCAGCAGTTTTTCACCTTTAGTTTTAGATAAACTTTTAAGGTTTTCTACCCGCAGTACACGTAAGGTTCTACCAGCAGTTTTCACCTTTAGATTGTAGATAAAACATGGTTAAGAGTTCTACCATCAGTTTTTCACCCTTTAGATCTTAGTCTAAACATGTTAAGATTTACTGCAGTTTTCACCTTTAGATTTTAGAATTAAACATGTTTAGGATCTATCAGCAGTTTTACTTTAGATTTAGATAAACAAGTTTTAAGTTCTAATCAGCAGTTCACCCTTTAGATTTGTAGATTAAAACATGTTAAAGTTTTACCAGCTGTTTCAACCCCTTTAGGATTTTTAGATAAACCATGTTAAGTTTTCTTACCAGCAGATTTTCCCGTTTAGATTTTTAGATAAACATGTTAAGTTTACCAGCAGCAACCTTGCGTTCAACCCTTTAGATTTAGAAAACATTAGTAACGGTTTTACCCAGACAGTTTGTCACGCCTTTAGATTAGATAAAACATGTTTAAGGCTTCTACCAGCTCACTCTCTCACCCCTCTCTACCATAATGACTTCTCTGCATGTATAAACATGTTAAGTTTTACTAGGCAGTTTCCAACCTTTAGATTTTTTAGATAAACATGTTAAGAGTTTCCAGCAGTTTTCACCTTTAGATTTAGATAAACATGGTTAGTATACCAGCAGTTTTCACCCTTATGTTTTAGTGGATAAAACTATTTAAGGGTTTACCAGCAGTTTTCGCCCTTTAGATTTAGATAAACATGTTAAGATATTACCAGCAGTTTTCACCCCTTTAGATTTTAAATTTATGTTAAGATATACCAGCAGTTTTCACCCTTTAGATTTTAGATAAACATGTTAAGGTTCTACCAGCAGTTTTCACCCTTTAGATTTTAAATAAACATGTTAAGGTTCTACCAGCAGTTTTACCCTTTAGATTTTAGATAAACATGTTAAGGTTTTACCAGCAGTTTTCACCCTTTAGATTTTAGATAAACATGTTAGGTTTTACCAGCAGTTTTCACCCTTTAGATTTTAGATAAACATGTAAGGTTTTACCAGTAGTTTTCACCCTTTTAGATTTTAGATAAATATTTTATTTGTTTTTTACCATAATTTTTCACCCTTTAGATTTTAGTAAACATGTTTAAGGTTTTACCAGTATTTTTCACCCTTTAGATTTTTTTAGATAAAGAAACATGTTTTTTAAGTTTAAGAAATCAGTTTTTGTTTTTTTTCCCCATTTTCCACCCTTTTTAGAATTTTAGATTTAAAACGTTCTTTTAAGGGTTTTTGTTTTGTTTTAACCAGTTAAGGTTTTTTTCCACCCAGTTTTTTCTTTTTAGATTTTAAAAGAATTTTTAAAAGAAATGTTTTTGGTTTTTTTTTTTACCCAGGCAGTTTTCATCCTGTAGATTTTAGATAAACATGTTAAGGTTTTAACAGCAGTTTTCTCCTTTAGATTTTAGATAAACATGTTAAGGGTCTACAAGCAGTTTTCATCCTTTAGATTTCAGATAAACATGTTAAGGTTTTACCAGCAGTTTTCACCCTTCAGATTTTAGACAAACATGTTAAGGTTCTACCAGCAGTTTTCATCCTTTAGATTTCAGATAAACATGTTAAGGTTTTACCAGCAATGTTCACCTTTAGATTTTAGATAAACATGTTAAGGTTCTACCAGCAGTTTTCACCTTTAGATTTTAGATAAACATGTTAAGGTTCTACCAGCAGTTTCACCCTTTAGATTTTAGATAAACATGTTAAGGTTCTACCAGCAGTTTTCACCCTTTAGATTTCAGATAAACATGTTAAGGTTCTACCAGCAGTTTTCACCCTTTAGATTTCAGATAAACATATAAAGGTTTTACCAGCAGTTTTCACCCTTTAGATTTTAGTTAAATATGTTTAGTTATTACCAGCATTTTTAAACTTTAGAATTCAGATAATCACGGTTAGTTTTTACCGGGAGTTTTCATCCTTAAGATTTCAGATGGATATGTTGAGGTTTTAGTAGTATTTTTCACCCTTTAGATTTCAGGTAAACATGTTTAGTTTTTACCGGCAGTTTTCACCCATGAGATTTTAGATGCATCATAAACAATAAAGACTCATAAAAATTATGTTTAATAATGTTGTTACAGCTGAGATCCATCTTGTAATATGATTCAGAGGAGGATCTTCTGACTTAAATAATTTTGATAGTTTCGAAGAGAAGACCTTTAAATTGGAAAGCTATCATTAGCATTATTACAAATCAATTGTCATGGGAAGTTGTTCAGTACTAATGAGATATAACTGCCTTGCGATTGTACTTATTCATTTTCTCCAGACGGAGATATTTGAATCCATCAGTTTTTCATGACTCATTACTTTAGTTAAAAGCAGCTGTTAAAGATTCTCTCTCTCTTCTCTCTCTCTCTCTCTCTCTATCTCTCCCCTTCTTCCCTCTCTCACTTCCTCCACGTCCTTCTTTCCTCCCCCCCTCCCCTTCTCTCTTCTCCTCTCTCTCTCTCTCTCTCAGCAGTTCTAGTTATTTTATTTTTGAACGAATTTGTTCATCGTAATTTGCAAGTCAGTGAACAGTGTAGAGTAGTCATTCATCCAGTGTTTAATTAATGAGAGGCATATTTGAGCTAATCTGCTCGCGTTAAGCTCACCCATACCCCACCTCTAATTATTCAGCCTAATTAACCTTTGGAACTCCCGTGCTCTTAATTGTGGCTACACTTGAGGGAGTGAAATGAGAAAAATCAGACTCGGCCCATTAAATTTGAATATTCATCGTTCAAAGGTTATAAAAGAAAAACTAGACTAAATGAAAACGGTAAATCATAGAAGTTCAATTTCATGGTTACAGACGGAATGGTATTGCTTTTTTTTATATATACCGTCGAGTTTAGATTTATTTAATCGGTAATATTTACAGACTTCAAGTGGCATTTTCTGTCGTACACGACGACACTGTTTCTACTTGTTATGAGTAATTTTCAGAAGTAGACTGGTATCATTTAATACTGTAATTTATTATTTGTTGTGTTTTTGCTTTTCTAGAGAAGTTTGCTTTTGTTAATGTCCGGTTGAGTTTGTTCCAATTTAATCTGTACTGATGGTTGTTGTTGTTGTTATTATTATTATTATTATTATTATTATTATTATTATTATTATTATTATTATTATTATTATTATTATTATTATTATTTAAGCAGAATTAAACTAAACTAACGCCAAAATTGTATCTTGGTGTCCTAATTGGTAATATGGAAACTTAAGGCTATCGTATGTGAGTGCAGACATTCATTATGCAAAATAACTTGGTGTCTTAACATTGGCCAGGTACGCGACAGAGCACCTGTTAAAACAGTAATGTTATGCTAAATAGTCATTGCAGCGTTTTGAAGAAAGTTAAATTTTGTGAGATCATTGGGCAAAAATATCTGAAGAAATCGTTTGAAGAGGCATAGATGATTTACTTGTAAAAATAATTTACTGGTTACAGATTAATACCATTGTAGTCGTAGCTAAATCTTATAAAGGGAAAGTGGCCCAAAATGTGTTTGTCAGGAGGTAGCTAAGTTCTCTGAAAGCGTTGAATGGAATATTTTGCAGGCTAGGTGGAACGTGAGATTAATTAAAGCTAAAAGACCACATTGCCTTATGTCTTTTGGACAGGTACTGCATACTTGCAGAAGGAAAGAAAATTATAAGGTAACGCGATAAGCGCAGCAGAAACAGATGTTTAATTTATCATCATTATTGTGTTCCAATTTCGAATTCCAAAAATATTCCATAAACCAGTTGTTGCAGACTAAGAGAAAAATCAACGATAATCTATGCAAAGTTCAAGAGTAAATACAACAAACGGCCCACGTCAGGAGCCCAGAAACATGCAAATCGCATTTGTTATGCAGTAATGCTCATAATGTCTCATCTGGTTCCCGTTAGGCTCAAGAGTTAAGTGGGAGAAGCATTTAGGTGATCCCTGCATGCATAATAACTAGCTATTGCTCGAGCTCTTGGCCTTCAACGTCAGTGGAAGGCAAGATTTTCATCATTGACATTATCGGAGATGTAAGACCTGCAGCTGTTTCTTAAGTATTTATGAGTTGAATCATTATATATTGGAAAATAATTCTTCCGTAACTTGTATTCAGTTAAAATTATTTATTGCTAATCGTATGTTTCTGGTACTGCTGATTATAAATGGTATGACGTCTGTTTGCGGAAATCAGCCAATCGTTCAATCGATTTTTTCGCTTCTCAGATGATTCAGATGACTCAAGACGCTGATGTTGAGGGTATATCATTCTCACCAAGGGTGCCTCATTTCCAATTTTATTCATTTATTATAATTTAAGGTTGTGTTGTATGGTCAAAGAGCCACATATGCAGCAGACGCGATCTCTTGATATGGCTCGGTGTCAGTGACCCTGTTAGTTGTGACTCTAGATAATCGGCGATGGATCAATCAATATCACGAGATATTAGTGGACGTTAGGAACCGTAAATGCATGCCGCAATAGCGAATTCACGTTGGCCCTTGGACTTGCCATTCGTTCTTAATTAAGATGGTGAAAGGATGGGTGTCACAAGGGGACTTGAATGTTCCTTTAACCATGTATGTTTGTGAGGCAGAAACAAATAAGCCCCGAAGTAACCTTTCCTATGCCAACAACACGACTTGGCATTGCATATGTCCTCTCTCACATGTGAGAAGAAAGCAGTGGAGAAAAACACATTCGTGGATAGCGTGAGTCACTCGCGGAATGCAAAAATGTTATTGTGGTCTGACTGTGACGTTAAAGGAAGGATAATCAGATTATGATTTTTTAATTATTTGTTTGTTGAACGCATACACCACTTGGTTAGCTGATGAGATGTCTCCCTTTTAAAACATGAGTCCCTTTTAATCTACCGTTAGTCATTTCTAAGGCAAGTTTTTTTTATATAGAAAACGAAGTCTCTTGATAAAAACCACAGAGAGAGAGAGAGAGAGAGAGAGAGAGAGAGAGAGAGAGAGAGAGAGAGAGAGAGTAAGTAATCGTCTAATTGTATTTAGGAAGACATTCACCCCTTTCAGCCGTTTTTATTTTACATGCGCAAGTTGCCTTGTTAGTAGTAGTTAAGCTTATAATCATAATTTTCTGGTTACCATAAAAGCTGGGAGATAAGTAACAGGATGATAATTCGTGCTCGCATGGGGCCACAGCAGAGGAAATCTTTAAGCGCGAATGAAGATTTCTGGAAATGAGTTTCACACATCCATGAAATATGGATGAACTTTGTGTATGCATGTATGTGTTTGTCATTATCGGAACCGTAAAAACCCGGTAAAAAATATAACCTTTAAATATTGGCCTTATAAATTATAGATACTTACCATACACACACACACGCACGCAAACACCACACATACATACATACTTACATACATATACATATACACACACACATATATATATATACTTTGAGAGCAGTATTTTTGACGAAATCAAGTATTATAACTTTTAAGTTTAATGCCATCTGTTTTCCTTAAGCTTTCCTTCTTTTGGACTTAAATGACTGTTTAAATGTATTAAACCCCAGTCCAGGTAGACATGTTTAAATCTATTATAAACTTTGATAGTTGATTCACCAAGATGTCCTGGCTTATCCGTAAGTGAAATGAAGTCGTAATTGGCTGCAATTTCTTTATAACTCAATGGTAGGACAGTGTTATGTCATCTAAAACATAGTTGCATTCCGGCGAACTATGTGCTCTCTCTCTCTCTCTCTCTCTCTCTCTCTCTCTCTCTCTCTCTCTCTCTCTCTCTCTCTGTGGTTGTTTAGTATTGATGGGTGTTTTGTTTCCGTTTTTATGCATGTTATGCTATGTGCTGAAGGGTATATGCAACTGGTGCAATCTTTCGAAACCGAAGAGGGTCGTTACTGAAGAGCTGAAGCCGAATGTCCCAGATTAAGGACAGGCAACATCTTCCACAGTGAGCCAAGGTTCAGGGTTGGTAATTTTTTTATCTAAAAAAAAAAAATAAAATAAAAAATCAGCGCCTCCGTGGCCTGGTTGGTATGGTGTTGGCGTCCCACCTCTGTGGTCGCGGGTTCGATTCTCGGCCATTCCATGGAGGAGAGAGAGATGTGTATTACTGGTGAGAGACGTTCACTCTCGACGTGGTTCGGAAGTTACGTAAAGCCGTTGGTCCTGTAGCTGAATAACCACTGGTTCCATGCAACGTAAAAGCACCATACAAAAAAAAAAAATAAATTGATTTTATTTATTTATTTGATTTTTTTTATTTGTTAGATGTTTTTACAATCCCTTTTTTCCTTAAAATGTATTTTATGACAGAATTACTATTGATTTATCTTTTTGGTTCCCAGTTCTGGCCTTAAGTATGTACTTGCAATTCTTTTTATATAAAAATGAATAGATGCAGCACAGTTATGTTTCAAGTTTTTATTAACCTCCAAACCATATTTTTCAATATGTTTGCTTTCAAATAAAAAAATCATGATTTTTTAAATGAAAAAAATCAATGATTTAATCACTTGATTAAATCAGTTTGATTAAATCATTGCCAACCCTGCCAAAGTTGGATGACTTTATTTCAGAGGCCGTCACTTGCCCAAAGTAATGTGGAGACGTGGAGACACTCATTTCTTAAAGAAGTGCCATCAGCTTTTGCTATTTTTTTTAAAGTTTTAATTTAATAACAAAAATTATAAATTGTTTCGCTATGTTAACCTGATGGTTTAGTACATTTGTTTTCTTGTGGGTAAAAATGATTCTGGAACATCTTTCGTTCATTTTACAGATGTATCCAAGTACCGAAATATTCTTTTTATTATTCTTGAATTCATACATTTTTTCATGCTATATTACCATATATTTCCACTGCTTAGTTTAGTTATAGTGACAAGGATGAGTCTGTTCATGTATTCTGTATTCTCAAGTCTGACTGGCCAGCCTCTCTCTCTCTCTCTCTCTCTCTCTCTCTCTCTCTCTCTCTCTCTCTCTCTCTCTCTCTCTCTCTCTCTCGGTGGCCAACGTTATTAGTTTGGATTAGACGTTAAGTGTGAGGTATTAATATAGCGTCTTCCACATGATTACAACTTCTTCTAAATCCCGTTACCTTTTTTAACCGCATCGTTTTCCATCTAATGTATTCTTGCAGGTCATTATGAATCACTCAGGTGGAGCGTTTGTGGCCAGGTAGCACTAGACCCATTAGTTATGACTGTTAAAAGGATGTGGCCGTTCATCTAATACTAATGCCTCCTTTCATCCACTCCAACCCCTTTTTAAAAAAATAAAAATAGAATTTTTTCAGTGCCTTTTTAATGGCTGGTCACTGTGGTCTTTATAAGTCATGATTACACCTTGCGAGACCTTTTTGGGTTAAAGTCATTCATTTTTATAGAGATTTGTTTTTCGTATTTCAAATGTCTCATTTCAGAACTACCTGTTAATGCTTGAAACGGTTTGTTCATATTTAGAGGCTAACTATATTTGTATTTTTTTTAAACAAGTACGGGGAAGTAATTTCCGAGGTACGTATGTGTAAAGTCGAATTTTTGAAATGCGAAAATATGATTAAAAATTTTCCAGGAAATAATATGTATCGTATAGTATATTCTGTCGACTTGTTTTAGACACTTGAAGAGTTATTCACTGGTTATAAAAGGATAACCATGAAATGCTTACAGTTGAAATCTTTAGAAATGACACAGTATCTTTGATATCTGTATTATACCTCTTCATTAATCTGCTAGCTAATTTCTAAAGAAAGGAGTCCCCGCAAGTGAAAGAGGTCTGTTTGTGCTCTGTTGGAAATGACTTCACGAGATCTCCTGCCTTTTTGTAAAAGAAGGATGACAAGACTTTTGACATCTCGCACTTTGTGGAGAAGTCGAGACACAGGCACTTGCTCTTGTTTCCATTTGATTCACATCCAAGTGCATCCTACTTCATTGTGAACTGTTATTACAAGCGATTATGACGTGAGATCTTTACCGCGTAAAGTGCGATCATTATGGTTGTTTATTATTTTTAGGGTCAGCAAGTGGTAGTTTATTATGACAGGAATAAAGAAGCGATTTTTACAGCGGATGGAAGAAGGAAGTGAGGTTTATTTTTAGTAGGGTAAAATAGTTGACATGACGTGATTTCCATGTAGTAGGCTGTTTGGAATGCGCCATTGAACTGAGCTATGTTATTGGTTTACTGGTATAACTTCATTTTGCTTTGGTTTATAAAATGTGAATTTAAGCTTTCATTTGCATTGGGAAAGAATGTGTTGACCGGGACATGTAAATATACTATATATTTGCATTAAGCTAATTATGGTGCCATATAGTTAACCTGTATGTAGATAGGTCTCAAGGATCCTTGTCGACACTCGCTGTGTTTGTTCCTTTCTGTTATACACAGTACACACCCGCGCATATATACGTCTATATATATATATCATATATATGTATATATATATATATATATATATGTATATATCATGTATGTATGTATATAGTCTCTAGCGCAGTGTTAACCAACTTTAAGCCATGTTCCCGAGGATTGCTTACATACCGCCTGCCATGTCTTTTAACTAGATACCAATTAGAGGTACACGGTCGTTATCTGGCATTTTGGTCTGCACTGAACTCATTAGAATGCCCTTCGCAAGCTTGTTGTTGCTTATTTGGCCATCAGGATTTGTGATTTTCGGTTCGCGATCCTATTCACATAAAGTAGTGTGTCACTGTGTTGCTCTCTCTCTCTTAGTACTTTCTTACAGCGGATGGCAACGGAGAGGGGGGACGTGAGTTCGATCTGTAAGCTGGACCAGAGTCAAAATATACAGGGTCTGCTCACGAGGCGGTACTAAAATCTATCCCTGCCCCTTGTGAAACGTCATCAGTTGCAAAAGGACCATATCTTTATGAAACCATATTTACGATAACATTTTCATATAACTATTTTAAACCCACAAGCGCGCACAAAAAAATTATCTACGCACACAAAAATGTGCAATTACTTTATCTGTCAACCTACATACATTCACGTTTCGTAGCGTATCTGACTAAGGGATGATGATAGAAAGAAACTGAAAAATGGATTAGAAAGCTGATGAAATTTACTATATAACGCATAAATAAAATTGATAGGTGTCCTCAGAAATCTTCAAGGAATTCTAGGTCAAAGACGGACCAAAATTTATAAATTTTATGTAAATATTTACCACATTTTTCTTACATAGTTTTTCATCTTATTACGTTTTGCAATATACCATGTAAAAATACAAAGAATGCCCTTTCAATTGGTATATGACATTACAATTACGATTATTTTCAAACTCATAATCGCGCACAGAAAATATTATCTACGCGCGCAAAAATTATACAAAATTAAGCGTTCGTGGAGATCTGAAATCTAGCCCCGCCCCTTGTGAAAAACGTCGATACATCCAGTCAGACTGACGCATAACTTTTTGTACTTTTTTCGTAAATATTATAATCGCTTGAGGCATGCATAATTAATACCTTTACGTATACAGTTTGTGTTATATGTAAACTTGTGTTTGGAAGTATATTTATGTGATATGAAGTGCTAATGAGAAATTTGCTGGAAATGTGTTCCCTGTATCATTTTCTTCATCATTTATTTCTTTGATACCTTATATCGTATATGATGTAATTCTTATAATTTTGGTATAGTTTTTTTTTTTTGTGGCCAAGTCGTGCAAATGCAACTGCCATTTTTTACACTGCCTGTATCCACATTTTCTTTGTATTTATTGCATAATGATAAGTATTCACAATAAGATTTGGAAAATATAATTAATCTACCATTTTAACCTTTATCATAAAAAAAGTTGATTTTCAAAGTGAGGTATGAACACAGTGACAGAACTAAATACATTTCTTAAGAATTATTTAAAATCTTGATAATATTACTACCTGAGAGAGAGAGAGAGAGAGAGAGAGAGAGAGAGAGATTGTCATGTTAAAAGAAATGGACTTGAAGAGAATACAGCAAACCAGTACGTATATAGGTAAGTAAATAAATAAGTAAAGAATAAACATATGAAGAAAGCTGGAGTAGCTATGTGTGTTCAAACTGGTACATTTTGTGCAATAAAACAAGGTTTGGTGACTAAATGAGAGAATGGGTATTAAAAAAATCAAACATGTGACCTCTACAGATTTTATCATCAAGATTTTATAAAAAATACCACGCGATATGGATTAAATGTATAAAAACTAAGGGTTCTTTAAGTAATTCAGTGGAGAAACATGGGAGTGTTACTCTTCTGACATCACAGTATTAGCTCCGCCCCCACTGCCGAGTTGAGCAGACCCTATATACTTTGAATGGTTATTAAAAAACATCAAGCAATTGACCTCTTTACAGGTTTTATCATATTTTATAAAAAAAAAAAACCATGCGATAAGGATTAAATGTATAAAAACTAAAGCTTCTTTAAGTAATTCAATGGAGAAGCACGGGTAGTGTTACTCTTCTGACGTCACAGTATTAGCTCCGCCCCCACTGCCGAGTTGAGCAGACCCTATTACTTTGACTCTGAGCTGGACAAGGAAAGAATGGCTTAGGCACGCTTCCTTAAAAGCCAGTATATATGTCTGTTGGTCTAGTCTGAGTGGTTGTTAGTGGACTGTTGTGTGTAGCACACACACACACACACACCCAGAGAGAGAGAGAGAGAGAGAGAGAGAGAGAGAGAGAGAGAGATTAATTAATGCAGCTTGGAAGTGTGGAACGGGTGAGACATATATATATTATATGACTAAAAAAATTACCCTCCGGTTAACATATATGAAAATATATTAATTCCGAGGTAGAGCGAATTAGATATTAAATGACATTTGTATCTCAATGTATGTAGTATATGAATACGATAATGTGATATGACACACACACACACACACACACACACACACACACACACACACACACACACACACACACATATATATATATATATATATATATATATATATATATATTATATATATAAACTTGTAGTAGGAGCATATTCGTTGAAATTCTTCTTAGCTTATTCGCAATTAAAACTTAAAAAAGAATATTATATACTTTACTTTCATTGAAATGTACTTTCCTATAATGGAAGGCAATGGCGGAAATCAAGAAGATGAAATATATATGATAATATATATAGATAAAATATATGAAATATCTGATTTCAGTCGAATGAAGTAAACGACATTCCGTGAGGAAAACCAAGCGAATATTTGTCTCAAATCAGAGGTAGTCAGCTACTCAGACAAACTCTTGAGACGGTCATATTTTGCCAGCATCTAGTAACTCCAGTTCCGAGCCCACGGTATACAAACGTTTGATCAGCGGTGCATGACAGATATATATTCATGGAATTTAATGCTAGAAGAACCCTACAAACTTTGGAGAGCAGTACCAATATGAGATGAAAATACCCTTAGGATTATGACCAGCCTGAAGACGATATTCTTTGTAATGGACACGAATCCCTAACTCTGTTACCTAATGAAGCTGAAGTATGACTCACTACATCATTGCTCACCACAGATGAGGAGGCACCTAGGAATGCAAGAAGACAGACATCAGGTACGCGGGAAATATTGCAATATGCATGAGAGGAACCTCGCGATACATTGTTGCAAAAGTTAGAATTTCGACATAAGCAAGACAAATGCAATGGGAGCAGGTCTGTTCCAAATGTGGTCAAGGTTAAAGGCTAAGTAAGTGTAGTGCTTTGCAAGTTATTTCTTCGTATTATTATGGACAACGCATTACAGGTAGCGATTCGTGTGTGAAGTATAAAGCAGAATCAAGAATCGAGAATACAGAAGATCCCGATGAACAATACAAAAGAAAAGTGTGCTCTCATGAATATTCAGTTAATGAAGAACAAGATTAAATGAGATAAGACGGCGGATTAGAAGCACTGAGTCGGACATTTTGTTGCTAGCAGAATCGAGTCGTAATCAATATATGAAAGTTTGTTAAAATATTGAGCGTTAGGAAATGAAAGTATAAGTTTTACTGATATAAAAGAGTAATCGAGAAATGTTATGCCTGTACCACAGGCAGTGTGAACGGATAATACAGTGAACGAGCTTCTCACCCTTGCCCTACTCTAAATTGGCTAAGAGTATTGGGTAAAAGTCCCCATATAGGTAATTATTTTGAATTGAGACATTTGCGTATTGACAGCCAATGTGCTTTTGCATGTTTATTTAGTGGCTTTATAAATTTTCATTACAGAAATTAATCTAAAGAAGATTCCAACCTTTTTATGTTGAGTTGGTATTACATCACCCTGCTTACTACCAGTATTTATAAAACTGCCGAGTGTTCTCGGTGGCTGTAGTAGTTGATGTTTGCAAGTCTGTAAGTTGTTCGTTTTTTTCATTTGTTAAGTTCTGTTGATTCTATATTATATTATATAACAAGTTACTCTTGGTGCTCTCTCTGCTGTATATGTGCTCCTCTTGGCCGCACAAGTTCGCTAAGTTGGTGGATGGCCTTTTCTGCATTGGTTCGCAAGTCATCGTCAAATAACTTTACAGTATCGAAGGGAATTTTAAGCGTAGCAATCGTTAATTATTCCGGGAAGGGGCGAACTTAATAATTGAACAGCTGTCACCGACGGCTAGTCCAACCTTAGTATGGATACGAAAACCAGAGATCTTGGTTTTAATGGACTCGTGCAGAATCCTAGGGTGAATGAAAAGTAAAACCTTGGTTGTGAATTATGCATCTGAAAGTAGGTCGCAGCCAACGTTTGGCTAGAAGCCTTGTCCTAAAATCCTTGCTGAGAACCCAAAGGCTTAAATATGATATAGGTGATGCACGTGGCTTCTACGGATACGACAGCAAGGACGGATGGTTCTAGGTGTACCATTGAGCTGATGAATAAGTTTTAGAGCTGAACAACTGGTTTCGTTAGGACTTTCATCGACGTGCAATCGTTTCAGACGGGTACATAATGAGGATTTTAGAAGTATGGGCCGAAAGCTCTTATAATAACCACTTCCTGAGTAGCAGTAAGCAAACAACCTCATCTCAATACTAGCTGAGAACTGGACAGGTAGTAATGCCTTCCGGAGCCACTCCATCTGAGGGATATATATATATATATATATATATATATATATATATATATATATATATATATATATATATATATTATGTTAGATTCTAAGTTCCCCGTTGGACGAGTGGATTTCGCGCTCGTCTGCCAATCCGGTGGTTCGAAGTTCGATTCTCGGCTCGGCCAACTCTGAACCAGAGGAATTTATTTCTGGTGATAGAAATTAATTTCTCGATGTAATGTGGTTCGGACCCCACAATAAGCTGTAAGTCCCGCTGCTAGGTAACCAATTGCTTCCTAGCCACGTAAAAATATCTAATCCTTCGGGGCTGCCCTAGGAGAGCTGTTGATCAGCTCAGTGGTCTGGTGAAACTAAGATATACTTTTTTTGGACAGAATCCCGACAGCCAAAATCCCCCCCAAAAATCTCTTATATATTTTGGGGGTAACAAAAATAATGTTATTTATACACAATTCAAATTAAAACAGTTTTACAACCTATTAAAGAACAGGTGTAAATGCATAATAAAAAAGATAATCTCGCAGCATAATGAAAGATTCGATATAGACATAAAATAGAAAAGTTAAAAAACTTTACTTAAGGGATAAATACTTATGGGTTATTCCTCGAAGATAATCTAAAAACATCTTGATGATCTCGTTCTTGCATCACTTTGGTGATCCGTTCTTCACGAATAAGTTTTGTCCTTTTTTGTTTAGGTTCTGGTAACCATCGAAGTATGCGTTCAGTTTGGTTGTTGACTAGTTGCTCTTCCTTTTGTAACTCATCAATTGAATCATAAAGACCAATATGAGCTCCTCCAATGATGTTTTCCCATCTCCTGTGCCAAGCCTCAGCTGCATTTTGCGTATGTGGATATCCTGATTGCATGGAGTCATGTACTAACTTCATAATAGGAGGCATGTTGGTGGCGCATGAACAACAGCGCCGTTACGCAAATGCCTTCTTACTCGTCCAAGCACATAGTTATTTTCAAAACCAAGTAATAACATCGCTTGCTTCTTCTGGCAAACAAGATTTTAAAACTTCGAAGGCGTCTGAATTTCATCAGATGGAAGAAATACCAAGGCAAATAAATGTCTTATTAATAAACTAAAATCTTCATAATTGCCGTAACGAATTGACAATCCAGTTGACTGAATTTTTCTCCAGATGCACTGTTCTAGAAACAAAAAAGTTTGTTGTTGACGTTAGGAAATTTACTTTTAGAAGCTTAAATTGCAGCCAGTTCCAAATCAGACATAATGGATTGTGGGATCAGATCAATTTCATTTTCGTCAGCAATGTCGGGCAAATTTTGAAACGTGTGTTTATACAAGACCTCACTCTTCCACTATATAGTTGGCCGTGGCCTGAACCGCTTTATTGTCCTTCTTAAGGCATTTTTGGAAGGTATACATGGCACAATATTTTGAAAGTCTCAACACCAGTATTATGATTCTTTTCGGTTTTTATCTTTAACCATCAGTTATCCACGTACGTTAATTTTATTTTTTCCTTTTTGAGAAGGAATCCTTTCACAAATTTCTTCCATTTCTATGGGTGGTTTAGCACTGAAATATAGTTCAAATATGAAAGGCTTTATTGTTACTGTTCGTTTTGTAAGTTCCTAACAAAGGCCTAATCATCATAGTTCGGAGTTTTAACGTTAACAGCCAACCGAAACACTAATTATCATAGTTCGGTGTTTTAACGTTAAGAACAAACCAAAGCACTCACAAAGGCCTTATTATCACTGTCCGGTGGTTTACCATTTAAAACTTCTTATATATATAATGTGTGTGTGTGTATTAAGGTAATGCCACGGAGGAAAAATAAATAAATAAAACGAGAACTGCCGAGATCTAGATATCGGCAGTTATCGTTATTTTTTTTCCCCTCCGTGGCATTTTATACGTAGCATCACGTATTATATATTTCGTGATCAAGTAATAAATATGTATGTAATATATATATTCCGGGAAAATAATAAGATATTAAATGTATGTATATATATATATATAGATATTAAAATATATGTATATTTATAAGATTCTATTAATAATATTAATATAATAATTATTAATATAATACGGTTAAATATATATATTACTGTAAATTTAAAAGTAAAGTTATTATTTTTTTTATTTTCAATTACCTAATTCTATCATATATGATATCTATATTATATAATATAATAATATATAATATATATATGCAGAAGCCAGGTACTATGTCGTACCTCTAAGTAAATGGGGATACAATCCACAATGAAGTAAAATCCTCTTGTAGTTTAAAATATATATATCTCTTGTACAGGATTAAAGCTTTCGACCATCAACTGTGAACAAGACCACAGTTGATGGTCGAAAGCTTTAATCCTGTACAAGAGATATATATATATATATAAACTACAAGAGGATTTTACTTCATTGTGGATTGTACCCCATATATATATATATATATATATATATATATATATATATATATATATATAATATATATATATATACGCACACCACACACACACACATACAAAGAGGAAAAAGAGAGGGCACTTTATTGACAATACCACTGTGGCTATACCAGTTGAGGGTGAAAGTGAAAAGGTTCAGACTAACTAGACACCCAATGAAGGAGCCATTGCGTCACAAAAAAAAAAAAAAATCAATGAAGAAACCGAAATTGAAATGGCAGCGGATCTTTTCAGTGCCTCGCTTAAAATGAATATATGCATGAAGAAAAACGACTTCATCCCCTTTCCTCTGAAACAACCGATTTTGGCTCCCATATAAGTGTTAATTGTATATGGAGAAAGAGAACCCCTGCCCCACCCCTCCCTCATCAAGTAAGGAGGAACCTTCCCTTCGCATCTATTTCTCATTGGAAGTTGCAGTGCATTTGAATGATGGCTGGAGAAATTTTCGTCTACCTTGAAAGGCTGAAGCTCATTTCTGTTGTTAATACCAATTCTAGTCGCCCGGGGACTCGTGGTGGCGATTGCTGGTGCGGTGACCGGGCTTGGCGGGATTTGCTTACCCTGAAATTCGCATTAACTGGTTTCTTAATGTTTGGGGTGAATATTATTATAGAAGATAGAGATTTCAAACGTAGGCGCTCAAGCTTGTATGGATATGCAGGATTCTGTTGTGCTTGCGGTGAAAAAAAAAAGAAGTCTTCGACAATGGTGCTGAAAATGGATACATTGCGTGTACACACATTATATGCAATAAGCTACAAATGTCCTTCAGTTAACATATATGAAAATTGATTAATTCCAAGGTAGAGCGAATTGGAACTTAAAGGACAATTGTAGCTTAATACATATGAATCACGATGATGTGATAAAAACTCATACACATTATATGTATAAATGACACATTTATATATATATATATATATATATATATATATATATATATATATATATATATGTATGTATGATGTATATATATATATATATATATATATATATATATATATGTAGTATATATATATATAATATAATATATATTATATATATATATATATATATATATATATATATATATATATATTATATATAATATATAGTCTTACGATCGAGGTCATGCCCATTGAAGAGGAGGAATGCCATCCATCATTGTTGTTTACAAGAGTGTCTGCCAGTCGAACAAGGGGGTCCTTTAATTTCTTCATCTTCCTCGGTGTTCTCGATATGGTCGCCATGAGACAGCACCTGTCGGTCACCGCCGTTCATTTGAAGAGTCATCCATCACGTTTCTTCTGACGTTGATTATTGCGTTGCAGAAGCTTAATGATGATCGATTGATTGGCTGGGCACCGAGGGAGATCCGTCGGATTGCCATGTCATCTGTATGTGTGTATATGGTGCATGTTTGTGGTTGAATTAACACGGACTCACTTAGACCATGTTCATTACGCACTTGATAGTTGTGTTTCCTATATGTCCGTTGAAGCATTTCATCGTATTTTGAGGAGAATCGAAGGCCGAGTGTGTCTTTATATATATATTTTTTTTTTCTACCGCCGAGGAAAAATACATGAAAAAAAAAAATTTCTACTGCCGAGGAAAGACACATGAACTATTTTTTTCTACCGCCAAGGAAAGTTAAATGAAATGAACTTTTTTTTTTTTTTTTTTGTCTACCGCCAAGGAAAGATAAATGAAATGAACTATCTGTTTTTCTACCGCTGAGGAAAGATAAATGAACTGTTGCTATTCTCATGATGACCTTTACTCTAAACAAAGAAAAAAATTGAACACTTCTTCCATTTGTTCAGTGCTTATCCTTTGACACTGCATTATTTCTAGAACTATGAATCGATTTTGGGATGAGATCTAGCAGGACCTTAATCGTTAAATGGCTGTGATACCTGCACAGGATTACGTTTACCCCAGTCATTTATTTTGAACTTTATACACGATACATATGCTTACTAACGACCATTTTTTTCGGTTGAAATTGCTGCAGAGGCCTTCAACATAATGTCCGCAAGCAATTCTTCAATATGGAGCTGGTAACTGACGTCTGTCAGTGCGCTGCTTGAATTTTATCGATGAAATTATTTCTTAAGTCTTAAGTCTTCAACTCCTCGCGAAGTCTTGTCGCTGAAGGGCCATTATGACTTCATGCGGCTGATAAGGTTGTTGTTGCATTTGACAAGGAATAATGATTTCGCATTTTATGTTCATGCAAACGATTTATTCGAAAAATTTTCTTTATATTTCCTTGACCTTGTAGATAGGAGTTTGATATTAGGACAGTCGCTGACAATGATGAATTCATGTTAATCGCACCATTATCCCTTAGGTCGAAAATATAATCGTCACTGCGCAGGTTTAAGTATAAACAAGTGAAAAATGCGCCAAAGTTGCGCCGTCGCAATCGAGTTATCTTTACAACGTACACGGCCCATAAAACTTTCAGCCACAGCCTGTAGTGGCCTGTTGTTGGCTCCTATCTGTAAATGAAAACTACTGAGGCTAGAGGGCTGCAATTTGGTGCACCCTGTACCTTCAGTAGGTTTTAAGATCTGTGGGCGGACGGACAGACAAAAAGCCATCTCAATAGCTTGCTTTTACAGGCAACTTGAAAGTACATTTTGTGTGAAGGCGTACGGGACAGGCAACCCATTATTTTTTTTTCTTTCGATGTTTCACGCAATGACTTGTCAGTTCATTGGCTTCCTAGTTGAGTAAAAACATCAAGGATCCGTGACCACTAATTGGGGACAAACTTTCAATGATATTTTTTATATCTTGTGCTAATACAATGCAAAATTAGCGGGGCTGACCCTCCCAATACATTGGCCTAAATCCGTAAGGCGGCAAAATCCAAGATGGCCGTCGAGTTCTCTTAGACCATTGATTTATCACCATATGTTGACAATCAACAGTGGTGTGTACTCCCACTTAAAGTGTATTTGCACTCGGAACAAGTAAGATCTTTATTTTTATAGCATTTGTTGAAAATAATATGAATCATAATTGATAAAAGGAGAGTGAAATCCAATATGGCCGTTATTTATATGCTTATTGTCATTGCATAATTACAACTCATTGTGTGAGTATGATTAACTGACATTCCGTACAAAATAAGTTAAAGAGATTTTAAATAATTTGTGAATTGCATTAATATTTCTGCCAGCATATGTTGAATTCTGTAAATGCAATTGTATAATTTATGCATGAGCGGTTGAAGCATGTAAGAGAAATATATGTATATAAAAAAAAAAAAAAGACTGCTAACATAACATAGGACTTCAATATTCAAAAGAGTCAAAGTCATCAAGTTCATCTGCATCTGAACCACATGAATTAGAATCTGTTTATGTTTCTGTGCCTAGTACGTCCATTGCATGTGAATCTGAATCTCCAAAGAGACGTAGTCTTTCTGGAAGAGCTAACTTGGTGTTACGGAGAGGTAGGCTTTTTCACCATTTAAGATACAGCCATGGTGTAATGGGGAACAGTCAAGTAATGGTTGACGAAAATTCTTCTAAACAAGCACCTGATAGTTTGCTCGAGTAGTCTTAAGTTGGAGTGAATCTTGATCTGGAGGGATCCGAACTGTTGACTTACTTTTCATTATTTTTCACTTTGAAGCACGAGCTTCAAGAGTTTTGCCGACTTTGGCATTCTACACAAATTGAATGGTGAACTCTGTCATGCTGCTTAGAGTGTTCTGCGAGACTGGAAGGCTTGACCTAACTGTTTGTAGAAACTGTCTGGCTTGTCTTGATTTCACAATGTTGTCATATGGTCAGCCCTCTTTCCATGACCAAAAAATGCTGCAGCCACATCTGATCCTGTGAAGATGTGCAAAGCAATAATGACAGGAACAATATCCTCAGGACAAATTTGGGAGCAGTCATATGTTGCTTGTTGCCTTTTTATGCCAAGGGTACCATCAGCATTGTGTGAAACATAGACCGATAACACCACGATGTCTGTGTCCTCAGCATTTATTATTACTGGAGCTGTTGAATCTTCCAGTCTCAATTTGGAATGGATGTAAAAGATAATGATGCCAGCTTCTGTATGAAGACATTCAAAGGCTGGAACTCTAACGTCATCATTATCAGCACTTAAGTTCCAACATTTGTTTTGTACGGAATGTAAGAAGAGCAAATTTGGTTTCTGCTGAGCATGTCGTCGAAATTCTTTCAAGAACTTTTGAAGCCTGATCTTGTTTTGAGGATCTTGAAAGAGACGGTTGAATTCTTGAGGTGAAGCCGACCATTCCAATGCCTGCCCGTCTTGTCATGCTCACAGTCTTTTGTGTTCACACTTCACAGGGAGATCAAATGGGTCGTTGATTAATATCACTTGAGAAGCATTAGCGTGACTTGGACATCTCATAAAAAATATCTTCTCAGCATAGTCTCCCCAAGTATGAAAGCTTCCATCAGGCTTCAGTCTGTCTTCTGCAGAAGGTGGGAAAGTCCCACATGAAGCCCTTGTTGCATCAGAAGAACTCGTAAAGGACTTTGAAACAGCACACACTGAGGGAGAAAAGATTGCCCAGGAATTTTTCAATCAAAGAATGTTTTCTGATACTGTGCCTTTCAGTGCAACAATTCACAGAAATTCCAGGTTAAATTTTTCCATGCAGTCAGCCAACGAGGAAAGCATTTCATCCAATTCAAAAACGGATGTAATGGAAAACAAAGCTATGGCTGAAGTTATAGCTTTAGCAGAGAAAAGTGAAGAAAGAGAAAAGTGAAGAAAAGTATGACCTTACAGAAGTCATGCAATACCACATCACTGATGAATGGCCTTCGATTTTTAACACCAATGGTTCACTGAGAAAAGGTAAAAAATCCAAATTAACTGACAAATTTAGCTTTATGGAACTTGATATCAATGAACCATCCATAGCTTTGATTGACATGGGCTCCACCAACCCCCCCCCCCTTATTTTTTTTGGTCATCCTTATCTAATATTGAATTATCGTTCCCAAAGAAAGATGGAGCATATAAATATGTATGTATGTATGTATATATATATATATATATATACATATATATATATATATATATATATATATATATATATATATATATATATATATATATATATATATATATATATATATATATACACACACATAGGCCAGCCTCCTTGACAAATTTTTACCACTCAGCACTGTGCTCAGATACACTAATGTACATACATATATATATCTATATATACTATATATTACACACACCTAGTCCGAACTTGACAAATTTTTTACCACTCAGCACTTGAGCTCCGATACACTAATGTACATACATATATATATATATATATACTATATATATGATATATATAATAGAATATATATATATGTGTGTGTGTGTGCGCGCGCATGATATATTATATATATCATATATACATATTATATATTTTAAAATAATTATATATGAATAATTATCACATTCGAACCGGGATCCATTTATATATCAATTCAAGCTACAAATGTCCTTTAATTCTAAATTCCTTTACCTCCCAAAATGATATATTTTCATATATATACGCGAGGGGGAATTTTAAGTTGATAATTAATTTCGTCCCCCCATGGGATCGAAGCACCGTCCAGGTGGACGGGGACGAAATCAGGACAGTCAGTGACGCTATCCAATCAGCCAACAGAGACGCTATAAGTTCATATCGATTCTGAGCTTACAAATCACCCTCGATCTGGGTGCTTCGTAATTAGAATCGATATGAAACCCCGTCTACCATGTTGGCCAATTCGAGCGTTGACAGCACGTAGCCTTTTGTTATGAATAAATTATCACATCGAACCGTGATCCATTTATATATTCAATTCAAGCTACAATGTCCTTTAATATCTAAATTCACTTTACCTCCCAAATGATATATTTTCATATATGTACCGAAGGGGAATTTTTAAGTTGATAACAATTTCGTCCCCCATGGGATCGAACCACCGTCCAGGTGGACGGGGACGAAATCAGGACAGTCAGTGACGCTATCCAATCAGCCAACAGAGACGCTATAAGTTCATATCGATTCTGACCTTACAAATCACCCTCGATCTGGGTGCTTTCATAATTAGAATCGATATGAAACCCCGTCTACCATGTTGGCCAATTCGAGCGTTTGACAGCACGTAGCCTTTTGTTATGAATAATTATCACATCGAACCGTGATCCATTTATATATCAATTCAAGCTACAAATGTCCTTTAATATCTAAATTCACTTTACCTCCCAAATGATATATTTTCATATATGTACCGAAGGGGAATTTTTAAGTTGATAATAATTTCGTCCCCCCATGGGATCGAACCACCGTCCAGGTGGACGGGGACGAAATCAGGACAGTCAGTGACGCTATCCAATCAGCCAACAGAGACGCTATAAGTTCATATCGATTCTGACCTTACAAATCACCCTCGATCTGGGTGCTTTCGTAATTAGAATCGATATGAAACCCCGTCTACCATGTTGGCCAATTCGAGCGTTTGACAGCACGTAGCCTTTTGTTATGAATAATTATCACATCGAACCGTGATCCATTTATATATCAATTCAAGCTACAAATGTCCTTTAATATCTAAATTCACTTTACCTCCCAAGTGATATATTTTGATATATGTACCGAAGGGGAATTTTTAAGTTGATAATAATTTCGTCCCCCCATGGGATCGAACCATGGGGGGACGAAATTATTATCAACTTAAAAATTCCCCTTCGGTACATATATGAAAATATATCATTTGGGAGGTAAAGTGAATTTAGAAATTAAAGGACATTTGTAGCTTGAATTGATATATAAATGGATCACGGTTCGATGTGAATTATTCATAACAAAAGGCTACGTGCTGTCAAACGCTCGAATTGGCCAACATGGTAGACGGGGTTTCATATCGATTCTAATTACGAAAGCCCCAGATCGAGGGTGATTTGTAAGGTCAGAATCGATATGAACTTATAGCGTCTCTGTTGGCTGATTGGATAGCGTCACTGACTGTCCTGATTTCGTCCCTGTCCACCTGAATTGATATATATATATATATATATATATATATATATATATATATATATATAATATATATATATATTATACGCATACAATGTGATTTAGATGAAAAAAGTTGCTAGCAAACGCACAACCACTATTGCTTTCTTTTGCTTTTATTGAGAAATGTATATATACCGTAGAATATCTCTAGTTTCGCGAATACGTTCATGTTAGACTTCTGAATCGGCGATAAATATGTCATGCGGATGGGATTGGGGAGCAGCCGGGAGTTCGTAGTGTCTCGTCAAAGTGCCAGTTTAGGTGTCCATCACGAGTGTCCTGTCATCGTAGGTCGTCAGGTCGTCTGCTTTTGCACGTCCATTGGAAATCATCCGAGGGTGAACTTGTCGTCTACGACTTTTCAAATGTGAACGAGAGAGAGAGAGAGAGAGAGAGAGAGAGAGAGAGAGAGAATGATAACTTTTCTGGCAAGAAGCTTGCCATCATTCTCGATTTATTACGGAAAATGATTTGATTTGGCTCTCAGAATAATGATTTTCCGTACGAAAGAAAGTAAACTAAGTGTTATCAAATGTTTTTGAGATTGAAGGAATCGTCTCGCTGTTGGTAGTAAGTATTTTATGGTTCAGATAACACGTATAGTTTAATTTGTACTTAATAAGACATGTACCTATTGCTTATAGTTATTTGTGTGTGCGTTATTTCAAACACATGTACGCACACTGCTATTATGTTCATATATATATGAACATAAAAGCAGTGTGCGTACATGTGTTTGATATAAGCAATAGGTCCATGTCTTATTAAGTACAAATTAAACTATACGTGTTATCTGAACCATAAAATACTTACTACCAACAGCGAGACGATTCCTTCAATCTCAAAAATATTAGATAACACTTAGTCTATTTTCTTTCGTACGGAAAATCATTATTCTGAGAGACAAATCAAATATTCTCTCTCTCTCTCTCTCTCTCTCTCTCTCTCTCTCTCTCTCTCTCTCTCTCTCTCTCATCACTAATACAACTGATTCGCGTAACCAAATCACCACAAAATCACTAAAATCAGATGCACTCAATATTCAATAGTAGCAATCAAATCATATCTTATTTTAAAGTAGGTTTAGTCAGCCATTTGAAGCTTGCGATCTTTGAGGCAAGTAGAATTAGCCTTAACATTCAAATAAGATAGGTGAGATGTTGCAGGATATTTTTCGTTCAACAGAATTGAAATATCAGTGGGTTAATAAAGAACCATGAGTGAATATCCATGATTGTGGAGATGGAGCTACGAGATCGCATTCCTTGTACGTGCTTTCGAAATGAAGTTGCAAGGTTTAAAAAAAGCTATTTGATGTGGATGTAGAATCATTAGTAAAAGGAGGACCCAACGTACGTTATTGAAGATCACCGATTAAGAGGAGGGGAAGAGTAAATAAGAGAACTCACGAACACTGTTTTTGGAAGTAAGGAAGGGAATAAGTGTTGTTTGTTCAGTCAAATGGTTAGAGTAAAGGCTAGGGATATGAGTTTTGGCGTGAAGTTTCCAAATAGGAAGTTTTGCCGACTTTTAGACAAGTTTGTCCAAAGTGCCATTTTACCCTATCATGATAATTATTAGTGTTTGGTGAATCTATGAGTTTATCCCAGAGCGAGGTTAACTGAAGGAACAAACAGTCCGGCAAATGGATAAGGAAAATTGGTGTCGGGAAAAGGAGAATAACTTTAAAAGAACCTTGAAAAGAGTGGCCCCTCCGCTAGGAGAACAAGCTATTATACTCATTACTGGGATTGACGAAGTCAGTTTTGCGGAATGGGGAAAGATCAGCTTATTAGGTTTTTTTGTTTTTTCCCAATCCAAAGACGTTTAGTGATCCATGGTAGATTTAGGATAGGCAAGGTTAGAAGCTGATTGAATTCACCAGGAGCAGAAAAGTCAGAAGACTGTGGGAGATTCATTGGTTAGAATAGATTAAAGCACTGACATCGCAGCAGCCTTGGTTCTAATTGCATGAAAAAAATAATTTTTTATTCCAAACTATATATATATATATATATATATATATATATATATATATATATATATATATATATACTATTACATATTATATATATATATATATATATATATATATATATATATATATATATATATCTATATATATATATTATATGTATATATATATATACACATATGTATATATATATATATATATATCATAATATATAGTATATATATATATAATATATATAATATATAGTAAAAAAATCCTTCATTAGCATTTGTACAAGCATGTCCAGAGAGCTCGCACCCATAAACTCCCGGATTCGTTATTGTCAAAGGTTCATATTTCATTTGCAATACAAACGTTTTATCCGTTAATTGATTTGATTTTATGATCGCAGGTAAATGGGATCTTTCTTTGGCAATTAAGGAATTGGGAGGGTTAAAGTTGATGGTAAAATCTAGAACACTGAGTACACGGTCTGTCATGATTCTGAGGCCATTGTGTGGGGTGATGAATACCTGGTTCCATTACATGAGTGACGAAGAAGGCAACGACCTCATTACCTCCTACATCAGTATGGGCGAAATAGAACCACTCCGTCTGGTGTACATTTCTTAGGTAGAGGAGACCTCTCTGTGTGGGCGAGAAGATAACAAAGACTCGTGGGAAGAGACATGACAGTAGAAGGAAAACTATAGTCCAGAGAACCTGGTCAACAATAGCGAAGTAGGCAAGAAGATGGAATTATTAGTCACAGGACATCGTAGAAAGCAATATTCTCTAGACCTTGGTAGAAAGGGGATTATAGATCCACCGGTCTTTCTGTTGAGCATGTTTTGTTTACTTACCGTCTCTTAACTAATGATTATTTTTTCAAATAGAAATGTAAAAATACGCGAGTAAGAAATAGAAAGAGGGAGAAGGGATTGGGGAGCTGAAATGCGTCGCAGTAGTAAGGTCACTTGACTATTCCATGCCTTTGAAGAAATCCTTGTTTTGTAAGACAAAAGTAAAGGCAACTTACTGCTTTGCTGAAAACTGAATGTTTTGGTTCGTCTTTACTGGCAGTCGTAACAGTCTGTTTACCTCTTTGAACGGACGAGTATCCTCTTTCATCCCGATTTGTTAGCACAGAAAAAAAGTGTTTATATAATTTTGTTAAGCCGCGTAAGTTTGCTTTGTATTTTCTCAGGCGCAAGGTGAACGGCTATGTCGGCCCAGCATCCTTCGGGTTGTTCTTTCCAGATGAAGGAAGAAGAAGAAAACTTAATTGTTCCACATTCCCTGTCCAGTCACGCTTCCGTGTCCTTCAGATCCCTTTGCCTCTGATGAGACAACCTCGGGCAGTCCCTCGCTGCCCTGCCCGAGTACCCAACGCTTCTTTTAAAACCTTCTTGTACCCCGGGTCTACTATCGGTCCCACCCAAGGGTACCCGTCTTGTACTCTGCGGTCATTTATTGTTTCCAGTTGGTCGTGGCGACGATCAGTCGGGGTCTGATTGTTTTTGTCACGATTGGTCTGGCATTTGAAGATAAGTCAGGTTGCGGTGTTTGGGTGGCCGATGGCACGGATCAAGGTGCTGGTGTTTAGCGATTTGCGTAGCATTTGCTAGATACCAATAAATAAAAAGGAAGATAGAATATAACTGCTAATACCAACAATAGCAGTAAGATAATAAAATATTGCAATAACCTTGAAAATAAAAGTACATGAACTTTCACATTATTTTATTACTATAGAATTCGTAAATTATACATAGCATGAATTTCTTTATTTATTGGTATACTCACACAACAGATGAATAGCACCAAAGTTTAACCCTTCTGTTGGTCTGTCAGCTGAAAAAGTAATGTCTCTCTCTCTCTCTCTCTCTCTCTCTCTCTCTCTCTCTCTATAAACTCTCATACTCTCCTCTCTCTCTCTCTCTCTCTCTCTCTCTCTCTCTCTCTAAGTGGGAAAGAAAACTCCTATTTACGCATTCAAAGGCGGAGATTAATCTATAGTTAGCCCTGACAAGAAATAAACAATACGAAAAGGTCTGTTTCGACATGAATCGGATCTTTCCATCTTAGACGTGTAACACCTGAGGGACAAGATACGCTATATAAATGACGTGGTGACCTCAAAGTGATGAAGCTCACACAAAGACCCTCAGAAAGCAGTGACGCAAATCTATCAAAGAAATTACGATCGCGTGAAGGACGACCAAAGGCATATGAAGGATCTGAATGTCTCGCTATATTTTTTTTTATAGTCTTTCTATTAGGATTACCAGACGGTAGATTGGATTAATTACATAAAGTAGTGCCCATAGGCTCTTAGAGTGATTTAAAGAGTAGACCAGAGCTATTGACAAAGTTCCTCTGAATGTTCAGGAAAAATCAGTGGTAGGAAGGTTACGATAGATGGTAAGAGATGTTTGCATTTTGTATGGTGGTGTTTTTACGTTGCATGGAACCAGTGGTTATTCAGCAACAGGACCAACGGCTTTACGTGACTTCCGAACCACGTCGAGAGTGAACTTCTGTCACCAGAAATACACATCTCTCATCCCTCAATGGAATGCTCGAGAATCGAACTCGCGGCCAATGAGGTGGCACGCCAACACCATACCGACCACGCCACTGAGGCGCTTGGTTAGAGATATGAGTGCAGTTGGGATGGCAACGACCTTTCTGTATTACGATGATAGTAGGTTTTTCGGGAAAAAAATATTTGGTAACTATCCAGTCAGCATTGTTAAGTGAAACGTCAACAGATACGGGAATCCAGGATTGTACTTGTAGGCTATGCAATGTAATTCATGGGTACAGTATCTCTTTCATATCTTCCCCTAAGCAAACTGAGGAATAGGGAGTAATCTCTCGACTCTTTGTTGTTATTGAAAAGAGTAAATTCAGAAAGTGCAGTGTTGGAATGTTCAATATTATTGTAGCAAAAATCGACACCATTTCATGAGTTTTGTTCCATGTAATGAGTTGTCTCAAAATCACCTCTGCGGTGTGCGCCACAGAAAGTAAAGGCATGCTTCTGTGGAAGCCAATTATTGTGTGAGTTAGTAATCATGCCTGCTACTTGTTATTATTATTCTGACTACTACCACAACTGTGCTTATTGCTACCTCTCTCTCTCTCTCTCTCTCTCTCTCTCTCTCTCTCTCTCTCATACACACACACACGCACGCGCGCGCGCGCACACACACACACACACACACACACACACACACACACACACACACTCACTTATAGAACCGAATACCACGGGAAAATGACAGGCAGAAGGTCAGTACCAAGCACTTTCTCCTGTTTATTCAGCGCTTGGTAGTACTGACCTTCTGCCTGTCATTTTCCTGTGGTGCTTACATAATGAAGTCGGGTGCATCTACGGTGGTTTTTCTAAGCATACAATAATAGACTCCTATCGATGAGTTATTAGAATTATCAGTTGACTTGAACATGATTTGTGCTTTATATTTGTTGTCTTAAAAAGAGTTTAGGAGTTAAGTAATCTAACATTGATTATATTCCTCTTTTTTTGCACCAACCAGAAGGTGGTTGCAAAAGATAACCCACACTTAAGTGACACGAGTTTTTGGGATGCTTCGTCTAGCACATGACTAAAGTTATGTTCAAGAAACTGTATATCGTCATTGGAGTCAACGTTATTGAATTAAAATGGTTATTTTTCTATGCCAGGAATGTCAAATTGGGTGTAGTTTTGCCTACAGAATTATCCTTTCTCTAGTTGAAATGGACCAATAAGGTGGTATCCGAGTGCACATAAATTTCCATATGTTTTTATTTTTATAATAATCTGGTCATGTATTTTTAATAAAAAATAACCTCTGGTCTTTCGTGTTGATACAGTATAATTTACCATGACCTGAGTTTTAAGTAAAGTTTCCTCCAGTTACAATATCAACAACAACTAACATTGCAGCATTAGAACTTTAGTATATATATATATATATATATATATATATATATATATATATATATATATATATATATATATATTGTGGCGAAGTTCACTATTATTTACATAGCGGAGATACATAGCGGAGAGGCTGTTATTATGTGCACAGCGGATTGGCTGCCGAAGGCATTTGACTGTGAAGTTTTGTCATTGTTAGTTTGCAGTTTAGTCCTTTATGATCATGCTGTTGACTCGATTTTTCTTCTCTTTTAAATGAAGGGTTCTAATATATTTTCACAGCTAGGCTCATTATTATTTCTTTTTGGTTTTATTCAGTGTCATATCACTACTTTGCGGCTTGAAACTTGATTCGGTTTGGATTCAGCCTTCGGCCCTCGGGGGAACCGCACACACACACACACAGAGTCTTGCCCCAACCTTCCGCTCCGCCCCTTCTCCTTGTATTTCTAAAGGCCCGAATGTCTTCTGGTTTCCCTACTTGTTTAAAGTCAATAGACTGAACGAGGAGGAGGTTGGAAAGTAAATATTGACTGGGGAGGTTAAGTGTTCTACGATGAGCCCCGGGAGGGTGTCATGCTCTTGGGGAATGGTGGGGTGGGGGTCGCTTGAGCGTGATCGAGGCTGAAGGGTTTCATAGGTAAGGTAAATAATGCATCTGGTATCGATAGCCTTGTTCTCGGTGGCTTTTGGGAACAGAAGTTGGCTGTTTTATCGACATCTTAAGCTGAGCCAAGAGAGTTTAGTGTTCCCCTTCGTTTACATTCCCAAGAAAATTTCTTTTATATCTGTTATTTGAGTGTTTTCATTATTTAATGTAACATTCACCAGAACCATGTTTTTAGAAGCCAAATCGACCTCTTGTCTTCTTTGTTTCCCAGTTTTATTTTTAATATATTACGGTATGGATAAGTTGAGAATGCCACTTTTAAAAATTACAATTTTTCTTTCTAGTGGCTGGAATAAGATTTTGAAATAACACTTGAAATATGCGTCGACTATGTACCTGATTGAATAGTCTATGATCGTAACTACAAAAATAAGACTTGAAGGTGTGGCGGGAGGTTGTTTTAGAATATGGATGATACAATGATCATCTGAAAAGGTAGAAGAATGATTCTCTCAAAAGATTTAGACAGTATTTAAGTTTCTTGGCCGTCATGGTCTTCGTGTTTTTTCCAATGGAGCACTAAATAGCAGCAGGCATTAAACCAAGTCTTATAGATGAAACTTAAGATATTTCTTTGCGTTTGCAAAAGAATTTGTCAAAACACTTGTGATATCAGTAAAACTGCAAAAATAGTGTTTTTGTTTGAAACTAGTAGTATTTGCTGTGAACACCTACCTACGTCATGGATATATTTGTCTTAAATACTATTGAATACGCTCTGTTTTACCTTAATGTCAAACTAAACTTGCGAGTGACATAGGATGCAATTTGCCGAGGTCCTTCGACAATCGAAAAAGTAGGTTTCTCGGACCTCGTTGCATTTGGAACCATCCTCTTGAATTCTTTCCTTTTGCAAATCCCTTGGAAGTTTGCAGTGGATACGCTGTCTTGATAATGGTTGTCAGTTGAAAAATATGAGATATTCATATTCCGTATTTCTTATAGTTTATCCATACCGTCGAAAATGACTGTAGTATGAGAGGGTCAAAGTGGCAAGTTACATACCTGTTTGTCTGTTTGTTTGTATGGTGTTTTTACGTTGCATGGAACCAGTGGTTATTCAGCAACGGGGCCAACGGCTTTACGTGACTTCCGAACTACGTCGAGAGTGAACTTCTATCACCAGAAATACACATCTCTAACTCCTTAATGGAATGCCCGAGAATCGAACACGCGGCCACCGAGGTGGCACGGAAAGACCATACCGATCACGCCACTGAAGTTACCTACCGCCCCGAAGTACGGACCAAAGCACTTTTATTGCATACTTTTTATAGGGGCCAGTGATGCTGGCTCCTGGTAGGACGACGGCAAATATGAAAGTGGATCTAGTACTATAGACTGTGAATCATATGTTATTTAGAGATTTGCAACTGTTAAATTATCATGTTAGCTAGTTTACATTTCCGTCATTAGCCAAGCTATATTATTTCTTAATAAGTTGGATCACCTCTTCATATATTTTATTTTGCTTCCTCTCACTGCTTCCTAATGAACACCATACCTTGGAAACTTGAATTTATGATAATGATAATAATAATAATAATAATAATAATAAGTATCAAGACCTGAAAATAGAAATAAGAAGGATATGGGATATGCCAGTGGAAATTGTACCCATAATCACAGGAACACCAGGCACTATCCCAAGATCCCTGGAAAGGAATCTGGAAAAACTAGAGGCTGAAGTAGCTCCAGGACTCATGCAGAAGAGTGTGACCCTAGAAACGGCGCACAAAGTAAGAAAAGTGATGGACTCCTAAGGAGGCAGGATGCAACCCGGAACCCCACACTATAAAAATACCACCCAGTCGAATTGGAGGACTGTGATAGAACAAATTAAAAAAAGAAATAATAATGGATTTTATGCTTTCTAGCATGATTTGCTTTGGCAAGATTTTTTAAAGAATTCCAACTGTTAGGAATTGATAAAGATGAAACCAGTGTCGCAGTTGAACAAGTATTGTTAAACAGTCGTTGGGCGTTTGTATTGCCGGCCGATTCTTATGCTATTCGTACTAAGATTTGCATGGTTAGAAAGGTATAGGGCTAAGGCCAATCCCTTGATTTTGGAAGTTCAAAGATCCGAGCAGTTGAATATTCTCTCTCTCTCTCTCTCTCTCTCTCTCTCTCTCTCTCTCTCTCTCTCTCTCTCTCTCTCTCTCTCCCCGGTATCATAGCTTATCGGAAATACTGAAACTAATCAGAATTAGAAAGTCAGGCATGGAAATTAACATTCCGCTAGAGCTTTATAGATTTATCTACAAAGTCGATCATCCAACGTTATGCAATGAACTCAGATAAAGAAAGGTTGGATTCGTAGCACCGTCAACCGGTTCGTTATCTAAACCACCCTGGTTTTTATCTGGTTTCCACGGGGAACAGTTTCAAGTACATGTTCTTGTCATCATTATGATAAGTGATATTTACTGCAACTTTCAGCTCTCATTTGTATTCATATTCGCTGATGATTCTAAAATGTCAGCTCACCCAGACTCCTAAGAGGAATTCGAGGACTTGCTAAAGAAACTGGGTTGCTTGTTCGTATGCACCAAGTCAGAGTCGTCTTCAGTAGAGATAAAAACAAACTCGTATGTTGTGGTATAATGGCACTGGCTGTCTTCCAGTATCTGATTGAGGGATTGATTTCCACTTTCGGTGTTAGAACTGATCTGGTCATAGACGTAATTTTAAAAAAAAAATTCAAGTCAAAGATCTCGTTTTCTTCGCATTTGAAGACGTAACATTTATTTTACCAGTAAATACTGAGAATGGTCGCAATCATTCGACATGGATAAGTTTAATAGTTCTAACAGTTTCGGAAAGTATCAGAATCATTTGGACATACGGACGTTTTTGACCAGACATACCTAGAGCATAGCGCAGTAATATGTCCTTTCAATCTGTGAACTGCATTATGTCAGGAAAACATGAAGATGGTCAGATAATAGTAGACAATTAACTAGTGTTTCCTTATCATACCAGCTTCCAGCCATGAAACAACTTAGATTTTAGCTTTGACGCCAGATTCACGAGATATAACATTGCAAAGTCATTAAAAAAGCTAGTTCCATATCATGATTTATGGCTTGCCTGCCCTGCAGTATCAGTATCGTTGTCATGATTTAGGATTTGATGTTTTCGGCCCCTATTTACATTAACTCACAACCCGAATCATTATTTTAACCTTGGGAGTGGGTTCCCTGAGGTACATAGCAATCATCGCGAGTCAGTTAATGCATATATTTACGAAATTAACTGGTCGCTTGCTCTTGTTCATAATGAACCATAGTGTGATGCTACTCTTCACTTCTACAGTCCTAGCCCAGGACTCATACTCGATCTGGCATCTCAAATCATGCTCGAAAGTCAGAGCTAACACTAACTTTCAACGACTCAGTTCAAATAATGAAAGGATACTGGTAGAGATAAGACTCAAACTAATAGTGGTTTACCCTGGCGAGGTGGAAACTTTTACAACTCTTACAACTCCGATTCTCTCTCTCTCTCTCTCTCTCTCTCTCTCTCTCTCTCTCTCTCTCTCTCTCTCTCTCTCTCTCTGATGTGTTTGCTTCAATCATTCTTCTTCAAGGGATTGTCGAAACCGGTTAGAATTCATGAGACATAAATGAATACAATATCGCTTTCTTCTCACTTCGAAGGTCAGAGGATGCTTTTTTCGAATCATTTTTGCATAAGTCGTCTTCTGATTTATTGTACTGTTCGCTTCTTGTACCTGTTTTGATCGTAGATAAGCCGACGTTGGTGTTGTGACAGAATCTGTTAGCCGCATTAATGGTCCATCATTGTTCGCTTATATTTTCATGTAGAAATGTATGTACATGACATTGGCAGAAGTTGAACGGTTCGACATATTTGTTTACTCCCGTACTTCCTTGAAGGGTCTTTGCAGAATATCTTGGGTGAGTTTAGCAGTTTTTCATAGTACATTTTTTTTTACGTACAAACATACATACAGTATTAATGTATGTGTGGATTGATATATTTCACAATGGCATTCATGAACTACTTAATTTTTAACATTTTTAATTGAATTATACGGGTGCCGCGTTTAGATTTTAGTTGAATGATATTGACAGTGTATTTAATTTTTTAAAGAACATTTTATTTTTTATTTTATTTTTTTTATATCCGAGATCATCAGTGAGGTCGTAGATCTCAGGTTCTTAGTGCTCGCGGTGTAGAATTTTCAAGTGGAAGTTAGTATGAGTAAGGTGAACTGGAGGAAATTTGCTAAAAGTTGAAAATGTGTTTTACGAGCGTGTAGTAAAGCGGTATCCCATTAGACAGTTCCCCCGATTTTCTGAAGTCCATCTGGACTATTCGTATCATGCGACGTCCAACCGGACGATCAGTATGTAAATCCCATCCCGTAGAGGGGTAGTGCCGTCAGTTCGCCTCAAGCGGTGCACTATTGGCATAGACTTGAAGTTCTTTGCAGCGTCCCTTCGGCTCCTAGCTGCAACCTCTTTCATTCCTTTTACTGTATCTCCGGTCATGTTCTCTTTCTTCCATCTTACTTCCCACCCTGTCCTAGCGCTTGTTTCATAGTGCAGTTGGGAGGTTTCCCTTCTATTAAACTTTTAAAACATTTCTACTCTCAATTTCCCTCTCAGCGCTGAATGACCTCACAGGATCCAGCCCTGGCCTGTGGCCAGAGTTCTTTATATTCCGATATGTAAATCCCTCTACCAGCCTCGGTGAGGGATTTTGACTTGCAATCCAACTAGACTGAGTCCACTTCAGAAAAAAACGATATACTAATCCTTATCAAGCACGAGAAAGGACGAACAACGCCAAAGTCTCATACCGTCTCGTTGGGGGTTTCTGAATTCAGTCCAGCGGGACTTCCAATAGTTAAGTCTCTTAACCAGCCAGCTCCAGCAAAGGAGAAAGGTACAAGAAAGTTTAGTCTGAGATCAAAGCCAAAGACTGCCGTAGTTGGCCTTCAAAGGAAGGAAAAGTCCTGTGATAGTTTCCCTTTTAATTTTATTTTGTTATATCGACTTTGTTTACCTCTTTTTGATCAGGCCTAAGCAAAACTAGGCCTATCCGTGTTTGGTTTGTTTGTTTGCGCTGTCGAACCCAGTAACGCTGGTGGTATCACGCCGCCATCCTTAATTTAAAACTACTTGGGAGTTGATGAGGATAACCGAGCATAACTGGTTCCTTATGATTCCGACATTATCTCAATTTCGCTTTCATTCTTCTTTGTTTCATTTTGTTTTCGTTTTGTACGAGTTTTTCTCTGTGATTTTACCATGAAGGTGTTTTCTTTTTGACTCGTCTTCAGTTTTAAAATATCAGGTTTTGCTTTCACATTGGATGTTTGTTTTTTTCCATATAATCTCTCTCTCTCTCTCTCTCTCTCTCTCTCTCTCTCTCTCTCTCTCTCTCTCTCTCTCTCTCTCTCTCTCTCATTTTTCTAAACACAGGCGCATTTTTCATCCCGCACGCACGAGAGAGAGAGAGAGAGAATTTCTTTCCATCAAGTATGATATGCACAAATCATACACTTGTCTGTGATGTACGATTTCCTTTGGAGTCATGCCTTTAAGGGTAATATTAAAGACAGAATGTCAAAGGTCAAAGGTCATGCCCAGATCGGAAGCCTTACGTCATGCTGTATGTGCTCGATATTATGTGATTTATTAATTTATTAATTAATTTATTTTTTTGTTCTTTGATGTTAAGCCATAGTTATAGCCATATATATATATGTATATATAGGGAGTTTATATATGTTATTATGTATGATATACCTTTTCGTCACATAGCACCGTACCTTTCCACATTTGTCTCAGAAAACAAAACCTACAGCTTGAACTTTATTTCCCATTAGCATTTAAGGAGAGTTGACTCAACATTTATAGACATAAATCTTATATTCCAAAACTTTTTCAAACACCTTTTACTTCCCTTTCTTGGCTTATGCTGTGACTTGACTTATGTCATCCGAGCATCAGCCAAATATTTATCCCTTAATGTCTATGGGACCAATTGTGAAAATGGCAGCAATTACAGCTATTGGGAGAATGACACCACTTGTGTTGAGACTCCATGATAGACTTCGTAGTTTGTACGTAGTTTATTGTTACTTGTTCGACCAAATCATTGTTGGTGCTGTGAAATAGTTAGCCTTATCATTTCAGCAGGCAGCCCTCTGAATGACTGCATACAATGTGAACTACCCATGTGTAATGGTATTTGAATAATAGTACGTTCAAAACAACTCTGTAGTCTTAATGCAACCCAGAAGTAATGATTGCAAAGGAAGTACCAACCACTGAAGTCTTGGGAGATATTGGGTCAGAGGTCAGTGATGTTGTGAGGGAAGGTGGCTTGAGTTGTGAGGAGGAATGCCTTGTTATAGGTCATAGCTTGTAGTTACACCATGAGCAGTAATGGTAGATGAAACCATTAAATTGAATTAGGTTCATGGCTTTGTTGCTCAGAAATTTCCCGAATGTTTGGTCTCATTCATTTCGAAAAGAATGTGTGAAAATTGTGGCTCCTCTCCCGTTGGTGGCCAAGCTCCTTCTCCCGTTATTTTAGTAGATCATACGAGACAGTTGGTATTTAAAGTTCTTGAGCAGTGCGTATGAGTTGCAGCCTTTAAAGTTCACGATGACTTTAATGCACTTTTAATAACCCCGACAAAATGTTCTAGAAATACGATCATAAAACATTCCTGCGGGCACCCAACTCGGAGGTCAGCTGCATGACAGATGCCACTCACGGCTTTCTTTGGAACACAGTGTGGTCTAGGTCATCGGTTTCGAGTGTGTTTTAAAAAGTAAAGTTTTAGATTATTATTATTATTATTTTTATTATTATTATTATATCTTTCCAGTAACAGGGTTATTCCATTCCTTTACTCACACACCACACACAGCAACACACACACACACCCATTTACACACACACACACACACACACACACACACACACACACACACACACACACATATATATATATTATATATATATATATATATATATATATATATATATATATATAATATATATATTAGTATGTGGGTATAATTTTCTAAACATTTTCATATTTCTGGAATTTCAAACAGAATCTCAATGTAAATATTTACAAACTACCACTTTCTGACGAGGGTTTCTCTCTCTCTCTCTCTCTCTCTCTCTCCTCTCCTCTTCGTCTCTCTCTCTCTCTCTCTCTCTCTCTGTTAAGTACACCGTAGTGTGTATATATTTATTTATAGAAACAGTTACTTTGGGGTCTCATGAAATCGCAAAGATATTTGCCTGCGTAATCCAGCCTCAGAAGAATGCATTATGGTCCTTTTATTGGTATATCTTTTTCATTTTATGAAGCTACCGAAAAAATGTCCACTGTGAGTTCTTGTGTCAAGTCTGATTCATGCATTGCTATTTCTTCTGTCTTTTTCATGTAGTTGTTTGCTGCATCTATTTTAATGGTAGTATGTGTTACGACAAAATTGTAAGCTGTATTTTGAACTGTGGCCGGGAGAGTGTTAAGATTCTGTCTCTCCAGTATATTGTTGAATGCTAGTGTGAATGACAGTGGGATAAAAAGAAGGGTTAAATTTATAGTTTTGCTCTAAACTGTGGTTTGAGAGCAGTTCAATGAACCGAAGACGTTATAATTACATTTTATGAATGGTGCCAGAGCGCTCTATAACGTTACTTGTTTGATAATACACTGGGCAACTGTCACAGACATCTTTTAGATGACACTCACTGCTGTGGCAGCTGCTGCTTGAAGAAGTTTTATTCATTTGCTTTTTTTTTTTTTTGGTGTTTTTTTTTTTGCGTTGACCTCAAACTGTCTTGGATCAAGAAAACTGGGTCGTTTGTAACGGCATAAAACATCACTTCCTCTGCAGCTTTATGGTGTCAACATTTTTCTCCGTGGAAGTTTGTAGAAAAAATATTTTCTTGGCTTCGTTGCTTTTGATGGTGAATTTCCATTGATAGAGAGAGACAACTAACCCAGATCGTGAAAGGATATTAAATCCCTCAACTTTTTCTTAGGCGAGTTACCCTTCCATTTTTCCTTTGTCAGCATGGAACTGCAAAGTAAAATGATTTACAGCTTTAGCGAGAGGACGCAAAAATATAAAGAGGGTTTTTTAAGTTCAGTTTTATATTTAGATGGAAGTCTATCATATTGCAAATGGGATCCGTCGAGTGCTCCGCTATCTGGCCTTCTGTCATCAGAGACTTCGGTCCTGGGCGCTGTTATCTCGGCATCTGGGAAGGTGTCCACAGGCTTTCCTCTTTTCTGGGTAGTTCTCCATCTTTCTATTTTCGTTCGCTATGCAGTGTTTTCCTTGCAATGAAACTGCCACCCACCTTTTTAAGACGGCCCATATAACAGAGTCGTACTCTACGTATTATGGATATAAATGGAGTCAGAATTTGCCCAGTCTTGGACTTCCACATTATCCTTGTCGTTATATCGCTGGAATATGTGACGGTGGAGAAATAATCTGTGGCCTGGGGCAACATCCGGACAGTGTGATCCTGTGGCTAACACCGCGGGCAATAAGGGTCACGTTAAAATTGGACGTTTAATGGGAGATTCCCAGATAACCAAATCGTGGTTGTGATAACATCCCGAAGTTTATTCAACCTTCTTAGGCGTCGAATTTTATGGACCATTTGGGAATTCCTTGGGATTCTTATTGTCTCAATTGCCGTTATTAAAAGGGTCCCGTTGACGCTTCGCGGCCATAATTAGGGGTGAAAAATGCAAGGAAGTCTCTTGCTCGTTTTTGTAGACACCATCACATTTTATGTGCTTTTTTATTTTTTTTATATTTTAGTTTTTTTTACTCTCCCCAACCTTTTATAAACTGTACGTGCGAGATTATCTGTTTTTGTTTGTAACTTAGTATTTGATAGACTTGGTCTGGCTATAAACGGTTTCTTGTCTTGTGTTTCGTATACTGGTAACTTTTGATTTTGTATCAACGCATTCAGGCTTAATAAGAACGGTTTTAGTCTGTAGTTTTTTATTTACTTTGATTATGTATAAAGCTTTCCGTAAATGATTGTGACCCTTTGCTTAAAGTTTGATTCTTTGGAAACGCATCTTTTCTTGGAACATAGAGAACCAGCCAAGTTGGTCGGGACGATATGAAAAATCATAAAAACTTCTTGTACTGTACTCCCTTTAATAGCAATGAAGCGGTGGTGGCAGCCGTACAATTATTGGTTGTCTGGACACCAAACCTCACTACAACTCCTTAGTGTCAAACATTTTCCGAGAGTGAAAAACTAAATTTTTATTAGAAGAAACAAAAATTCGGAATATCCTGAACATAGCTCGCACCTCATTCAGAAATAAAATTAGATAACAGAAGAAACTACTTAAGTTTGCTCTGTATGTGTGTGTGTGTGTGTGTGTGTGTTTGTGTGTGTGGTTACAGGAAACGGTCTCTCATACACACCATGACAGTAACATTCAGAACAGCCAAATAAAAAACTAAATTCATACAACGCAGAGTACGACTCTGCCAAAATGTTTGCCTTTCTAACAAGATATATATATATATAGGTATAATATATATATATATATATATATATCTATATATATATATATGTGTATGTGTGTATATATATATATGTATATGTGTGTGTGTGTGTATTATGTATGTATGTATGTAATATATACATATATATGTATATATATACTTATGTATATTTGGATATATATACGTATATATGGTATGTATGTATATTAATACATTGGTGTTACCTAAACAGCATAGCTTTCTAAAATAAGCCTCACAAGTCATAAAATCAAACTCAGGAATTAGTTTTATGGGGTATGAACTAGGACAGAAAAACGGTTAGAGGGAGACAACAACAATAAATTTTTTTGAGCCAACCGAATATAATTTTTCGTACAAATGAAAGGTTATCAGCGGCTAAGCTCAAACAACCCGATCCGTGATTTTCCTCCATGTACGCCTCGATGTTCTTCGAGCCCTATGCTAGAAGTTCTCTTACCAACAGCGGAGCGAAGAAAAAGGCGGAAAATACTCCTATTTCCACAATCTCCCCTTCCTAACGTCTTTGATCCCGTGGGGAGGGGGGGGGGGGGGTTAGTGCCATCAGTGGACCTCATGCGGTGCACTGTAGGTATTACTTAAGGTTCTTTGCAGCGTGCCTAAGGCCCCTAGCTGCAACCACTTGCGTTCCTTTTACTGTACCTCCTTTCACATTCTCTCTTTCATCTTACTTTCCACCCTCTAATAACAATTCCTTCAGTGCAACTGATAGGTTTTCCTCCCGTTACACCTTTCAAATTTTTACTGTCAATTTCCATTTCAGCGCTGAATGACCTCATAGGCCTAAATTCTATATTCAAAACTCAACTCAACTGACGTCGTTGACTCCTCCATGAAGCTCTTCTTTTTTCAAAATACGACTCAAGCCACCCCACTGGCAAATGCCATTCGGTCGTTTAGAACGCTGGGACCACCTATGAAATTAAGGCAATGTCAGTCCGCCAGTATTGGTCACCAGTCCGAACGACTGGGAAGCAGTTGTTATTGTGTGGATTTCTCTCGTATTCGGCCCTCATATGTATAAACTTATATATATAAACTTATATTTTGGTTGAATGATTTTTCTTCTTAGCATTTGTGATTCTTATCTTTGGTTATTATTATGAGAAGTTTGTTTGATGTAGCCCACTGCTGAGTAGGGATCTTTTGGTATTTAATATGATACCAGTGAAATTCTAGGAAGGAAAGTATATGGATAAGATCAAAAGCTACAAGTATATATATATATATATATAGTATATATATATATTATTATAGGATAATATATTAATATATAGATATATATATGTATAATATATATATATAAATATATGTATACGTATATAATATATATATATATATATATATATATATATATATATATATATATATATAATATATGTGTGTGTGTATGTGTGTTTGGTGTTGTGTAGTGTGTGTGTGTGTGTGTTTGTGTATGCATTAGTATATATATAGAATCCACGTCTCGAAACTTAGAAATTTTGCCAAAGAATAACGTTATTCATATAAAAGGAAACTTGAAAGTCCACGTCTTTGTCGGCGGTAGATTACATACTTGAATTTGGATAACCGGAAATTAGCCGTAAGTGCATAAAAATGGTGTTTTTTTTTATCATGAAAATATTTAAACGTAGGCAGAATTAGTGTCGGTGTCAGAGGAAGGTTACCGATATGTAAAATGGGAAAATCTGCTTGTCCAAAATAAACTGATATTAAATTTTTTTTTTTAAGGGGCGACTGCATTCAAAACCTACGCATCCGTATCGAATAAAGATTACGTTTAAAGTAAATAGGAAAAACATTTCTTGTATAGAAGTTAGATTGATATCTTCAAAGTGGCGAATCCTTTTTTATTATTTGAAAATGTTATTTTTTAAAAACCATTCTCTCCGTTCAAAAAAAAAAAAAAAAAAAAAAAAAACAAGATTTATGATATGCAAAACGGAAATTTATGACACTCAAAGGGAGTCATAAACTGCACCTCCACAGGTTCTTTTATATGATGGGGGAGATATTCCTGGCTGTAATTATACACAGAGCAATTTTACACAGAACTCCAACGGATTTATTTGCAGTCAAACATGTGATCTGGTATTAAGCACCAAACACTACATTCTTTCTGTTTAGCTGGCCATGTGCTAGTACGGTTTCTTGCTTGTGTTACAGCCCGCAATCATCTGTCTGCAGTAATACCTTATCACTGTTTACCACGCCTCCAGAACGACAATGAATAATGTGGAACTAATTGGAATCTAAGAACAGAGCAGCGCTTTCCAGACTAATCCAGGACATAGTAGCTAGAGCGTTAGGGACCCTAACACGTTGGAGAATAAAATGGGATTATTATCTTGAAATTGACCACAACTGATAAAGCCCTCTAGAAGCAAAATGAAATTGTAATACATTATCGAATATAAAATATGTAATTTAAAGTTGAATATGTGAAAATTTCAAGGTCTCTTAAAACTCAATGGATAACAAAAAAGTACACTTTTTAGGTCACTGAAGTTGTAACGAACACAAACACAGCAGTATATATATATATATATATATATATATATATATATATATATATATATATTATATATCTGGTCGTTGGCAAATGAAGAATAGTCTATGCTACGCCATGAGAAAATTTCATTTCAAAGGAATATCGCATATCTGTAAGACTAGGTAGGATGCCTTCAACATAATATTTTTCAAAATATTTCATTCCTTACTGGAAATAATCAAATTATATTTAGTAATAGGTGTAGTCCTTAGTAGCCATTCCATATTGGTTACGTAATGATGTGATAGTCTTTTGCTGTAATTTGCAATCAATTTTCCCGCCTTTTTTCGGCATTTTTTGCTTTGTATTGAACTATTTGGTTCAGTAAGGTAAAGAACTAACGATGCTTCATTTTCCAACGATGTTTTATTTTCCAGGTGTTATATTAATAAGTCGAAGGTCATCTGTCCCTTACATTGATACTAATCACGCGAAGGTTTAGTTTACGGATTCCGTTACTTACAGAGTCGTGCTGTTTCCACAGGGATGTTCAGCGTCTTGTAAATGTCCTTAAACGTCACGGAAAGTGAATGCAAATCCGGACAACGGTTCTTTCAGTTCAGTGACGAGTGATAAAACTGAAAAGTGGAGTATAAGCGTCACGAATAAGAATAATAATAACCCAACTTCAGAAAAGTGGAGGGAACGGCATGACGAAATCGAATGAAAGGAGTCATCAGGAAAGTCCAAAGGTCAGCAGGAACCACTCGTAGGATCCCTTGTCCGAATATCATCATTATCATCATCATCATCATCATAGGTCATTAAGCGGTTTCTCTCATGTTCCACTTTTCATGCAAGGAGGAGTGTGTGAGGAGGGATGAGTTAGCAGGAAGGTACCTACCAACCAGAGTGAGTTGCGAATGCAAGTCTCCAGCGAGTAACTTTGTTTTAACCCAATCTCGGGTTACCACTGCACTGCTCGCTTTCAGCAAGAAGATTTTTAGTTTGTTTAATTAATTGAGGGGGATGTTTACTCCTCTGACGTCAGCATGTTTAATTTATTTTTTTTTTTTTTTTTTACTTCCCCTCGTGGCTCCTTGTAAAATTATGTGACACGCTCCCGTCTGCATGGCTCTGTTGTGAAAACCTGTTAACGAGGATGTGCGTTATATGTAAAGTTTTCTGCTTTGTGCCCGAATACAGTGTTTATGAATTGAGTTGCCATACAAGAAAAAAAAATAACTTGTTTAGTAGACTATTAACGTCGACTTAGAAATTCGTTTATCCAGTGAAAGAGCCATGTATCATTGATAAAATTTTTTCCAAGTATACGTTCGTCAAAATAGATGACAGATTGGGCTTTAGTTTTACTTCATTATCTTGTTTGTTTATGAAGGCACATTTTATGTTGCTTTGCACTGCCATATCTATTTGTGTTTGTTTACGCTGTTTCCCTTCATAAATTGAAACACTTCACATTGCTTCGTCATTGCTTTAATGTCGTCTCTTACGGAGGGCGAAAAACATCGTCATCTTTTCTCCAGTTATTAGTGTTTGTTTGTTTGTTTTGAATTTATATCTTAACTCTGCTTTTGCATTGTAGTATTTAATCATAATTTAAAACCTTGGTCAGTACGTGGCCATATACTCTGATGGAGCGGAGATTTGAGGTTCGTTTTAAGTAGGTTTTTAATTCAGCTTTCAAATACTTTTTTGAGGACCAATGATCGCATTGACATTGAGAATTTACCTTCAGATAAGGAATCTGTCCATTTTCCTTTATGTTGATTTTTTTCTTTCATTCAAGGGTTAGTTAGTTTGTCTAAATAGCATTGCTGTCAATTAAACTGTTTCTTTAGTTTTGGAAAATCGGAATTGACTTTGCCATCATAATCAGCATCATCCCCTCAAACGCCACGTGACGCTACGGGCCTCGGACAAATTCCTCCTCTCATTCCATTACTTTGCTTAGCTTTCACAAATCTCCACTCATTTAGCCTCTTCTGAACAAATCTGTAGATTTGTTATTCTTTATCTTTCACAAATCTCCATTCATTCAGCCTGTCTTCTGGACTAATGTGTAGATTTAATATTGCTTTATCTTTCACAAAGCTCCGCTCACAATAAACCTCTCCTCTGAACTAATGTGAAGGTTTAATATTGAAATAATTGCTCTTCTGAAGTAAAGTACAGATTTAATATGGAAATAATTATTCATGTGGTTACATATATGGCAATGGGACTGTATTAAAAGTACTCTTCTTCTTTCCCACCGTTATCCCTACATTAAGGGGTCGGTTGGATGATGCGCCTTCTCCACTAGGCATCATCCTCCACTAAACCTCTTCTCTCCACATCTTCCTTCACTTTACCTCACCATCTAATTCTCTGCCTCCCTCTCGATCTTCTTCCTCTAACAGGTTCCTCACGAGCCCTCTTCACTCCCTCCTCGTCAACCATCCTCAACACATGCCCATACCATCTCAATCGTGACTCTCTTATCACCTCTGTAATCTTTACTAAGCCTGCCCTTCTTACTTCATCATTTTCCAATATCTCAAGCAGAGATATTCCCATAATCCACCTCAGCATTCTCATCTCTGTTCTCTCAAGCTTTACTTATTCTTTTCTTCTTAGAGCCCATGTTTCTGCTCCATACATTAACACTGGTTTTATCACTGTGTTATATAGCTTGACTTTTAGCCTGATTGGCATTTTCTTATCACATACCACTCCAGCTACCTCTCTCCACTTTCCCCATGCAGCTTTTATCCTACTGTCAACTTCAGCCTCACATCCTCCCTCTTGGCTTAAAGTAGATCCCAAGTATTTAAACTTTTCTGGCTGTTTTATAATCAAGCCTCTTCTGTCTTGTATCACTATTCTGTCTCTATCTTCCTTACTACTCAGCAAAACCTCTGTTTTATTCACATTCACCTTTAAGCCACCCCTCTCTAAAGGTTCCTGCCACTCTCCAACCCTTCTCTGTAGGTCTTTCTCATTTTCAGCAGCAATCACCAGATCATCGGCGTACAACAACTCCCACAGCTCTTCATTCCTGATCTCTTCACTCAACACATCCATGACCAGCATAAACTAAAATGGGCTTACTGCTGACCCCTGGTGTAATCCAACACTAACTTCAAAGTTCTGTTTCCCCAACTGGATTTTGGGTATTAAAAGTACATGTATAACTTAATATTTTATTTTATTTTCTTGCTGCATACTCACCCAAGACAGGAATTACCTTCACAGGTTTCATATACTTTGGTGATAAAAGTTATATATGTCAATTCATAGCATTCATATTTATGTTTTATATTTTATGGTTTACGTACCGTAATATTGAATGCACATTAAAAAAACAATTACATCATATCAGTCGAGAGCGGAGGCTGGAAGTAATGCTGCGGTCGAAGTGATTGTTATTCTTTTGTAAAAGATTTGTTGGCTCCTATTTCTTCGCTAGATAAAGTCAGCTGCATGAACGAATTGAACATTATTGTGGATGAAGAGGAACTGTCATGTCTCCTATTTTTTTAATGTCATTTAAGGCTTATTACATTGTGGTAGAAGTATTAAAGATAATTCAGACGAATATTTTGCGCTGCCTTTTTTTGCCATGCTGTATTAAGGTCTGGTAAACTGAGTGGGGTACTATTGATGACCCTGTAAATGTAGCCAGTTATTTGGATGAATTTTCGGGCTCACGAGACAGCATCCTCTTCTAGGTTATTAAGGATCACAAATCCTGCCGTGGTTTAACACAAGTAACCAGCATTTTAGCGTGATTCGTGTTTCATGAAACCCTACCTTGTTGTTATTTATTTTCTCTTATGAAAGCTTTGCACGAGAGGAAAGTAGTGAATACGAAAAGATATGAGATGGAGAAGCCACTTCTCAGCATTTTATTTTTCACCTCCCAATTTTTGTTCAAGTGACGTGTTATTGTTCATTCTTTCAGTCTTAGAATATGCGCAAACTATATTTTCAATACATTAAATATCCTATATATATTGTATGTAAATGTCTGCCTATATATAGATTATATGTAAATGTCTGCCTCACATCAGGATTGAACCCGGGTCTCTCAATTGAAAGATCCTGATGTGAGCCAGATATTTATTTCAGTTTCACGAGTGATTGTGTTAATTATTTCTAACACACACACACACACACATATATATATATATATATATATATATATATATATATATTATATATATGTGTGTGTGTGTGTGTGTGTGTGTGTGTGATGTGTATGTGTGAATGTGCTTGCCTTCGATATAATATTCTGAATAGAGCTTTGCACATGCATGTTTCAGCATGTTAATATCATGAAACGTCTGTTGTATGAAAATAATTAAATATCTCATACATTTTATTTTTTCTTTGTGTCGAGGTATTTTGGTATCTCGCTTTTGTCGAGTATTTATGGAAGAGTGGAGTCAGGCGCGAATCCTTCGTTGGGTCCAATTAAAATCTCCAGGAATGGTCAACAAAGCAGAAGACAAGCATGGCCTTTTTTTCATCACCCTTAGAGAACTTGTTATCAGACACCTTTCTCATATTTGGTTTCCTGACAACCTCTGTGTTTCTTAGATGTGATCGCACGTCGTCTGTTATTCCTAATTAGTTTGTTTCCTCTCTCTCTCTCTCTCTCTCTCTCTCTCTCTCTCTCTCTCTCTCTCTCTCTCTCTCTCTCTCAGCTGGCCTTGTAGTGCAAGTGGTAGCTCGCTCTGTTCACAGCCTAGTGCACATGTTTGATCTGAGGGGAAAAAATACAGGCGGGCTTCTTTTTAAAAGAAAGAAAGAAAGAAAAAAACAATTTGCCTCTGTTGATCTAAACTGTGAATTAGGTACCTGGTTGTTAGTCTGCTGTTATGGGCAGCAGCCGTGGGTGGATAATGAGGAGCAGAAGAGATAAAATAACAGACGTGATTGATCGACGCTCCGTCAAAATGTATGCCACCGTATCATGATGAAAAACCGGGAGGACCTCTCCGAGGCAGTCCTCACTCACTCCCTCTGGTGTGAAATCTTTCAGCAGACTCTCTCTCTCTCTCTCTCTCTCTCTCTCTGAATAATAAATATTAAATATAAATAAGTATGTAACAACCATCTCTATTCAGTAATTAGATCTTTCTTCAATATGTTTTTAAAATGAAAGTTATTTTGCGAAATTCTAACGATTAGTTTGAACATCGCAGTAAGGAAAAATGTTCAATCAAAAATGGATCATTTATTTCAGAGCTATAAAGATTCATTGCTTTAGTTATCTGTGTAATTCATCCATAGCATTTCTTTTGTTGTTCGTTTTATGGAACTTTTGTTGGAATCTTTTCTGTTACGACGTGCTTGTATACTATGTCGTTGGATAGTAAGACTTGGGGATGAATAGTTTATTTGTAGTGAACAGTTGTAGATCTGAGTGAAATGGCAGAGGAGGCGGTCAGGTAATTTTCTCAAACAGTCAAAATTTATTTTGCGAAACAGATGGTAAAGTAAGGGTTATTTATATGACTATTTTGTTATTCCTTTTGTTATGCGTTATTAAATTGCATGAGTAATGTACACTTACTGGGCAGTCATTCGACGAGAATTTTCAGTTTTGGACAGAAACTGTCTGACATTAAGTTTTCGAAAAATTATTTTTATAAATAGCATAATGTTTTATGCATTCTCTAGTAATATGCCGACAATCTGTATTGTTAAAAAAAATATCATTCAAATATAGTATAAGTCAGGTCCTCCTAGAGAGTGAACACGAATCCGCTGACTATGAAACACCGAAACAGTTGAACAAGTAACTAATGAAAGATCCAACAGATGTCGCACCGTGAGGCCGTTTGGGAACTGGGAGAGTGAGGAGTGGGAACCAGGTATTTTTCTTGAGCATAGACTAGGTCACTAGAGTCCTAGTCTCAATATTCTAATATCGTTAAAAAGTGATCGTCAACTTTTTGTTGCTGACGATACTGGGCTTGAGGGTGAAAATGTGCAGTTAAGGAAATAAGCGAAATAAATACCAGACTAAAAATGTTTAGGAAGTCAGTATTCATGAATTAGTATTTCCTATAGATTATCGCATTTTATGAACAGACATGACTATGTACAAGATCAATACAAAACATATCAGCAAGTGTTTAGGGTCGTGGTCTGTAATCTGCAAGCCACCTCAAAAAAAATAATAAATAAAAAACTAACGTTTATAGCAGCAAATTAGCAAAATTTTCAGTTCACTTACGTTATTGAGGTAGCAACCAAAAACTATGTAAATGTTTTAATGTTTATATGTGCTGGCTTGTCAGTGATCAAGCAATGTTTACACTGATCAACATCCATTCACATAAAACTACATATTTTGCTATGATCACAATTAAAAGGAGTGAATAATGGTAAAGAACTCTGTAGATATGACGTTACGTTTCCTGCTGCCGATGCCAGGACTGTTGTACATCTTTTTCGGGGTGTCAAGTAGATGGTAGGATTGGGAATGAGTGTGGTGTGGGTCAGTCACTGATATTTGAGCGTGTCCCTAGTCACCTCCTACCAAAGGTATACCTCTTACTACAGGTATATGTAGGTAGCGTTATCCTTAAACCTTTGGTATAGACTGTTATGTTAATTTAAAGTGTCAACACCGTAATATTGTTTGTTGATTTATAGTTTACATGACCATGGCGTTCTACATTAGCAATTATCAAAATTAGGCAGGTAAAAGATTATTCAATTCACATAGCATTTTCATTGTTGTAACCTCATGCCGCCAACAAAACCAACAAACAATGCTTACTGAAAAATCATTCGCTAAATACGTTTATTAGACTACCACTTACCCAGTAACACACTCTCTCTCTCTCTCTCTCTCTCTCTCTCTCTCTCTCTCTCTCTCTCTCTCATCAGTTTGATCTGTCTTTATCTCTGTGGTATTATTAAAATATTTTCTCTGCTTCTTCTTTCTATCTTTTTACTGAATATGAATTTGTCACATTGGTGAAAGTATCTGCATCTTTCATGTGTGTTAGTATGATAATAAAATTACGTATAGCCATAATTTGTAAGTCAAAAAACTGCCATTCGGTTATCATCACCCATATAGCCCACCTTCACTATGGATGTTGGCCCAATCACGCAGTATAACTGTAACACATAACAGATCTATATAATAATAACGTCAGTGAGCTGGAAATTTTGACAATTTGCTGCTGTAAATGTCAGTTTGGTAATTCTAAGCCCTCATTTCGCGGTAAAGTAGACTGTGGCAGTTGACGTTTTCCTACGTTATTTTACTTACTGAACAAGAATTTAAAGTAATATTTATTCGGACGACTGTAATTAACCCCCCGCCAATACTAAAAACGGCGAAATACATTGGACGCCCCAATCCTTAGTGGATGTATCCGCGGTCACGTTTCTTGCAGGGTAATTCCAAAGAATAGTTCCGCACGGACTGCAAGGAACGCAACCGCGGATACGACACCCACTAGGGATTGGGGCGTCCAATGTATTTCTCCGAGTTTAGTACTGGCCCCTGGGGGTTAATTACTGTCGTCCGAATAAATATTACTTTAAATTCTTGTTCAGTAAGTAAAATAACGTAGGGAAACGTCAACTGCCATAGTCTACTTTACCGCGGAATGACGGCTTAGAATTACCGTTAGTTTTTATTTATTTATTTATTTATTTATTTAAATATTATTTATTTTATCTTATTATTATTTTTTGTATAAGAGGTGGCTTGCAGAATATAGAACAACACTTGCTGAAACGTTTTGTATCGATCTTGTGGACAGTGATGTCTGTTGATTCTTAAGATACGATAATCTGTTGGAAATACTATTTCATTAATACTGACTTCCTAAAGCATTTTTATTCTCATATTTATTTCGCATATTTCCTTTACTACAGATTTTTACACTCAAGCCAGTATCGTTAGCAACAAAAAGTTTACGATCACTTATTAAGGATATAAGAATGTTTAGACTACTCCAGTCTTATGCTCAAGAAAAAGACCTGGTTCCCACTCCTCTCTCCGTTCCCAAATGGCCTCACGGTGCGACATCTGTTGGGTCTTCCATTAGTTACTTGTTCAACTGTTTCGGTGTTTCATAGACTCGTCAGCATGGTGGGTAAATCGAGAAGGGTTACCATCCAAAATCAAGAAATAAGAAGCGTGTATGACTTATCAACCAGATATCAGCCGTTTGGGTTGCCAGGTGTTCATATATCTTTCCAAGAACAAAAACTTTAGAACCGATTACTTTTGACAATGCTTGGGATTGCTAACTACAAATCAAACGGACTGTAATGTTACGAGGAGTCATTGCAGAAAGAGCGCGTGCTAAAGGACTGCCTTTCAGATGTAAAACAAGAGACGCAGTGATATGAATAGTACTTTTATTCTTGGGTGACTGCAGATTTGAAACATAGAGCAGTGAGACTGAAGGATAACGGAAGCACTGGTCAGCAGTGTCGCATTCTTAACATGATGGGCATTCATAATTTTTTGAACTGACTATAGAGGTCGCTGTTCTTTATGATAATCACTGATGGGAAAAAATTGTGAGTGGTAAAGGAGTGGATTTCATCGTTTTATATGCTTAGCGAAGTTGTTGTTGAAGATTAAGCTTTATGTCACCATTGGCTCTTGCTCGTGGAGTGTTATCTGAGAACACACAAACGCACGCACACAATATTATATATGTCATGTGGGTAAAAGAGGGGGAGAGCGAAGGGGAAGGCCAAAGTTCAGAAAGAAAGCTAAAATAGCAAATTACACGGAGGAGGAAAAAAAAATACAAGAAGTCAGGATCCATTGAACAGAGGAAGAAGGTGGAAAAGACCAATAGGAAACAGCTACCTCATTTAGAAACGGGTAAAGCTGAAGGCAATATATATATGTGTGTGGATATGCTGGTAATAAACTTTCTGTCGTCCAACCCGAGCCAGCCTATCTCGCCTCTGGATTCAATAGAGCTACTTTCCAGCTAGGGGACATCCAGAGTCAAAGTATACTCTGGGGACATCCGTCGTTGCCGTCTCTCCTACTTTGCCGTAACTTTTGACGGTATGGTTATATAAGTTTATCTATAATGAGGAATTCCAAGGATGCTTAATACAAATAGAGAGGGCATTTCACGTTACGGACTTTATTTTTTTTTCGAGAAAGGGAGAGTCAAAGTAATTTTTTTCGAGATAGGAAGGATTCCCGACAGTCATTTTGTTTAAAGAAAGGAAGAAGGCCTAAGGTCATTTTTCTTCGAAAAAGGAAGGAGTCCTAACAGTATTTATATATATATATATATATATTGAGAAAGGAAGCTGTCCTAAAGTCATTTTATTCGAGAAAGGAAGAAATCGTAGTCATTTTTTTTTTCGGGAGAGGAAGGAGTCCTAACGTATTTTTTTTTTTTTTTTTTTTTTTTTTTTTTTTTTTTTTTTTTTTTTTTTTTGAGAAAGGAAGGAAGTTCCTCAAGGTATTTTTTTCTTTTTTTTTTTTGAGAAAAGGAAGGAAATCCTAAAGTCATTTTTTTCGAGAAAGGAAGAAATCCTAAAGTCATTTTTTTCGAGAAAGGAAGAAATCGTAGTCATTTTTTTTCGAGAGAGGAAGGAGTCCTAACAGTTTTTTTTTTTTTTTTTTTTTTTTTTTTTTTTTTTTGATGAAAGGAAGGAATATCCTAAAGACATTTTTTTCGAGAAAGGAAGGAATCCTAAAGTAATTTTTTTTCGAGAAAGGAAGAAATCCTAAAGTCATTTTTTTCGAGAAAGGAAGGAGTCCTAACAGTATTTTTTTTGTTTGAGAAAGGAAGGAGTCCTAAGTAATTTATTTTCGAGAAAGGAAGGAGCCCTAACAGTCAGTCTCATACACCTGAAAAGAGACTTTCGTATCAAGTAGAGTCCGTATAATTTAATCCAGGAGTTATTGGCTGTTTTGCTTAAAAAAAAAAAGCCAGGTACACTTTAAGAAACAAGGTATTCCTAAAATTCGTCCGCATTCGTATTGTTGGTGTATTTATGGATTCAGTCAGTCACGTTAATCAGTTTTGCCTATTTTAATGGCTGCAATTTTATAGCTGATTTCTCCGTTTCCTAACACTGTAATTTTTAATTTAATTTCCACTGAAAGACTTGAAATCCTAAGGAGAAGGAAGTGAAATTTGAACTCACGGCGCCTCTTAAAGAAAATAAATAAATAATCAGCCACTACAGTAGCATCGTATGTAAAGGGAAGAGGCGATGAATTGCCTCCCCACCTGGAGTCTCATATTGTCTTGAAATATCGGCCTCAACGAGACCAGTTTCTAATTTTGGCCTTAATGGATTAAGTGATTGAGGCTGATTAGAAAATCATCTCCTTAGCATACACGTCTTGTGCTCAACCACCGTCTTGCTTGGGGCTGACTTATCAAGGTTCCACTTAGTTTTTATCATTTTTTTTTTCAACCAACAGCAGCATATTAACGGTGTCGATGACCATAGTTGTTACCAAGCTCTAGACCTTGGTTGTTACGATTACGACGCCAGATTCCACACACAAATCAGCCAATGTTAGAAAACGTGCTCACCCCAGATCAATTGTATCGGAGTTCTCGTATGATTAGAATGAACGCTTAAGTCTGTGTGTTTATTTGTTCGTGTTTTGTTTGTGATTTCATTTCTGTTTTGTTTTGCTTTTTTTATCACATGACAAGAACGATTCACTCATAATACGCAAAGGTTGTTTGTTGATAGGAGTGTTCAGCTCTAAACTAGTTAATGTTTTGCCATGATAGCCGTAGTTGATTAACTCTTACTTTTTTCCTTTTTTTTTCTCTGTTGCACCGGGTGAAAGTAAATCACACCAACCAACTCTCGCATCCTAAACAATGTGGTGGTTAGAAAAACAGGATCGGCAAGGAGCGCAAACGAGTTTGTATCAGACTCTTATGGTTTTCTTTATCTTCCTTTTTTTTAGGGTTGATTAAACGAAACAGTTGTGTTTTTGGTGTTTTTTTATATTCATAATTTTCTTTGTAAATGATGTTATTTACGCTTACATATATAGAAATAACTTCTTTTTTTTTTCCACCTAACGCTTTTTTACCTTAGAGGGGATGGATCCATCCGGTCGTACGGATGAGGCTGCTAGACTTATACCTTTTCCACACTGATTATGAACCACCCTTCACAGTGCTACATTGGTTCTTGATTCGCTCTGTAGGTCAATAAACGTGGATTCTTATATTCTTATGTTGGTCCTCCTGCTATATAGGTGGGAATGTTACCGACGCACGACCATATATATATATATATATATATATATATATATATATATATATATATATATATATATATATATATATATATATATATATATATATATATATATATATATATGTATACATATATATATATCTTAAATCCACGGTCCAAAGTTTAGAATCTAGATCTACATGCATCTATTTGGCTTCTATGATTTTATTACTTGGTATGTATGTTGATGTTCTCATTTTACTTAATGAGAATTAGTTACATTACCCCTTTCGTTTTCCACTGATCTATTCTTATGTTGGTCCTCCTGCTATATAGGTGGGAATGTTACCGACGCACGACCATATATATTATATATATATATATATTATATATATATATATATACCATATCTAATAATATATATACATATATATATATATATATATATATGTATATATATATCTATATATATATATATATATATATATATATATAATATATATATGAATAATTTTCACATCACCGTGATTCATATAAATTATTCGAGCTACAAATGTCCTTTAATATCTAATTCGCTCTACCTCGGAATTGATATATTTTCATATATGTAAACCGAAGGGGAATTTTTTGGTTGATAATAATTTCGTCCCCTCATGGGATCTAACACCGTCCAGTGGACAGGAACGAAATCACCATAACCAGTTTCTTATTTTCCACCGGTGGTGATTTGTGACATAGGGGAGAGTGGGGTAAGAAGCCCCCCTTAAGGAGAAATGCTTATATAGTCTACAGTATTTCAGCTATTGAAACAGAGATATTTTTAGAAAGCTTTATTATTGGAGTATCAACGATCATAATCATGAGAAGCTGTTAGCAATTTAGGATAGTAAAAACATGACCTGAAAAAAAAGAGCAAAGGGGGCCTTTTACCCCGTGGGTGGGGTAAGAATCCCACGGTGGGGACTTTTTGCCCCATATCTAAGATATTGTGGTACTTCATGAAAACTACCATTTATATTGAAATATAAAAAATTCAACCTTCCACACAAAAATATTCAAGAATAATGTTGGAAAATATACAAAAATTAATCTTAAAGTTCTTAGTTTCTTGTAAAACATAGGAACTTTTTGGTATTCATAGGAACTGAAATTAGCAAAATTGTAAAATAAATTGACACTTCCTCTACATGACAGCTGTAGCAGCGCAATTAGGAATAAATTCACTTTTATATAGCACCAAGAATAACACAAATAAAAGAAATAATGGATAAGTTTTACATAAGAAAAAAAATGACATAAGTCAAAAAGGTAGACTAATTTTCTTTACATTACTCCATTCTTTCTGGCTAAAGTCCTGTGACTGGTGGCCATCTGGAATTGTAATGTGCTTTTCTGCTCGACTTGGCTAAATAATTTTAACAAAGTGATGTAGCCAGTCTACGAAACAACCAGCATTAGACCATCCATTTGCTGTGCATCTAGCAATTGATAAGGTGAGCTGCCGATCATAATTAGTGAAGTCATCCTTTTACGGGCAAATATAAACATAAGAGGAAGACAAACTCCTGCTGTCTTCATTGCACAAATAAGATGTAGTCTGTCCTCTTTCACCACTGGTTACACGTCCAACTGATCAGATGGGGTAAAAAGCCCCCTGGGTTTCTTGGCCCAAAGCGTGGTGGGCCTTTTAACCCACTTGCTATTTTTTAAGAAAACTAAATCCACCTGTACCTCAATTGAGTTTTCAAGTCTGGATTGCATTGCAAGATATTTCTAAGCTCTCATTTAAAGTAACTGTAGTTAAAGTACTGACTTTACTGACAAGATGTCCGCACAGGATATCCCTGATATAGCACGGATACTTACATGAAATGTGTCCAAAGAAGAAAAATGCGTGCTGGCTGTGTCCCATTCTAGTTCTCCCTGGCTGTTTGGTATAGAAAGCTTCAGGCAGGTGTTGCTGCACTGATCAGCTGACTAAGTTGCTATGATATGTAATAAGAAAATAGGGGGAGGCCTTTTACCCCATTCTACCCTATATAATAATAAATATTGATATATATTATATAATATATGATGCATATTATATATATTACTATATATATCTTATATATATATATATATATAATATATATATATATATATATATGTCACAAATCACCACCGGTGGAAACAGAAATCAGTGAAAGGAAAACTGAAAAAAAAAAGGTGGGCAAGTGATCTATGTTTTGCCTCACCAATCATGACGAGCCTTGAACCCAAAACAAGAAACAAAGAGAGGCAAGACTCAAGAGAGCGTCTGAATTCTAGTGAGGAAATTAAGGTCTTTCCATTTGTATCTTCATTTGGATTCAGAGCTCGCAGTGATAGGCGTATCCAAAGCGTGTGCAAAAATCGAGGTACGAGGTCATTTTAGCTATTACAGCCGTACATTTTACTTTATGAGAATTAGTTACTTTACCTCTTGCGTTTTCCACTGATTTTTCCTTTATATATATATATCTATATATATATATATATATATATATATATATATATATATATATATATATATATATATATATACATATCATATACATATATTACGCAAGAGGTAATGTAACTAATTCTCATAAAGTAAAATGTACGGCTTTAAAAGCTAAAATAACCTCGTACCTCGATTTTTGCACACGCTTTGGATACACCTATCACTGCGAGCTCTGAATCCAAATGAAGATACAAATGGAAAGACCTTAATTTCCTCACTAGAATTCAGACGCTCTCTTGAGTCTTGCCTCTTCCATTGTTTCTTGTTTTGGGTTCAAGGCTCGTCATGATTGGTGAGGCAAAACATAGATCACTTGCCCACCTTTTTTTTTTTTTTTTTTTTTTTCAGTTTTCCTTTCACTGAGTTCTGTTTCCACCGCTGTTGCTATCTATTAATTTTGATCAGTGGTGTCCATAGGACACACTACGTTTCCAGGGTGTTAACTCCACAATTTCCATTGCATAATTCTCAAATCTGATATCTGTAAGTTGATGTCCTACCATTCAGATCGATTCATTAATTCCTTAGCTGGCTATAAAAGCGGCCAATTTCATTGTCTGAAGATTTCGTGCTCTTGTAGAAGTGAGGGACATCCTTAAGATTATAGTTGATGTTTGAAGGGAGACCTTCTCTTCCCAATCTGTGCAACAGGTGAGGAAATACTGCAGAGACTAGGTGTCCCAGGGGAACTGTAAGAGTCGTGCGCTACTCATGGTTGGGAATTCGTTATTGTCCATAACATGAAGGTCTGCCCCCCAAGTATCTCGGTCCTCCAGTGACATGGGTAGGTGAAAGACCAAATATGATTTGTCGACACCGTTGTTGAATTTCTTCATGCCTGTTGCAAAGCTGCAACATCATCATCAAGAGAGAAAACTGTCGCAAACACCAGTAATCGCCTCGAATGCAGCCTTCAACGCCAGTCATACAACTGATAAATCTGTTATGGAGGCGAATAAGGGTAAATCTCAGCTCTGATAAGCAGCCCAAGTTGTCTCGCTCTCACTGTGCACCTCTTTTGCTTTTCTGTTTATTCTTGTGGGAATCAAAATGGTTTTCTTCTAAGAAAACATGCCGTTCTTGACATCGTGATAATCCTAGGAAATTTCTTATTACCTGGTTAAGGATATATCAAACTTATTCGTCTCGTGTGGTCAGACATACTTCGTGGCAAAGAATATGCGTATTAATGTTATAAAAGTCAAGCTGTTTTTTCACCCAGGCTTCTGGAATTAGTAGTAATTAATAGATGAATGTGTGATGGGGTATAGGTCAGTGTTTATTCCACTTTCGCTTGTTCCTTTGATGCTGTGACTGTTTTACTAGATACGCCACCTCACACACACACACACACACACACACACACACACACACACACATATATATATATATATATATATATATATATATACATCAAATTGGTATATATTCATGTACATTTTTTGTATTATTCCAATACATGATAGCGGTGTATCGGTGTGAGCAGGCACTTAAACTTATAGCTGAAAAAAACATATATGTGGATATACTAATATATATATAGATATTATATATATATATATATCTATATTATATATATATATAAATTATATTATATCTATATATGTATATTTTATCTGAATAGTACATGAATGTATCTGTTTTCTTACTTTATTTTAAAGCCAAGCATTTCAAAACCGGTTCTTCAACACACCAGAATAAATCTGTCCGATAAAAAAGATAAATGTATATTTGTTATGCCTGCCTTCCCCTTTGGCAAAAATGAAAATGGAGTATTGCGCAACAGTCATAGAGTATAATTTCTGTTAATAGCAGTAGCATTGTTATCGTCCTTTGGCGTAATTTGTGTTTATCATTCAGCGTATAATGTTCCATTGTTCCTTAGAAATTGTAGTCATGTCATTCTATTTTGAGTAACTTGTATATTAAAGAATAATTTGATAGGCGATAAACTTTACATCAAGTAATATATTTAAGACCCTTTTTGTATTTTGAAGATAAGACTTGAAGTAATCGGTGGACACACACTCTCTCTCTCTCTCTCTCTCTCTCTCTCTCAAGCACACACACTTTGAGAATTTAAGTTTTAATACTGTTAAGTGCGGTACAAATAATGTGATCGTCGACACCGCCGCTGGTGAGAGAGAGATGGGGCGGTTGTAAGATTAATAGCAAGGTCGAAAATGGAGCTGTAATTTGGTGGAAAGCGGTTTTGATGAAACAAGAATTCATTTGTTCCATGTTGCATGGTAAAAGGCAAATCAATTTTCGCTTATGATTGCAGTAATGAAAACTTCGGTAATGAAGGGTGACCTTTAAATTGCAGTTTGAAACGTTGTCCAGTTATTGCATTAGCAAATCTGGATCAGTTGCAGGCACCCACAATACGTCGTATTTCGTTCACATGCACGACATTGTCGCAGAAAAACGTCCTCGTATTTTGATGAGTTAGTTGAGTGGTTGTTCGTTACGAACGAAACCCTATTTATTACTGGAAGCTTGTCGATGAAAACGCCCTTGTAATTGATATGTAATACTTGTATCTTTAGGCTGGGAAGCGTTCAAAATCCCGTTTCCCCCTTGAGACGTACCTGATTGTTTCAGCTTCAGGGGTGATGATCTCTTTCAGAACAAGCTTTCGCTTGATTGCCTTGAATGACTAGTTTTGCTCTCCCCCCCCCCCCCCCCCCCCCCCCACACACACACACACACACATATACGAACATACAGTCCTTGCGAGGAGTTTGTTGTCGAATGCAGTCAGTGTCTGGTGGGAGTAGAAAGAGTCCGTGTAATGTTTTCTCTGATGAACAAGTTTTTGTCGTTGTTAAAAGAGGTATTTGCCATTTAATAACTATCGGCTTTGCTGAAATGCTATGAAAAAGGCTAAATCGTCTTCTGGAAACAACATAAATATCAAATGGGTTAAAAGAAGACTAGGCAGACTAATGCTTTATAGTATATTAACAGCATTCCAAGTCAAGCGGTATTATAATTTTTACTCTCATTCTCTTGTTCTCCCCCTCATTTTGCTCGTTGTCGAAAGAGATCCAAGGTAATTGACACAGCAAAACACCCCAATTGTTTATGCCTCTGTCTATGGAGAAATGACTTCTAACATTTCATGGTGATACACATTTTCACAGGGATCCCAACTGTATTAATAAAAACGACTTTAAAACTGGTCGTAGTGTTTTTAAGATGTGTCATTTTAATATTTTGTCGTACATTTTGTTATTCGTTTTCCACTAGCATGGTTCGTAACCATTCACTAGCATGTTCACTTTTGGCTGAATTAATGTGGTGTACGTTATGATCGCTTCCCTTCTCGTTAAGAAGTGTTCTCCCCGTGTAGGACATACATATCAAATGCACCATTAGCATGCAGTAAGGTCAATCGTTATTGGTAGTAAAAGTGATAGGGCCAATAAAAATTAAACATTCCCAACTTATTAAGAATTATGTGCAGATTAATCGTTTGCAATTTATCGATTTCATATCTGATTATATATATATATATATATATATATATATATATATATATATATATATGTATATATATGTATATATATATATATATATATATATATATATATATATATATATGTGTGTGTGTGTGTGTGTGTGTGTGTGTGTGTGTGTGTGTGTGTGTGTCTTTGGCTCGTTGGATGCATTTCCTTCACCAAGGCGTCCACAGCTTCTCCTATATCACCTCAGGCAGGGATTAGTGTCTAATTGTTGTAAACGATGGTTCCTCCTAGAGCAACACCGTTAACTGGCAATTATAGATTGACCTGCTTTATAGATAAATGTGGTTATCAAAGGCAAAGAGATGGGCCATATTGTTTCGAAGGGATTTGGTCGCGTGGAAACGATGGAGGTTATTGGTATGGGTACATATTTAGGATTTTTTAAGGGAGAAGTAAAGTGCCCCCTAGGATACAATGGCGTGCAAGAGACGTTGAAATGAGTCATGGTATCTAAAATTGCTTTTGTATAAGGATAGCATATGTTATGAGTGTTTACTGTTAGGTAAAACATCTAGACTCACTTTTTAAGGGATAAACATAGCTATGAATCTCATACGAATGGGCTTACTGTAAGTCAATGACTGCGTGAGGTATGAAATGATCTTTCCGCTTGTGAGATGTTAAGGTAATTCATTCTAGTAAAATTCAGCTTTCAGGGTAGAACATCCATTCACGCTGAGTGTTGGCTAACATCAGACGCGCTTCTTATAGTTTCAGTGGCCACCCTCTGAGGTATGGCTTTGATGATTGATGATATAGCATTTGGAAACCAGGTAAAGGTCCAATCTCACCCGGGTAGATTCATTGTTGATCGATCATATGTAAAAGAGACACTGCATTTGTAATTCTTCTCTTTTAGGATTTTGATGGAGTCTTTCTTCATAAGTTGAAAGAAAAGACTTTTATTGAAACATTAGGCACCAGTTGCACCCGAACGTTAAATATGAAAAAGATTGCCCTTAATGTTCCTTGCTCATGGACTGAAAGTTGTTAAAAACACAAGACAAGTTAGGAAGACAATCGTAAAAAACATAATGGTTTTGTCATCTAGTTTAATTTACTGTTTTAGGTAGGAAATACGGGAAAGTTAGAATAACTTTGTCAACGGAAATTGATAATAAAGAAATATTACTTAGAACATAATAATTTGAACGCGTTGTTTCAAGTCTTTTAGGGTATTTCAAATGATGAATACGGCCTTTACTCACCATTGGGGTATAGGGCCATCAGTGCACCTCATGCTGTGCACTGTAGGCATTACTTAAGTTCTTTGCAGCGTGCCTTCGGCCCCTAGCTGCAACCTCTTTTGTTCCTTTTACTGTACCTCATATTACCTCTTCCATCTTGCCATCCACCCTCTCCTAACAATTATATCATGGTACAACAGCGAGGATTTCCGCTTGTTACACCTTTCAAACCTACCTACTTTCAATTTCCTCTCCAGCGCTGAATGACCCCAAAGGTCCCAGTGCTTGGCCTTTGGCCTCAGTTTTATATTCAATTCTATACAGCCTTTTATAGTTTGTTTATCTCTTTGCTGTAATAGCGTTTCATTGAACTGTTTACAAGTAAATGGTCATGACCTTCCCCTCACTCTAGGGAGGATCCGGCTTCAATTCCTGGATGAGGATGAGTGACATAGTTAGGCTACAGGCTCTTTAATCCCACTGACCTGTTATTGACCTCAGCTGTCAATTATGGACTTGGTAGTAAGTCGATTGCAGCAAGGCCGTAGCCGTGTTGAAGTTAGATTGGAATTAGTTAAGTCACTAAAATATTGACTGGAATCGGAAGTGCCCAACTTTGAGCCACTCATTTAAGAGAAAAGGGTGACAATGTTTTATATATATATATATATATATATATATATATATATATATATATATATAATATATCTATATATATATATATATTAAAATACATAGTATGTACAATTTTTTGTTCTTTAGTATAACTATTTTTTACTCTATTAACTACAGCGCGGTGTTTTTTTTTTTTTCTTTGTGCATTAGGCCAGTGTGTTTATGGCGTGAAAGGGTGGCCAAACAGTTTTATGAGTGGTTTTGTTGTTTTATAGCTGTCATGGTTAGGTTAATGATTAGTATCTCTTTAGGCTTGGTCGTTAAGGCCTCCGCAATCATGTTCATCTCGGTTTGCGAGTTCAACTCAAGTTATTTCGTTTCAGAATGGTTAAATGTACTTTCTCTATTTTTCAAAGACTGTAAATTATGAATTCTTCATTGAACGGATTATTAGGGAGTTTTATATCACTATCTGCAAGTTGTGCGGTATGTAGGTTTATATTTGGAATTGTGTGTGCCTGTTTGTATGGTTCTCATTTCATGTTGATAATATCGAAACAACTTTCTCTCTTAGGTGTAAAAGTAATAAGTAAGAAGCGATAATATCTCCCTATTTTTGGCTAAATAGCATTCGAGGTAATTCGGTGAAAAATTTCTTATCTGCACCGAATCATCAACCGTTAATGGACTAAAGAGATATATATCCTCTCGCTGACGACTCCGTTTAGACGGATAATGGGTTTCAAGTTTACAACCAATAACGGGGAAATTCTCTATGTTGCTGATTCATAAACCAGTAGTGAACCTGGCTTTTAACAACGGCTGCAATTTATTGAAACCTTTCTGGTTTGCTGGATAGAGATGGATGGTGCTGAGTATTTAGGGGTTTGATGTATTGTTGGTGAGCCATCTGTGTGTGTATAAATTGGCTAATGTTGTGGAAATTTTGCTGGACATGAGGATCAGCCATGTCTCAACAGCTAAGGTATGGAAGTTGAAGTGCCTATGTTATTTTTTCTGATCGGCCATCCTCTTCTACTGTTGAAACCTAATTATACATACACATATATTTATATAACAAACCACTGGGAAGAGGTTAAAAACGGTTATAAATCTGTGTATGTATGTATTGTTATGTGTTATTGATTCTTGCATATATTAGCAATTAGCCTTTATAATATTCAGTGTTAAATCAGGTCTTGTATAGAAGTGACAAATTCTCCTGCATAATTAATCATCAAAAAGTCCATTTATTATCTTTAAACAGTTATTCCTTTATGTTTAATGTATAGCGGACAAATATCCCCAAACAAGGAGAGTAATTTTAAAGAATTTAAATTCAAGAGTTCTGCATAGCCTATAGAAGTTTCACTTTGATAGTTCAGAAAGAGATTCCAAAACAGGTACATTGAAAGAAAGTATTTAGAAGTTAAATTCAGGAATACATTTTAAAAGAAAGGAAAGGAAAATTAAGTTTTCGATCTTTTTAAAGCTTCGCCAAATCTATCGGAACTATTTCGCAAAATGCCTCTAGATTGCAAATTTAAAAAATGTAATTTTTCAATTCTGGTGTGGTTCCGCCATGATGGGTTGGTGGCAGGTTTCGGGAAATTCGTGTTGGTCGAGTTCAGCTCTGCTTCTAACCAGATGGAGTATTTATAAGGGATCTTATAAACAGGCTTATTTTTTAGAAACTGAGTTGGGCTCTCAGGGTGTCATTGCATTCATTCTTGAGCTTGTGTTGGGCTTTGAACAGCGCACAATCTGTCCTTGACTTCATTTGCAGTTAATATTCGCACTTTACTTCCATAAATGAGATATGGTTCAACATTAGATTCACACATTCCAACGTAGCTTCCGTAGACAGTCATACGTTTCCCCTGTCTGCGCACATCCTGGTACCTTTTTTGCTCGACCTGCTTTGCGACTCACTTTTGCTTTCATGCTCGCATCACCTAAAATCTTTACTCTCTGCTACTGTTAGTGACTTACTACTTCTATTCTTTCACTTTCCATATTCTCGTTAACTGTTTCATCATCCAGGTTCCCATTACCCTCATAAGCGTACCATTCCTTACTTTTAAACTGAATATCTTCTCTCGCTATCACTTTCACTCTCTAGTAATCTGTGCACCATTTTTCTGTCTATGATCAGGACTGTATCATATGCAAACATCCGCCATTTTACCTTCCATGCATAACCCACATGTACTGTCCATTTAATAGACTTATCACATCACTTTATCGATGAAATTATCAAACAGCCACAGACAGAACATAACCAAGAACACTAAAGGAAAGGACTCACTTGCATCATAAAAGCTTTCATCACTCAACGGTTTACCTTTACCCTATGTACCATACTTCCTCAACATTCTTCACATTGCGTCCGTATATAACTGTAGCGTAAGGTTTTTTCTAGGTCCATGTATGCCTCGTACATCTTTTTTCTCTAATTTCAAAATTGTCACGGCTCTCATAACAAACAGTCGATCAACATACTCGCTTTCATGTCTAAACCCACATGTGCTGTTGTTCCTGCATCAAACCCTCTGGCATAAGTCGTAACTTCTCAATCCAAATCTCACCATACGCCCTCTCTGATACAATAAGCAAAGTTATGTCCCTTTAATTTTTGCAGAGCTTTCCCTTTACATTTTTTGCAGTCTCCCTTGCCAAATAGACCGATATACAAAGGAATCCTTATTCTTCTCGGCCATTCCTTTGAAACCAGTGCATGAAGCATTACTTGCAACGTCCCATCGGCCCCTAGCGGCAACCCCTTTCATTTCGTTTAATGTACTCCCGTTCATATTCGTTTCCTTCCATCTTACTTTCCAACCGCTTTCCACCCACTCTTAACAATTTATGCATCGTGCAACTGCGAAGTTTTCCTTCTAATACACCTTTCAAACCCTTTTACCGTCAATTTCCGTTTCAGCGCTGAATGTCCTCATAAGTCCCAGCATTTGGCCTTTGACCTAAATTCTATATTCTGTTCTATTCTATTCCATTGAAACCTTTCATCTAGATATACCTTACACACCGTGGTCAGCTACCAGTCAAACCGCCACCGTACTGCAAGATCTTGCTTGTAATGTGGTCAACTCCGGGCGTCTTTCCTTTTCTCAACCTCTTGACAGCTCTCCTTATGCTCTTAACCAAGAATTCTTGAAATGATCTCAACCCCTTCTCATCTTGCGTGAATCAGCCCTTCTCCCCCTCGTCTGTCGTCCCCATTCAACAAATCCTCTCCCTTTCGACCCTAATTCACTCTGTTATACGTAGAGTGCGCCGTCATTCAGGAATCGTCTACCCTCATGCAAACACCAGAAATAAACATCCCGTCGATTCGGGTATAATGGGGCAGTAGTGAACTATTCAGTGTACAATATGTAGATGTGCTAATCAGACGTAAATCTATTCCAAGTACGTATTCCTGTCAAAACTTTGTAAATTACTCTGAGTGATGTAACGCAGTTTAGAAAACAATAAAAAAATTCTCTACTCTCATCATCAGTAGTAAATATACAGAGAGAGAGAGAGAGAGAGAGAGAGAGACCTTACCTTACAGACCTTACAGTTCGTTCGGGTTGCCCCAGGTCCCTCAGTGTGAGGCGCCTCTAATGTCTACCAGAGAGTTGCTAGTACATCTTCCGGTATATTTTGCATCTTCCAATCTTGGATGGTCTGGGATGCAGTTTAGATATTTGTCGAGCTTATTCTTAAACACATCTACGCTCACTCCTGATATATTCCTCAGATGAGCTGGCAACGCATTGAATAGACGCTGCATTATCGATGCTGGTGCGTAGTGGATTAATGTTCTGTGTGCTTTCCTTATTTTTCCTGGTATAGTTTTGGGCACTATTAATCTACCTCTGCTTGCTCTTTCTGATATTTTTAGTTCCATGATATTTTCTGTTATTCCTTCTATCTGTTTCCATGCCTGAATTATCATGTAGCGTTCTCTTCCTACCTTTCTAGACTATATAATTTTAAGGATTGTAGTCTTTCCCAGTAGTCTAGGTCCTTAACTTCTTCTATTCTAGCTGTAAAGGACCTTTGTACACTCTATTTGTGCAATATCCTTTTGATAGTGTGGGTACCATATCATATTGCAATATTCAAGTGGACTACGAACATATGTTTTATAAAGCATAATCATGTGTTCAGCTTTTCCTTGTTTTGAAGTGCCGTAACAACATTCCCATTTTGCTTTACATTTTGCCAACAGAATGGCTATTTGATCATTGCATAACATGTTCCTATTCATCATCACACCAAGGTCTTTAACTGCTTCCTTATTTGTGATTGTCTCATTATTAGGTCCCCTATATGCATATAGCTTTCCTTCTCTGTCTCCATAATTTATTGATTCAAATTTATCAGAGTTAAATACCATCCTATTTACCTCTGCCCAATCATATACTTTGTTAAGGTCTCTTTGTAGAGCGTTCCTATCTTCATCACAAGTAATTTCTCTACTTATTCTTGTGTCATCAGCGAAACTAGTCACTACCGAATCCTTAACATTACTGTCTATGTCTTCAATCATAATAACAAACAATATTGCAGCTAGCACCGTACCTTGTGGCACACCGGATATTACCTTGGTTTCATCCGATTTCTCATCGTTTGCAATAACTATCTGTTTTCTGTTGTGTAAAAATTCTTTTAACCATCTTCCTACTTTATCTACGATATTGTGTTTTCTAATTTTCTTTGCTAATATATTATGGTCTACTTTGTCAAAAGCTTTTGCAAAGTCTAGATAAACCACATCTGTTTCATTTCCGCTTTTCATATTTTTGAATATGTTCTCACGGTGGACTAACAGTTGGGTTTGTGTACTTTTTCCGGGTACGAAACCGTGTTGTCCTATATTAAACAAATTATTTTTTATTAAATGTTTCATAATATTTTTCTTCATTACCCTTTCATACACTTTCATAATATGTGATGTTAGACTCACAGGCCTATAATTACTTGCCTCTAGTCTTGATCCACTTTTGAAAGTAGGGGTGATATATGCTAATTTGTGCTCATCATAAATCTTGCCTGTATCTACACTTTGTCTTAATAATATTACAAGTGGCTTTGCGATAGAATGAACTACTTTCTTTAACAAAATAGCAGGGACTCCATCCGGCCCTGCAGCAGCTCCATTTTTAATTTCATTAATTGCCTGCACAATATCAGCTTCATTAATTTCTATGTCAGCTAAATATTCACTATTTTCGTCCCTTACTTCTATATCATTATCTTCATTATCTATTCTAGGGGTGAATTCTCTCTTATATCGTTCTGCCAGTATGTTGCAAATTTCCTTTTTTTCATTCGTTAATCTCCCTTCAATTCTCAGTGGGCCTATTTCTATTCTTCTTTTATTCATCTTCTTCGCATATGAGTATAATAGTTTGGGGTTTTTGCTTGATATTTAATAGGGTTTTTTCTTCAAGTCCCGTTTTTCATTTTCCTTTTGTATTGTATAATCTTTTGTTTCTGCATTTTCTTATCTTTACTTTTTTTAAAAGTTCTATAACTTTCCCATGCATTTTTTTCTTTTGCAAGACCTTTTTTCCACTTTCTGATTTTCTGGAACAAGATCCTTCTGTCTCTTGGTATGCATGAATGATGTTTACTTTTCTTCTTCGGTATATATTTATCCACTATTTTCTCCAATATTTTATATAATATCTCCGTATTTACCCTTATGTCATCACTTACGAAGAAAATGTTATCCCAATCTTTGTTTAATTCTTCATTAATTTCTGACCATTTTATATTTTTACTGTAGAAGTTGTATTTTTCCATATCCTTCCCACTTTTTCATTTCTTGCTTATCTCTATTTTCACTTGCTTTGGAATGAACTGTTAATTCTATGACATTATGATCTGAAATACTCGCATTATAAACTATTATTTCTTTAACATAATTCATCTCGTTCACAAATACTAGGTCTAAAGTATTTTCCTTTCTTGTTGGCAGGTGATTTATTTGTTGAATGTTGTATTCTAGTAGCATATCTAATAGCTTTTCAAATTGCCTCTTATCTTCTGCACTACTATTACTCTCTTTTTTATATGTATAAGTACAACCACAGTCTCTTATTCGTTCTTTCCATTCTACGAAAGGAAAGTTGAAGTCACCAGATAGGAGAATAGTCCAGTCCTTGTGATTTCTACATATATCATCCAATTTTTCAATTATTAAGTCAAACTCTTTAGTATTAGGAGGTCTATATATTACTATGTTCATCAATTTTTCAGATTCAAATTCTACCGCTATTAGTTCACATTCTGAGTTACTATATTTCTCATATATTTTTCCTTGTTTTTTGTCTTTCCCATATATTGCGGTTCCCCCTTGATTCCTATTTTTTCTATCTGATCTATAAGTTTGGAACCCTTTTATTTGATCATCATTCCCAGTCTCTTGGGAATACCAGGTTTCACTTATATTCATTATATCTATTTTCTTTTCATTTTGGGTTAGTTCTTCTAAGTACTCTATTTTTCTTTTTGAGTTACTCGTAACTAAACCCTGCGCATTCATCACTATGATGGTTTGCGTGTTTTCTCCTTCATTTAATATTGGTAGTAATAAGGATTTTCCCATGTCTCTTTCCTGTTCTGGTATGTTGTTCTTTTTTTCATTTCAGAAATTCTGACATTAAAAAATCCAACTTTTCCATAATATTTGATCTTCCTTCATCATAATTATTCATTTTGTGTCTGAATCTGCAATTTTCTCCGTTTCTGCAATATCCTCCTGCATAATAAATACAGTTATTATCTCTTGAGTAGAATTTCGGAGCTGATGCTTTGAAATTTTTTGCTGACACCTCTGCATATCTCATTGGTGGTTTGCTTTTCTCTTTTACCTGATATTCTTGATTTCTCTCTTTATTTGTTTCTTTCTTATTTTGGATTTATTTTATTACTTGGTTGGTTATTTATTTGATTATGATTCATGGCTACAGGGTGCATATATTTGCATTTTTTGTCGAACTTACATCCTTTTCCTTCTTTTAGGTTTTTACATATTTTTGGATGCAGATCTCTGCAATCATCCCCATAGCCATCTAAGTATGCACATTTACCATATATTTCATAGTTTTGACATACCTTAGGATGTTTGTAGTAACATCTTTCTCCAAATCTGCAATTCCCTCTTTTCAAAAGGTTGCAGATTTTGTCTTTCTTGTCTATTTTTTCCTCTTTCCCGTCATTGTGTAGATCTGGGTAGAGCCTCTTCGGGATTTGCTTTTCTGTTGTCATATCGTAATTTATTTCTTCGTAGGTATGCTGCTTTATTGCCTCATATGTAGTATCAATGAGTATCTCTGCATCCATACTTTTATCTTGTTCTTTGTTTTCCTTATTTTTTTCTGTCATTTCATTTTTGTTTACTTCTCTTCCGTTTTCCTCTTCTTCTTTTTCTTCTTCTTCTTCCTCTTCTTCTTCATCCTCAACTATTTGTACATTCAATCTTGATTTAATAACATTGTCTATCCATGATAGACATGTTGAAAAAAAAATTCTTGTATCTTTTCTCAAATCTTGCATTACCTCAGCACACTGTGGATGGGTCGGAATGTTGCATGCAGCACATTTTCTGATTAGGTTTTGTGGATTGACTATGCTATACCAAACCTTACACAGTTTGCATGCTTTTGGCATTCTTTTTCCTAATGCATCAATTAGGATATTCACAAGATTCACCTTATTCATTTTCTTTGTCGGAATATGTTGGTTTATGTATATTTTCTTTATGAGTCTCTTGACCACTTGGATTTTATTTGGAACTTCTTCAATTATTTTCAAGATGTTTTCATTAGATTTGTTCCAGTTTGAAGGATTATATCCTTCTAATATATCTATGAATGCTTTTGTATCTTTTTGGTTAGGACTGTTGCTGATTTCATAGATGAGAAATGCCAGTTCCCTTCCTGCTACCTCATCGTATTGCGAATCCGCCAAGCAAGCTAAATTACGCCACCTCTTCCCGCAGTTGGAACTTACTGCCATCTTGTTCTGATTTCAGTATTACACTTGTTAAACTAACTTAGAAGACGCTTTATCCTACTATTTTCACACTAATCTTATCACCGATAGTTCACGAACACTTCTAGATATTTCTCAAATTCTAGTCGTATGTTAAACTTGTGATATCTATTGATTAATCTGACTTCACGCGGGTACGTCTCACCAAGCAAGATGGCTACTAGAGAGAGAGAGAGAGAGAGAGAGAGAGAGAGAGAGAGAGAGAGAGAGAAATCCGAAGTTTTCCCGAGACCCACATTTGTTTCTTGGAAACCGTTCACCTGGCTGTAGGTAACCATGCACTGGCGGCAGCACCAGCATAAGGCACCCAGCTAAGAGAGAACCGTCGGCGCAATTTATAGCCAATACCCTTGGCATTATCATCACCGGGGTAGCAATTGCAGACCCCATTTGTCTCCGGACAAACAATATAATGAGAAAGGTGGTAGAGAAGAGGAGGAGAAATAGGTGTAGCAGGATAACTTGAGGCCGATCACCTCCTTAAAAGGTCGTAGAATCAGGTCGGAGGACATCGGACTCCCGGCATCACCATGTATCAATTTTGCGTCATTACCGTGTCACAACATGTCTATAATTTTGCCAGACCTGAAAAGGAACTGAAACTTCCAAATGACCTCGTCCCTAGCAAATAAATATAAAGGAGTTTTATTTATTTATTTATTTTTTGGCGTCCTTTCGTCTGTGGACCACAAGATCAACCGAAAATCAATGATAAATCTTTGGTTGTCTGGAAAACTACGTAGTGTTTGTTTGCTTGTTTAAATCTATGTAAAGTTTCTCGTTGATAGGATCCCATATTTTCAACAATGGAGAGATTTATATCTGGAAGGCAATTTGGTGCGAATTGCAACCCTACTTTTATCTTGTTAACGCAAATTGCTCATGAATTTTTGCCTGGTCATAATGCTTAAATCTGAAGACTACCGATTCCAACAGGGACCATAAGGTTTTAAATTGCCTTTAGATTTCTCAAACTTCCTTAAACTACTTCTCATGGGTGCATGCGGTCAGGAAGTATCTTCTTTTGTGTGAAGAATATGTCATATATCCTGCGTTATCTCCTTTTACCAAGGACACAAACAAAATGTGTCGCTCTCTTTTGCTGCGTGGCTTCAAGTAATTATATAGTACATGTATGAAATCTTGCACGTCCACTGTCGCTTATTTGTTGTTGTCTGACTTGACTCAGTGTTGCGTTTGCTGTGGCCTATATATGAAATGCTTGCTATTGCGGAAGAATGCATTTAAGATTTAATCTTGGCAAACGTTGGGGGGGGGGGGGGGGGGGGGGGGGGGGGGGGGGGGGGGGGGGGGGGGGGGGGGGGGGGGGGGGGGGGTGTGGGGGGGGGGGGGGGGTGGGGGGGGGGGGGGGGGGGGCGTTGTGCCGTCAGTGCACCTCATGCGTGTAGGCATTACTTGAGTTTTTCGGCAGCGTCCCTTCGGCCCCTAATTGCAACCCTTTTTCATTCCTTTTACTATACCTCCGTTCATATTCTTTTTCTTCCATCATACTTTCCACCTTCTTACAATTTTTTAATAGTGCAACTGCCAGGTTATCCTCCTGTTCCACCTTTTAAATCTTGTCAGTTTCCGTTTCAGTGCTGAATGACCTCTTAGGTTCCAGCGCTTGGCCTCTAGCCTACATTCTTTATTCTATTCTCTATTCTATTGGTAAACGTCGAAGTTAACCCATTTAAGAGATTTAGCTTAGTTTGGACAAAATGAAGAAACGCTTCTAAGACTATGTTACATACAGTTTTCATCCTTGGAAAAAAAAAGTGACCTCCTCAGCTGAAATTCCGTTTTAACTGAACATATCATTTGAAGAATTTGCTGAGCGTAAAACTAAAATTAATTTGACGAAGGGAATTTCATTTTATGTCTGAAATTTCCTCGACTTGTGATGTGTTTTCTTCGGATATTTGTGCAGGAATATTTTCCTCCATTTTTTACCATTGGATGTCAATTACTTCCCAGTCCCCAATGTTTGCCTGAATGGATCGTGCGCCCTCGGGGTAAAGCTACTGTCATAGTCAACGTCGAAAGGGTCTTGTCAGAGTCTGATTAAATCTCTCTCTCTCTCTCTCTCTCTCTCTCTCTCTCTCTCTCTCTCTCTCTCTCTCTCTCTCTCTCTCTCTTCTTAAATCCTAAAAAACTCTAAATTCCTTTTAAAAAAGAGCTTTGCTTATAGCTTTTCGAATGGGAACGATTCTTTGAAGTTTTCTTCATAAAGATAAATCATCTTGCGTGTACTGCGGCATCTATAATATAAATGTTTGCTGTTGCATTAAGTATTATTAATGAGAAATATAATGAAAAGTAAACATACGTAGATAGAGACACTATCGATCGAGTTGTATGTCATGAGTATGGCAAATTGTCTTTATAAAAGAATGAAAAAAATCAGAGGAACGTTATTATTGGGTGAAGCCAGCTTTGCATGTGTTTGCGTCTGCGTGAGGCTTAAGTACCCCCTTCATAGAATGGCTTTTTGGAAGCAATATCTTGTCGCAGTGCATACAGTTTGTGTCAGTTTTCTGTTGCATGTGTGTCCTTTTGTGAACAAGTTCCGCGTCTTGATAATATAAACCCGAAGACCCCTGCGCAGAGACTATGCAAATCCTATTAAATAAAGTTATTATGCATGTATTCGTGTCTCGGTGGCATGTCGCCTCGGGGGAGAGTTGTCCATAAGTATCCTCGTGTGTCTTGTTCTTAGTTTGCAGAGTCATGGTGTTGTTAAATTAAGTGAGGGCATGCGTGCATTTCATCATTCCCTCGCACAGTAGCTACAAAAAAGGAGGCCAATTGCTGTCTTTATCTCGGCGGAGGTCTCTCTTCAGTGCTTGTTCGGGCCACGAACTCGTTCTGTTTCATTTGTTGCAAGCAGTTTCGTGCTTGCTTTGAGACTGCGTGGAGTCTTTCGCCTAGTTTTTTAAACAATTCAAAGTTTACCGTTTTTGTCTTGCGTCGTCATGTGTGCATGGGACTATGAGGAGTATTTTAGATTGGCATTTTTTTTTTTAGCTTTTTAGATTTTTTATTCCTCCATCACTGTCCCTCATCTGATTATTAATAAGATTTGTAGTTTTGCTCATAGTTCTTACATCTTGGTACCTTTATCGAATGTCAGCTGTCACGTGTCCTGTGATGCTTTAATTGGTATGCGATGTAATGTTATGCTACCCCAAGGACTTTCTGCTAACTAACGTTCTGAAATTCTGAACGACGTCGTAAATGAAAATAGTTTTACATTGTAAGTCTTTCATGTTCCTATGTATTCTTTTACTGTTCACCCCATTTGGCACTATCCCTGTTTAATGTTGCATTGGAGATTGTACTCAAATTTGCCTCAGCAGTAACGAAGGGAGAAATGTGACAAATGTGTATGGCCATCTTATCTCTTAGAATGCATTTCAGGAATCGGCTGTTTACAGGCTATGAATAAATAGATACATAATCCATATGGATTACTTGATATTTCTGTACTTCGGGTATGAATCCATGCAAGATATACGGGGTGTATTTGTCTTTGCAATAGCCACAGCGATGTCTTTAAAACATTTTAGTTTAGATAAACTTCACAGGTTGTGGATATGTCATAATACGAGCCTTGAACCCAAATAAAGAAACAAACTCCTGTGGTGGGATTCGAACTTGGCGCTTGATAGGTTACAGAGAGGTAAGCCACACGCAATTTACGAATTGATGGCGTGATTATAATTACAGAGCTGGAGGCAATGTTTATCTTTTTTGATCGGGTCGTTGATTTTCGTAATCCTTTGTTGTTTCATCAGGTTCAATATTGCTGGTTTCAGTGAATATAGTGAAGCTGGCCTCCGTAACTAGTAGCTTGGGACGAAAGTAGTAGATCAAATTGAATTTTGCTGTCTAGATGCGTTTCAAAATAGCAGAACATTAGAATCGGGCAGTTTTTGTATCTTTAGAAAAAAATTACTAAATGTTTTTCTTTTTCGTCACCTTGATTCTCTCTCTCTCTCTCTCTCTCTCTCTCTCTGCTTGCTTATCCCTTATCTCCTTCCAGTAGGAGAATATAAGGCGGTGGAGGTTGAACACCTTATATTTTAACGAGGAAGAAAGTATCTGATGATCGTTCACGGTAAAGATAAGCTGGACATACATATGAGACGCCAGCACAAATTGGTTGACGTTGTGGTGCTTGCGGTCAGCTGAGATAGAAAACCCGAGAGATAGAAGGAAACCCTTTTCCAGAGTAGGTTGATTTGTTTTGAAAATGTTAAATTGTCTTGGCGTCACTGAACTGTACATTACTTAGCGAGTTTAGTCGGATGACTTATGAAAAGTGTGCATTTTTAATTTTAGATTTCCTCGAAGACAATGTAAATGAATGAACCTTGCTTTAATATCCAAGTGTTTTGATGGAGAAAGTAACTTGGGGTGCACGGGGCCCTAGGCCGGTGACTGTAGGAGGCTCTCTCATTTGTTCAAGCAAAGAGGACCCTTACAGCGGAGGGGGTAGGGGGAGGATTCCGGGAATTTTCTAATTGAACACTAGTAGATTATTATTATTATTATTTATATATCCTAAATATTATTATTATAACTTTTTTTTTTTTTTTTTTTTTTGCCTGAGGTACGGGGCCCTAGGCCATGGCCTGCTCCCCCCCCCCCCCCACCCCCCCCCCGTTCCCCAAATCCGCCACTGGCCAAGGGGACTGTTAGGGGAAGAATAGTGTGGGCTTAGACAAAGATAAAAATGGACTCGTACCCTTATATTGTAGCTTAAAAATTGGACTCAGATGCGTATATTATAGCGTAAAAATTTGACTTATGAGTATATTATAAATGAAAATTGGATAATGTAAAAATCGTACTCGGATGCGTATATTATAGCGTAAAAATTGGACTCAGAGGAGTATAGTATAGCGTAAAAATTGGACTCAGGTGAGTATAGTATAGCGTAAAAATTGGACTCGGATGAGTATAGTATAGCGTAAAAATTGGACTCAGTTGAGTATAGTATAGCGTAAAAATTGGAGTCAGAGGAGTATAGTATAGCGTAAAAATTGGACTCAGGCACGTATATTATAGTGTAAAGATTAGACGCAGACGTGTATATTATAATGTGAAAATTGGACTCAGACTTGTATATTATAATGTATTAATTGGACTCAGACGTTTGTATTATAATGTATAAATTGGACTCAGACGTTTATATTATAATGTAAAAACTGGACTCAGACGTGTATATTATAATGTAAAAATCTAGGTCAGATTTGTATATTATAATGTAGAAATTGGACTCAGGCATGTATATTATGATGCAAAAATTAGACTCAGAATTGTTTATTGTAATGTAAAAATTGGACTCAGACTTGTCTATTATAATTATAATGTAAAAATTGGACTCTGACGCATACATTATGTAGAATGCAAAAATTGGACACAGATGCATATATTATAATGTAAAAACTGTATTTAGTTGCGTATATTACAATGTAAAAATTCGATTCAGACGTGTATATTATGTATACTGTGATAATTGGACTCAGACGTGTATATTATAATGTAAAAATTGGCCTCAGACATGAATATTGTATAATGTAAAAATTGGGCTCAGACGTGTATAATATGTATAATGTAATAATTGGACTCAGACTCGTATATTATAGCGTAAAAATTGGACTCAAAGTATATTTTGTCTCTGACGCTGTTTGGTGGATGGGGTGACGCTGTCAGTCTGGGAGAGAACAGTAGATGTATAGATGCAAAGCTTTGGCTTAAGAATGGTTGTGAGTGAGTCTGGAATGGTTGGTGTTTCCAGATGAAAGAATTGTGCACTGGTTGAGCATCGTGAAGAGAACTTGTAGAGTCTAGCGTAAGCGTTGGAAAGTCTTTGCAAAAGGAGAAAGGTTAAATGTATTATGAGCAAAAGCAAGTTTATGAGGTAAATAGCAACCAGAAGATGGAGCAAAAAATATGAATGTGGGTGGTGGAAGACTGGTAGATATAAATTTGTATAAATGTTTGGGAATGAATGTATCTCAGATGATGTAGGGTGAGAAGTAAGGAGTAAGGAGGGTAACACATGTTAAGTGTCAGTCCTAGAGAAGTAAGGAGGGTAACAGATGTTAAGTGTCAGTCTGAGAGAAGTAAGGAGGGTAATAGATGTTGGTGTCAGTCTAAGAGAAGTAAGGAGGGTAACAGATGTTAGTGTCAGTCTAAGAGAAGTAAGGAGGGTCACAAATGTTAGTGGCAGTCTAAGAGAAGTAAAGAGGGTAACAGATGTTAGTGGCAGTCTAAGAGACGTAAGGAGGGTAACAGATGTTAGTGTCAGTCTAAGAGAAGTAAGGAGGGTCACAAATGTTAGTGGCAGTCTAAGAGAAGTAAAGAGGGTAACAGATGTTAGTGGCAGTCTAAGAGACGCAAGGAGGGTCACAGATGTTAGTGGCAGTCTAAGAGAAGTAAGGAGGGTCACAGACGTTAGTGGCAGTCTAAGAGAAGTAAAGAGGGGAACATATATTAGTGGCAGTCTAAGGAGATGTAAGGAGGGTAACAGGATATGTAAAAAAAAAATTAGGACACTCGCGGAATCTGTGGAGGTTCAGCAAGGGATGTTGAAAGAAATTTTTAGGTAAATTTCCTCCATAAAATTGAAATTAATATATTAAATACTAGTGAGGAGAAAATGTGGGAGCTGTAAAAATGGATAGTTTATTTAGTCAGTGGTGCTTGGAATGAATTAAGGCAAGAGTACTGTGGAGCCACTTAGGAGTGGTAAAAGGGTTTGGATGGGTTAAACGTTGATGAGTTAGTTTTGAGGCTCTTCGGTCTTATAAAAGCACTCTGAAGCCCTAGGAGGAAGGATCAAAGGAAGGAAGACCTAGGAAAGGAAACAATCGGTCGTGTGAAAGAAGCATTGGAAAGATGGGGACTATACCCGGGAGTCAGATTACTTGCAAGGCAAAGGTGAATTATGCTGTTTTAAAGGGTTAGATAGGCTGTTGGTTAACTTTTAATGTAGAGATGTATTAAGCAACTGATTTTGTGGAAGGTCTGTACTCGGGATTCATATATATATATATATATATAATGTATATATATATATATATATATATATATATATATACTTATTACTATTATTATTATATATATATCTATATATATATATGTATATATATATATATTATATATATATATATATATATATATTATATAGTATATATTGTAATATATATATATATGTATATATATGTATATATGTATGTATATACATATATGTATTATATATATAAATATATAAAATACATGCATATATGTATATATAATGCACATATATATCCCTTTAATACCTTTAGTAGGAGGAATTATACTCATTGAAATGAATGGGCATATCTGCAGTTTTACTTGATGAGTGTTAATTCCGTAGAGCACTGGTTTCATTTCTTTCTGTTTCTTTTGTCGATACTTATCGCAGAAATGAAAATAATTGAGGGATGCTCTTGAAGGGTAACAATTTGTACTAGCAGGGGCTGCGCGTTCGACTCGTGATAGCGCTGGCAAGAGAATGTTTGGCGCCATTGGTAATTGACAGATTTTCCTGTCATGAACTGCTCATTCTCGTATTCTGGCGACTCTACGAGTCAGATCCAGCCTTTAGAGTTGAAATATTTTAGTAAATTTGTATATTCTTTATTGCTTAGTAAAATTACCCAATCCGACGATGTCGGTTTCATACCGTAAGGATTTTTCCCTTAAGGTTGGGTTTTTCCTTAACTCTATCTGAAACATTGTCAGATTATATTTAATCGAGCTTCACCATTTTATGTTTTCTGGCCTTCCCCTTTCCACCACTGTAGGGGCACTGTTTTGGATGTGAAGTTTTACTTCATTTCACTGATGGAAAAAAAGGTTCTTCCCTCCCTCCTATTTAGAGATTGGAAACTTACAAACTGACAATAATAATAATAATAAATTTGGCGCCGTGGCAGAGTGGGTTAGGTCGTCAATGGACTGGTTAAGCAACATTGGGGCTGGTCAGTCGTTGATTCCTTGGGAAAGGATCTTTACCATAATTTCCTCAGTCTACTCAGCTGTAAATGAGTACCTATCCCTGATGGGGTAGGGTCCAGCTATGGGTTAAATAGAAAAATTCAGCAATGATGTTAAGAAATGAAGGAATAAACGACAACGACGTAAATGGAACCTCTGGCAACAGAGGAGCTTTGTTCGGCAGCCAGATGTTCAACCCAATTGAAGGGGAAGACGGTCAGGTACTTGGAGGTTGTCATCCAGCAATTGTGACCACCACAACAACAGTAACCAACAGCCTGAGATTGGAGCTACTGAAGCAAACCAAAGGAAGAAATGGACAAGAGAAGAAAATAAGGAAATATGGAGATGCTACATCTGAAGCAACCCGACGGAGAGAGGATATAGAAGAAGGTTGGTCAACATCTGGAATGAGAGGAATAACACCCCCCAAACAGAGCAGAGGCTGGCAGACCAAGTAAGGAACATAAAGAAAAAGAACTGGCTCTCCCCAACAGAAAGAGAAGAACTGGAAAGGGAAATGTCACACGACAACGAATTACACGAAGATGAACTGAGAGACGAGGCCACAGAAGACAACAGGGATGATGAGGTATCAAACAACGACTAACGAAGTAACAGAGAGGACGGAATGGGTAGAAAAGATTAGACAATGGATGGAACCAGATACAGAGAGAACAAAAATCCCCTCCATGAAAGCCTACAATACCAAGAAATTAAGGGAGAAAACAAGTGAGGTCACTGAAATAATGGGCATAATACACACCACCAGTATCACAGAAACAAATATCTTGGCATATGCAGGAGCAAGATTAGTAGCAGAACTGATGGGGATTCGAACACCAACACCACCAGCACAACCAACCCAACAGAAACCAAAACAGCAACCTCCTTGGAAAAGGCGCCTGGAAAAGCAAATCATGGTGATGAGATCTGACTTGAGTAAACTGAAAGAAATGGCAGAAAAAAGGCTAAGAAGCAAGAAAACAAGGGAGGAACTCAACGAGAAATACAAAGTACAAGAGAGGGGACTAAACAACACAATAGAAGATGTAAAACAGAGGCTTAAGGCCAAAGCACATAAGATCCAATGGTACATGAACAGGAATAAGGGATACCAACAGAACAAACTATTCGGAACCAACCAGAAAAGACTATACAGCCAACTAAGAGGGGAAGACAACCACCAAGAAATTCCTGAAGCCGAACTAAGTAAAAGACTCTGGGAAAACATATGGAGCAATCTGGTATCACACAACAAACATGCAACATGGCTCCAGGAAGTCAAGGAAGAAGAAACAGGAAGAATAAAACAAAGATTCACAGAGATCACGACAGACACAGTCAGACACCAACTAAAGAAAATGCCAAACTGGAAAGCCCCAGGTCCCGATGAAGTCCATGCATACTGGCTCAAAAACTTCAAGGCCCTACACCCACGAATAGCAGAACAACTCCAGCATTGTATCTTTAATCACCATGCACCCAAATGGATGACCACAGGAAGAACATCCTTAGTACAAAAAGACAAGAGTAAGGGAAATATAGCCAGTAACTACAGGCCTATCACCTGCCTACCAATAATGTGGAAGTTACTAACAGGTATAATCAGTGAAAGGCTATACAATTTCCTAGAGAAGATAAACACCATCCCCCACCAACAGAAAGGCTGCAGAAGGAAGTGTAGGGGCACAAAAGACCAGCTCCTGATAGACAAAATGGTAATGAAGAACAGTAGAAGGAAAAACAACCTAAGCATGGGATGGATAGACTATAAGAAAGCCTTCGAGATGATACCTCACACATGGCTAATAGAATGCCTGAAAATATATGGGGCAGAGGAAAACACCATCAGCTTCCTCAAAAATACAATGCGCAACTGGAATACAATAATTACAAGCTCTGGAATAAGACTAGCAGAGGTTAATATCAGGCGAGGGATTTTCCAGGGCGACTCACTGTCCCCACTACTCTTCGTAGTAGCCATGATTCCCATGACAAAAGTACTACAGAAGGTGGATGCCGGGTACCAACTCAAGAAAAGAGGCAACAGAATCAACCATCTGATGTTCATGGACGACATCAAGCTGTATGGTAAGAGCATCAAGGAAATAGATACCCTAATCCAGACTGTAAGGATTGTATCTGGGGACATCAGGATGGAGTTTGGAATAGAAAAATGCGCCTTAGTCAACATACAAGAGGGCAAAGTAACGAGAACTGAAGGGATAAAGCTACCAGATGGGAGCAACATCAAACACATAGATGATACAGGATACAAATACCTTGGAATAATGGAAGAAGGGGATATAAAACACCAAGAGATGAAAGACACAATCAGGAAAGAATATATGCAGAGACTCAAGGCGATACTCAAGTCAAAACTCAATGCCGGAAATATGATAAAAGCCATAAACGCATGGGCAGTGCCAGTAATCAGATACAGCGCAGGAATAGTGGAATGGACGAAGGCAGAACTCCGCAGCATAGATCAGAAAACCAGGAAACATATGACAATACACAAAGCACTACACCCAAGAGCAAATACGGACAGACTATACATAACACGAAAGGAAGGAGGGAGAGGACTACTAAGTATAGAGGACTGCATCAATATCGAAAACAGAGCACTGGGGCAATATCTGAAAACCAGTGAAGACGAGTGGCTAAAGAGTGCATGGGAAGAAGGACTAATAAAAGTAGACGAAGACCCAGAAATATACAGAGACAGGAGAATGACAAACAGAACAGAGGACTGGCACAACAAACCAATGCACAGACAATACATGAGACAGACTAAAGAACTAGCCAGCGATGACACATGGCAATGGCTACAGAGGGGAGAGCTAAAGAAGGAAACTGAAGGAATGATAACAGCGGCACAAGATCAGGCCCTAAGAACCAGATATGTTCTAAAAACGATAGACGGAAATAACATCTCTCCCATATGTAGGAAGTGCAATACGAAAAAGGAAACCATAAACCACATAGCAAGCGAATGCCCGGCATTTGCACAGAACAAGTATAAAAAGAGGCATGATTCAGTTGCAAAAGCCCTCCACTAGAGCCTGTGCAAGAAACATCAGCTACCTTGTAGTAATAAGTGGTACGAGCACCAACCCGAGGGAGTGATAGAAAACGATCAGGCAAAGATCCTCTGGGACTATGGTATCAGAACGGATAGGGTGACACGTGCAAATAGACCAGACGTGACGTTGATTGACAAAGTCAAGAAGAAAGTATCACTCATTGATGTCGCAATACCATGGGACACCAGAGTTGAAGAGAAAGAGAGGGAAAAAATGGATAAGTATCAAGATCTGAAAATAGAAATAAGAAGGATGTGTGGATATGCCAGTGGAAATCGTACCCATAATCATAGGAGCACTAGGCATGATCCCAAGATCCCTGAAAAGGAATCTAGAAAAACTAGACGCTGAAGTAGCTCCAGGACTCATGCAGAAGAGTGTAATCCTAGAAACGGCGCACATAGTAAGAAAAGTGATGGACTCCTAAGGAGGTAGGATGCAACCCGGAACCCCACACTATAAATACCACCCAGTCGAATTGGAGGACTGTGATAGAGCAAAAAAAAAATAATAATAATATTGTGTTTACATTTTCAATTTTTCACTTTTAGCCTAATTGTCACGATTGACTAACTGGACTGCCTTTGAGCAACTGTAGAGTTTTGGTTTTTTTCTAACCCAGTTTCCACAGATTGTTCTTTCTTCCAATGCTCATAAATTATTAAGTTAATTTATCACTCAGTGTACTTCTTGAATATGATACTCTAGTATACGTTTAGATTGGTTTGGTAATTTGCATTAAGTGGGGAATAGGATATTGCTTTTAGAAAAGAAAATTTAATCTATTCATTTGGGCAAAGTGGAAAAACTCATTTCTATGGAGCTTAGTCCACTTTCATTTACCTTTTTTCTTATGATGTATATACAAATTTTCTTTACACTGTGCAGACAAACTGTCTTGGAAAATGTCCCCATTGGGTTCCCGTGTTATTTGTAAACACGATTTGGTCTATCCATGAATTATTTTGAATATTAACAAACTCCTGGTTAGAATACTAGATGATAGTTTATCTACTTCTTTTGTTTCGATGTTCTTCGACTTTCCAGTAATACTGCAAATAGCATCCATACTTAACACGACGAAAGATTCAGCAGTGAACCTTGATTGATCCCTATAGCCCATAGACTGAAGGCTCCTTTCTTTAATAGAGAGAAAAATCCTGTTGTTATTGGCTGGGTACTCGGTCTTTTGGATGTTTCAGTTCCTCTCCAGATCCGACAAAATTATAGACATGTTGTGACAAGGTAATTATACGGGATTGATACACGGCGATGTTGGGAGTCAGGATGTCTCCCGCTTGATTCCTCCACCTTTTAAGGAAGTGAACCATCTCACGTTGATCCTACACCCATTTCTCCTCATCCTTTTCCTCTCCTTCACCACTTTTCTCATTATATTGGTTGTCCGGAGACATAAATGGCTATAAGTAATTGCTGGCTCGGCGATGATAATGCCAAGGTTATTGGCTATAAATTGCGCCAACGTTTCTATCTTAGCTGGGTGCCTTATGATGGCGCTGGTGGTTATGATCGGGATCCTACGGTATACTGTTGCGTCCATATTAACGATTTCTAAGAAGCAAAAGGGGGTTTCGGGAAACCTCCGGATGACGGGATTGAGCCCTGTTGAGGCAAGAGAGGTTCTTGATCATGATGCACATTTTCAGTTAGTCTTCTGGTCAGATGAAGGGATATATAGTATATTATATAATGGATACTGGTCAATCCAAATAGTTTGGTCATGTTTATAATGTAGAACAGATGTTTAGTGCTTTCTGTCTCTCCTCTCTGGTTTTACTTTCGATAAGATAATTGAAGATAATCCTTTACCCTTTTGAAAGAAGCATAAGGAATAAACTTTAGCATGAGAACACCTTAATGGAATTGATTTATTTTCCATGAACTTATTCATGTGTGTACCTATTTCGTAAAAACATAGACTGCGTAAATCCTGACTGACGTTCCAGGATGAAGGAACAACTGGAAGGAGGATGGTCCTTGCCTTATTATTTTTAGAGATTGGAATTACAATGAATAGGGTGCCTGTCTCCATGGTGCAAGTGTCTTTATGTGTACACGTGAAAGTGGTGACACCTCCATTAAAACGTACGGCATGTCATTGGAAGTTTATAGAGTCCCAGACGCCCTTGCTGTCTGTTCCAGACTTTACCTAAAGGGAAAGGGAAGGGGACATTCAGCCTCTTCCTGCGAGATTTTTGAAGTAAACCTCAATGTCTTTACTTTGTTTTGACTTTTTACGCATAAGCCATCTATTTGCACCACATTTTTTCCTCCATATATTGTGAATTTTGATAACCAGTTCTTTCGTGCTTGGCAACTCATTGAAACGTATTTGTAAGAAAATTACTTGTTCATATAACAGTGGCTTCATTGACGTATGAAGTAGTACTAACAATAATTTACACTTTAGCGCAAGCACAAGTTTGTGTTTGTGAAGAAATCCACCTACTTTATGTGAGTGGGTGTTATTTTTCGTTTGCTTAGATGTTAGGAAATACGTCTGATTGACAAGATCTGTTATGTCTCTGGTTTCAACTTGACG
>NC_087200.1:85306943-85311943 GCF_015104395.2 Macrobrachium nipponense | reverse complement strand
AGTATCCCCGAGATCTTTCGACGTTCAGACGCCCTTTACTTAGCAGATGAACTGACTTACATGAGGAAATGACAATACACGAAAGGTCGTATAACTGACAGATAGGGATTATAAAGAGATTAGTACCTAGAATCCGACACACCTGGAAGATGAGTAACCTTTCCAAACAAGCAAAAATATGGGTACAATTAAAAGTTTAAGACTATCTACTCAGACACAAGGACACGACAATTAAAGGATTATTATAGGTGACAGTTATTCAGAACCTTTTTAAACAAAAACATATTCACAATACATATTCACAATACATATTAAACATACATATACAACGAAGATATCTCTAAGGCAACTAATTTTTATTTAAGTCTGTAATTATATCTTTGAGGTCATTCTTAAACATGTTACAAATACAAGGGTCTAAATGAAACAGGCCATGGCTAATATTGAAATTACAATGAGAAGTAAGTTGTATTAAAGCAGATTCTAAAGGATTTCGTGATAAGACATCTTTTGACCTTGCAATTACTGATCTACCAATCCAATTTATTCGGTGGTTGTTTTCATTTAAATGAATGAATATTGCATTAGATGTTTGCCCAGTTTTTACAGAATATTTATGCTGGTCTAACCTTACTTCTAAGCCTTTGCTCGACTGTCCCAGATAAAATGAGGGACAATCCATACATGGAATTTTATATATTATGTTGTTGCTTTCTCTGGGCCATTTTTTATCAACATTCCTTTTAGTGTGTTATTATAGGAAAAAACAAGGTTGACCTTAAAGGCTTTTAGCAATGATTTAATGGTTTCAAATCCGTTAAGATAAGGCAAACTGAGAATGTTCTTAGAATTTTCTTTCTCCGTGTGACTTACACTATAAAACTTTTTGTGGGCTTTATTATAACAAATATCTAATATATGTGAAGGATAACATAAATCTTTCCTTATTTTTCTTATGTATTCAATTTCTTGATCCAAATATTGGGGACTGACAATGCGCAATGCTCGTAAAAACATAGAAGAAAAAATTGATATTTTTATGTTAAGATGGTGGCCTGAATAGAAATGAACATAAGTTAAGTAGTTGGCCAGTTTCCTATAAATACTAAATTTATATATATATATATATATATATATATATATATATATATATATATATATATATATATATATATATATGTACTGGTAATCTTCTTAGGCACGGAGGTATATTAATTCAGTTGTAGACCACATAGGAAAATGAATAGAGCTTTTCTGAGAAAAATTACCAACAGTTTGATTTTGCTACAATGGACCTCTTCTTGGAGCGTTTATTAACGAAACGCTCTAAGAAGAGGTCCATTGGAGGAGGAAACTGTTGGGCATTTTCTAAGAAAAGCTCTATTCATTTTCCTATGTGGACTACAATTGAAAATATATATATATTATTATATATATATACCATAAGGTACCCATATTTCTATGATATATATACATATATGTACCTATAATTATATATATTATATTAATATATATATATATATATATATATATACATATATACATACATATACATATATATATATATATAGATATATATATATATATATACACACACACACATACACGTCAGGAAGAATTTCTGTTCTTTCAGTGCAATGCGACAGTTAAGACCTGTAATAGGATTAGTTAACTAACCTCGTCCCCTTTTTTTGAATATGAACTAAAAATATAGTTATATTGTCATGTATAGATATATAAATACATAATGTATATGTTATAAATATCAGTACGTAGTTTTAACATATATAATAATAATATATATATATATATTAATATATAATATATATATATATATATATATAAATGTATGTATGTAGTATGTATGTATCTCACGCTCCAGTTAAACTGCATACTTTCTAAGTCAATAAGATCCTCATCATCCATCGATGTGTAGCTTTCCTTTATACGTTGGAATGCAGCATTCATGTTTCTGATCTAATCTGAAAAGTGAGATATCATCAGAGTGAATAAAAATTCCTCTCGTGTTTTTCTCTGCGTCTTTCGTCTGCTTCTTCTTCTTCTTCTTCTTCTTCTTCTTCTTCTTCTTCTTCTTCTTCTTGTCATATAAGAAGAGACATAAACCCAGAAATCTTTACAAGCCTGGAACAAGAATTTAGATAGAGGCAACCGATGGCAGTTGTGTGGTTCCTAATTGTTAAGTGGTAATTATTACCTCACAGATAAAGCTGTCGTATGGGGCGAAAGAAATGGCTAATTTCTGTTGCCGATAAGGCAGCTGTAAAATCTAATTAAACAAAGAAAGATATAATAGCACTTACGGCAGTGGGTTAACTAACCTGACCTTTTCTGTTGTGGGCCTCAAACGAGGCCTTTCTCCCAAACCATGCTCGGGAAGTTTTTTTTTTTTTTTTTTTTTTTTTTTTTTTTTTTTTTTTTTTTTTTCTTGGGTGGGGGTGGGGGGGGAAGGGAGGGTTAGAATTTATGGCACACTTACAGGTGCCAGTTAATCGTCGACGTATTCCTGATATAGTTTTCCTATGGATGTGGCTTGTAATAACGTGTGAATGCTTGAGAAAATGGCTTGGTATTTTCAGTTTATGGTTTTCCTTTCGTATAGTTTTTCAAAAATATTGATTTGAAATCTAATGAGACTTTTTCTCGTAATGCAATACGCAAGAAATAATTATTTCATTTATGAACTCGTTGTAACTTTATGAAGCTCTGTAGGTTTCAATTTTTCCGTGTTTCTGGGTTATTTGTTCCTACCAAATACAATTACTAGCGCGGATGCGTCTTTGGATGTCCTTTCTGATTGTGACTCCGTGACGGTTTAATTCCATCTGTGCAACTCAATCGGTTCACTATAGGCTTTACTGAAGATTCTTTTCAGCGTTCCCTCGGCCCTTAGCAGCAGCCCTTTCATTCCTTTTACTATACCTCCATTAATGTGCTCTTTCTTTCATCGTCCATTCCACCCTCTCCAAACAATTGCGGGCTGTTCTTTCTTTTACACTTTTAAAACCTTCTTACTCTCAATTCCCTTTTCAGGGCTGAATGACATCATAGGTCCCAGCACTTGACCTAAATTTTATATTCCATTCCATTCCTAATTGCGAGATGTTCTTAATATGTACTTACGTACGTACGCCCGTGTGCGCACAAAACTAGGGCTCGAGGCTCACTTTGGCGACGTCCGGCGTTCCATCTATGCCGGCCACCAGATCGAGCTGTGAATGAAGTTAAGTATTTCTTAGTTTAACCAGACCACTGAGCTCATGAACAGCTCTCCTAGGGTTGGCCCGAAGGATTAGATATTTTTATGTGGCTAGGAACCAATTGGTCATCTAGCAACGGAACCTACAGCTTATTAAGGGATCCGAACCACATTATATCGAGAAATGAATTTCTATCACCAGAAATGAATTCCTCTGAATCCGCGTTGGCCGAGCCGAGAATCGAACTTCGGACCTGTGAATGGGTAACGGTAGCATCCTCATCCCTGAAGACTTGTTCAGAACAAGTAGACTTTGTTTCTATACCATCCATCACCCCGGTATGACAAAAATGGTGTATGGTGAAAAAAATATTTATTCTTTCCTCTTGAGTGGATATTCACTGATGTTTTCATTATTATTTTATGATGAGATAATTCAGAATATTTGAGAATTTCTTTCTTCTGCTTTAGCGTTGGTGGCTCAGCATAATGGAAAATGGATGTTCTTCAAGAACATATATTATAATCCCCTCCACGAGCGCGTTTATTTTGCCTCTTTTTGATCGATTCAGAGGGTATCTGTTGCGTCAAGCTTGCACCTCAGCTTTTGAAAGACCTTAGTCTCTAATTTGCTATGATAGCTCTGCTTCTGATTTTGCAAGATGATTCTTCCTGCTTTTCATAAGCTCTTAGACCGATTTAATGGAAATGTCAAGGAAGATGACTGATGGTTCAAATAAGAAATGAGAGAGAGAAAAGTAAAGCGCTGTAGGTAGACTTTGCTCCGAAGTTATGCAATGCGGTCGTTTATCATTTAATTAAAAAAGAGATTTGCTTCTTGTAGCAACAAACTGATAAGAAAAATAGTTATGTTTATGCTGAAGAGTCAGGCTTCAGAGGTTATCCATCATTTGTATATGGATCATTTATTCATTTATAGAATAAGCTTAGGGATTCTTAGAAGTATAAAATAATGATGTACCTTCAATCGTGTGTTTAGTGTGGTTGCAAGTTAAGTGCTGAGTTTGCTGCGATGAATAAATTTAAATCCCGAGGCATTTTTCTTAAGCTTGATGTCCAAAGTGGTTCACCCACTCCCAAAGAACCGCATCGAATTCTTCAAATTACTTTTGTCTCTAGTCAAGTAACTTGAGAAGCATATGGCATTCCACAAAAAGCTTTTTCACATCGTCAGATACGAGAGATCCAAGATGAGGATTGGAGGCGTTTGCAAAAAGATCTTTTCTCCATTACGATGTAGTTTGTTTCTGTTTGCCATGAAGGTCTGGGTACGTGGGAAGTGTATCGTAGTACTTTGCTCCTCTCGCTACTCCACTCTCATTTGGATTTCGATTTACCGATTATTTATCGAGTTGTTGGACATATTCTGACTTTCAGTGACTGAGATCGGTGTCATATTGTATTCTCTCTCTCTCTCTCTTCTCTCTCTCTCTCTCTCTCTATCTCTCTCTTCCCTCGTCGTCTCTCTCTCTCTCTCCTCATGTATATATATATATGTAGATATATTATATACATATATATATATATATATATATATATATTAGTATATATATATATATATATATTATATATATATATATGTGTGTGTGTGTGTGTGTGTGTGCATATAGCTACTTATAGGCCTTTATCCCCTTGATGTTGAGGCTTCGCAAAAAACTTTCTGTTTCTCAGACAGTACATCGAGCTGAACTTGCAAGCCCCAAGTCTTTCTCCATACTGACTGCGACCTAATCCAGTCGACTAACTACCTCACATGGTTCAC
>NC_087200.1:85294443-85301943 GCF_015104395.2 Macrobrachium nipponense | reverse complement strand
GCGTGGCAGAGCTTCACTGACGTGCCTGAATTTGAATGTCTCCTGCGTTCGCGCCCAGGTACAGGTAAATCTATTATCGAGAAAATATTCCCCTTCGGTTAAGCATGTATGAAAATATATTAATTCCGAGGTAGAGCGAATTAGATATTAAAGGACATTGTAGCTCGAGATATATATATATATATATATATATATATATATATATATATATATATATATATATATATATATATAGATGCACAGAGTAAGAATGCATGTTTATAAATAATATACATATATATGTAAATATATATATGTATATATATAAACATCCATTCTTACTACAGTACATCTGTCAGTCAGAAGCAAGATAGAAGTTTCAAAATTGTCGGCTGAAGATATTTACCACTAGCTTGAAAAAAAGGGAGGAGAACAGTTATCAATTGCCTGCAATGGGTCACGCACGCGGGTGGTCGAGGAGAGAAAAGAGTGAAAAAGGAGTGACGCTGATGGTACGTGTTCGTCAAAATGTATACCACCCTATCATCACTGAACACGGGATGGGCTCCGCTCTCTGAACCCTGCTCGGGAAGACCTAGAAGATCCATTCATCAGATTTTCTCCTTCATATTTTTTCTTTCTTTCTTTCGTTCCTTCTTGGATTCCAACGAAGTTTGGTACTTTGATGGGTAGAGGGAGTCTTGTCTTCTTAGTATTTAAGCAGTCTCGTAAAATCTGTGGGACCCTTTCTTCTCACCTATATATCTAGAGGGATTTATTTTTCAGTGAGGTTGAAATTCGCTCTCATCTTCTGAATAATAGGATTCAGTTAACTATAAATTCTAGATTGGCTCAGTTGCTTCTGAAGGTTTATAACTAAATGCTCTCATGTATTTATTCATTTTTTCCTAATTTTGCGTCTGTGATGATCTCGTTTAGATTGTTTTTGGAGAAAACTAAGAAATGGTAATATTTTCTGCATCGTAAGGTATGTTCCCTCAGTAAAGGAATGGCGCCAGGAGGGCTGTGCTCAGGAGGGCCAAGAGGAAACTGTTGTGTCGTACACTTTTATTACCTTTCATTACCGTCAAATATCCAATGATCCCATCCATCTCCATGTGTTTGTAGTGTACTCGTCAACTTCTTTCTTGGGAAGTGAAATATCCATAATTTCGTCATTAGGTGTAAAGGTACTCGGAACATGCATAGTGGTTACGAGATGGTTACTCTTTTGTAGGATTCAATACTTACTTAACAAGTATTTATTTAGATTTATGAACCTTTTTTTTTTATTTCGTTTATGAAGTTTTGTGGTCCGTGATAGACATTTTATCTCGGTAGGATAGAATCCAGCTCTTCAGATTGGGATTACTGATTCCATGAGCCTTTTGATCTATTCTTTGTTGCATGATCCCTGTGCATTTGTATGTTTACTGTCCATAATCTCTGTCATGATACACTCTTAAAGTAATTTAAAAGCTCCTTCCTCTGATGGAATGTAGTCGTAATCGTAAAGAAAAAGTATTACGTCAATTAAAAGACGCTCGTTATTGTTTGATCTCTATAAAGAGCGACTAAATGACTGGAAGGAATCACACGAATCATGACGAAGAGGTCTTCATCAAATGAAAGACCTCGAGATTTCGCGTGCTCGGAGCTCGTTTTAAGATGCAGGAAGCCAGTTGCGTGCAGCGCTCCACTAGGGAAGGGACACAAGAGGCCACTGGATGACCTCTTCAGGATGGAGGGTAGTTTTGCGATAGAGCATTTATGAGCAAACCATGAAATTGGTCTGCATTCTTAATTCCTCAATCACAGACGGATTGTATCTCTCTCTCTCTCTCTCTCTCTCTCTCTCTCTCTCTCTCTCTCTCATTGTTTTTATAGTCGCGAGTTTTCACTGTTCTTAGATAACCATTTCACTTTTGATTTATGGTTCCATTTGCACTTATTTTTATTCTCTTGTGAGACACTTATAAGACAATAGCGAAATAGCATTGTCTTTAATTACAGTTAGACAAACACCGACTGATTGAAAATGTGTGAGATGAAATTCTGTATGTAGCTAAAATATCGGCTTTGCTGTTGTGTGATGCATTTAATATTCAATCCTGCACGTGTACTTTCCCAACTATTTCGGTCACATTAATTAAATTCTCGGCATTCCTCTCTTGCCTTCATTTACTCAGCTGGCAACATTGGGAAGATGTATTGCCAAAGGAAACGTTGTCTGCTAAGTGCTTTCATTGTTTAAGCTGTTGTTGAAGTGCGTATGTGAGGAAAGATAGGACGAAGAAGAATATATAACATCTAATATTGAAAGTCTCTCTGCATTGAAGTTTCGGATTTAGTTCGTCTGTTAAAATGAAAAAATCCTGTAAATTGTCAATGATAATTTTGTTGACTGTTAAACACGTGTTGAGGTTCTTTTCATTGTGCGGATGCGGATCTATTGTCAGTATTAGTAGTGTTTTAATTTTTAAAATCCTTCAGTGTACATTTATTATATAAATGGGAAAACACGTCTGTTTGTCTGTTTGTTCCAAGTGAACTTCTACACCAGTGAACCGATCAGTACGAAATTTGGCACAGAAGTTAAGTTAACAGAGGCTAATTAGATTTATTTAAAAATGTATATACCCCCTAAAAGGTATTACTTCTACCTCCTAGAATGTAACTTTCTTATTTTTTGGCTGTTTGATTCAAATTTGAAACGTTGGCTGTTGGTACTAATTGCATTACTCCAAAATAGTTATCAAGCCGTAGCCCCAATAGGGAGGGGGTTGAGAAGGGTGTGGGAAGTGGGTGACGTAAAGATAATAAAAAATGACAGATATTAGTGTCTCATCCATAGTTTTCGAGGTCATTTTAATGAATGGTGACAATCCCAACACTCTTCAAGTCCAAATTCAGCCTTGATAGATTCGGGGAAAAGGGGTGACATGTAAAAATAACTGAAAACTATAAATATTTGTGTCCAATCCATAGTTTTTTTAGGTCACTGAGATAAAAAGTGACACTCCCGAAGCCCTTAAGCCCAAGTTCAACCCTGATAGGAGGTGGGATTGAGAAGGGGTGGGAAGGTGTGAGATGTGAAAACAAATGAAAACTACAGATATCAGTGTCTAATCCATAGTTTTTGAGGTCACTTAGATGAATAGTGAAACCCCTTATGCCTTTAAGTCCAAGTTCAGCCGAAATTGGAATGGGGTGAGATGGGTAAACAGTACAATGTAAAAAATGGCAGATATTAGAGTCTAATCCATAGTTTTCAAGGTCGCTGGGATGAATAGAGACAGTCATGATGCCCTTCAAGTCCAAGTTCAGTCCCAATAGGAATTGGAGGTGAGAAGTGATGAAATGTAAAATATCAAAAATGTTGGGCAATATAACCATCGCAACTACCTTTGTGTCAGATTTCATACTGGTCGGTTAACTGGGGTAGATGTCCACGTGGAACAGACAAGCAGTCATTTTGTCCCATATAATATATATATATATATATATATTATATATATATATATATATATATAATATATATATATATATATTGTGTGTGTGTGTGTGTAGTGCGTATAACGGTATGGAATGGTACTATAGGTCTCATAATTGTTAAGGTACAGTACTGGTTCTTCTGTTAATGTAAGGTATAAAACTTTTTAGGTACTAAAAATGCATTGTATCATACATTAAGCATTGTAAAATTTGCAGTAATTATTATATGTTTGGAATGGAAAATGTTTCATATGTGTGATGAAAAATACAAGGTATATATTAGTCAAATATTAATGAAATTTTGGATAACCTTATAAATGAAAGGTTTATTGGATAATCCGAAGGAAATAAGTTACTTATGACCCTAACTCTGTCACTCAGTGCAAATACTCTCTACTTCAATATTTTGTGGTAAGCTTTTGTTACCAAACAAGACTGTCTTCAGAGCAGAACCCAGGTAAAACCAGACTGCCTCAAAAGGGCAAGACCTGGGCTGCCTCAAAGAGCAGATCCACATCTGTTTCAAGAGCAGAGCCCAGACATCCTTAAGGACAGAACCCAGGCTGCCTCAAGGGCAGAGAAGCCGATTGCTTCACAGGGCAGAGGAACCTGCCTGCCTCACAGTGCAGAGGACCTCGCCTGCTTCAAAGGGCAGAGGACGCTGCCTGCCTCACAGGGCAGAAGGCCCCACCTGCCTCACAGGACAGAGGATCCTGCCTTATCCACAGGGCAGAGGATCCTGCCTGCCTTGAAGGGCAGAGGGCCCCGCCTGCCTCAAAGAGTAGAGGACCCCACCTGCCTCAAAGAGTAGAGGACCCCACCTGCCTCAAAGAGTAGAGGACCCCACCTGCCAAAAGGGCAGAGGACCCCACCTGCCTCAAAGGGCAGATGACCTGCCTGCCTCAAAGGCCAGAGGATCCCCTCCGCCGCAAGGGGCAGTGGACCCTGCCTGCCACAAAGGGCAAAGGACCCCACCTGCCTCAATGGGCAGAGGACCCCACCTGCCACAAAGGGCAGAGAACCCTGCCTGCCTCAAAGGGCAAAGAACCCCACCAGCCACAAAAGGCAGAGGACCCTGCCTGCCTCAAAGGGCAGAGGGCCCTGTCTGCCTCAGGGCAGAGGACCCCACCTGCCTCAAAGGGCAGAGGACCCTGCCTCTGTCTGTCTCTAAAGGCAAAGAACCACGCCTTTCTCAAAAGGCAGGGGACCCTGTCTGCCACAAAGGGCAGAGGACCCCACCTGGCAAAGTAGGCACAGAACCCCACCTGCCACAATAGGCACAGGACCCCACCTGCCACCAAGGGCAGTGTACCCCACCTGCTGCAAAGGGCAGAGAACCCCACCTGCCTCAAAGGCCAGATGACTCTGCCTGCCTCGAAGGGCAAATGACCTGCCTGCCTCAAAGGGCAGAGGACCCCACTTGACTCAAAGGGCAGAGGACCCCGTGTACCTCAAGGGGTAGAGGACCCCACTTGGCTCAAAGGGCAAAGGACCCCGTGTGCCTCGAAGGGCAGAGGATCCCCCCTGCTGCAGTGGCCAGAGGACCCTGTGTGCCTCAAAGAGCAGAGGATCCCCCCTGTCTTAATGTTCAGACCCCCACCTGCCTCAAAGGGTAGAGGAACCCATCTGCCGCAAAGTACAGAGGACCCTGTCAGCCTCAAAGGGCAGGGGACATCACCTGCCACATTAGGCACAGGACCCCAGCTGCTGCAAAGGGCAAAGGACCCCACCTGTCTCAATGGGCAGAGTACCCCACCTGCCTCAATGGGCAGAGGATCCTGCTTGCCCCAATGGGCAGAGGATCACGCATGCCTCAATGGGCAGAGGACCCCACCTGCCACAAAGGGCAGAGGCCCCGCCTGCCGCAAAGGGCAGTGGACCTCACCTACCTCAATGGGCAGAGGATCCTGCCTGCCCCAATGGGCAGAGGATCAAGCATACATCAATGGGCAGAGGACCCCCTCCTGCCTCAATGGGCAGAGGATCCTGACTGCCCCAATGGGCAGAAGATTACACATGCCTTAATGGGCAGAGGAGCCCGCCTGCCTCAAAGGGCAGAGGACTCCACCTGCCTCAATTTATAAGTATTTATATTTATAAATTTTGAGTTTGATAGTAAATTTTTTATTTAAAATTTTTATAAGTATTTTTTTCAGCAGTTTATTTAATTTTGTGACACTCCCAATGTCCTATAAGTCTAAGTTCAGCCCTGATAGGGGAGGGGGGTGAAAAGGGGTGAAACATAAATGTAAAAAATGACAGATATTGAGTGTCTAATCCAAATTTTTTGAGGTTGCTGCAATGAATAATGACACTCCTGATGCTCTTCAAGTTCAGCCCCAATAGGAAGGGGGGTTGAGAAGTGGTGAAATAAAAAATGCAGGGCAATTCAACTGTAGCAACTACCTTCACAGAAAGGGGAGAGAGTAAGAGGGAGAAATACTATTGTCATTCACAGTTTTCCCAGGCAGTGCCGGGTGGTCAGCTAGTACACACACACACACCACACACACACATATATATATATATATATATATATATATATATATATATGTGTGTGTGTGTGTGTGTGTGTGTGTGTATGTGTGTGTATCTGTGTTTGTATGTATGTAATTATATATTTATTTACCAGTATGTATATATATATATATGACTGTATTTGTCAACTTTGTTAATTCATGTTAACCTTTCGTTGTAGATAAAACCACGAAAAAACATGGCGGTTTTATCGTGGTTTCTCTCATAAATAGATTACGCATAATTTTGTCATCTTTAGCCAACACTCGGCATAATGTGATGTTCTTAATTTATCAGTCCGTCATCCTCCGTTCCCTGTCTCTATGCTATTTGATAAAAATAGTTTTAATTCCCATATGATTTTCAGTTGAAGTAATACTTTGATTTTATTTGATTTTTCTTTAATTTCGTGTTACTTTCATTATTGTTTTTCATCTTGGATAATCAGTCAACTGAAAATTTCTTTGGTGGTTATATATGGCGTACGTCAGGTATAGATTCTTCAAAGATTAACTTTGATATGGTTAGCAATTACAGATTAAGGAAATTTGTGTAGGCAGAAGTCTGAAGCTACGAGTGAGGTCTTCTTGTGGTTATTGCGGATGTAGGCAGTGAAACAGAAACCCTTGTGTGTCAGAACAGTTGTGTTGCACCTCTACACCATGCAAAAGGAATACGTGATAAATTAGTCACAGATATTTAAAAAAACGAAAAAGTTTCTTTCAGAAGTGCACTACACTAGAGCTGCATGTACGTTTGCATGGTTCCACAAATTCACTTTACTTGGGCCCCTTCTTGATTTTGTCTTCATTAAGGGAATGGGGTTGGGATGAAATTGTTGTTTAATTATTGATGTTTTTGGGGGAGGGGAAAGTTTGGCATATAATACTAGCTTTAGCCTACCCTGGCCGTAGAGACCATACCACCACTGCTCGACCATGTATTGTTCTCTGGGATAACTGTCCCCGACATTAGTGGCTTCGAGTCAACATGAAAACTGTGACGTTTATGATCTCTTTCTTTGTAAACCCTTGAAATCTGCTCTAGTCTGATATCACCCCCCTTTTTAATGCCTTAGGACTTAGGTGAAATATAACCTTACAGATTTTCTTTGTTAGTATTCATCCCTTAAAGTTATTTTGCACAAAACATTCGCTCATTTTTAATGCGACACGCAGTTATGACATACTGACGGTTATTTTGCACAAAACATTCGCTCATTTTTAATGCGACACGCAGTTATGACATACTGACGGTTTTAATATTATTTTTATGGTTGTTTTGTATGGTTATTTTTGACTTTATCTCTCTCGGATAGGATGAACTTTTGTCTAGGTAAGTCGTCGCTGTGATTTTCAATAACAGCCTATATCCTGTATAATAATTGTTTGTATTTAGCTTTAGTAGATTGTTCAAGGTTAAATTAACAGTATTTAAGTTGAGAGCTTTGCTTCATATATATTTTAGTTGTGAATATATTTTGTCTTCAAATATATTCTTGTTTAACTG
>NC_087200.1:85279443-85289443 GCF_015104395.2 Macrobrachium nipponense | reverse complement strand
GAATTCCGCTAAATATTTATTTAGACATGTATGATAAGTGAAATTCTTAATGGAAATGTCTTATCCTGCCTATCCCAGCATTTACTGCCATTCATTTCCCACAATATTCATTTATTGAATTACCTATTAGTTACACTTTACCCTTCCTGGTATTGGGCGATAGCTATATATTGTATATGCGTTATGTCGAGAGCCAAAAGCGTGTTCAGTTCTGGTTAGTTAATTATTTGACCATATCCGTGATCATTTTTTTCTTTTCTTCCTGGAACTGGAAAAGGCAAAAACGTATTTATTTCTCGTTAGGTAAGAGTTTGAAAAACCTTATATAAACTGATGTTTGAGTATTACTGTAAGAAACCCAGATGAAACATTAAAACAGTTGTAATATCTGGTTGATGTTCTTGAGAATATCCAAAACAATTTTTTCTAATATTTCTTCTTTATCTTTATTTTAATATAAGTATTACACCTTACTGCAACGTCCTTAATAGTTGTCGGTAATTTTTTGTTGTGTCCATTGACAATTTGCATAGTGGGAGCTTTCATGTGTACCTGCATTTATCTACCGTATTATAATATAATACCTTGAGAAACTCACCTTGATTAAATTCTTGAAAATGAAAGGTACATGATCATAAACATTTCTTAATTAACAGTAGGGCCGACATGATCTTGGGGCCTGTTTTTTTGAAGTAAGTGTGACATGATCTTAGGATTTTTGGTCTAGACGTGATAGCAAGTCACATTTTGCTTTTGGAAATCTGACACGGTCTTCTGCATAATTGCTCTTGGAAATTTAAGGTCTGACATGTCTTTAGGCTATTATTATTATTATTATTATTATTATTATTATTATTATTATTATTATTATTATTATTATTATTATTATTATTATTATACTGGCTATATATCAACCTTTTTGGCTTTTCAGTTTAGATTTTTCCCCTTTTTGAGAATGAAAGTTGATCATTCATAATTTTTGTTTCGTGATGTAAGAATTAAGTTGCGAGTTTTGCGTAATTTTTAATGAATATTAACCGGACAGAAAAGAGAAATTTATTCGCCGAAGAATCTTAGGAATAACTACTTGTTTTTAAGGAAACTTGAAGGAAGCTCTGGATACAGTGTGTAAATTAGGGAAAATGTTACAGAATAAAAAAGAGGGAGTTGCTTGAATTCTTAGACTTGGCAGCCGAGAGAAGAAAGATTCCAAATAGAATAATTTGGGCATTGTTGATCACATGCAAATTGAGATTGTTGATCAATTAGAAAGTGGTGATTGTTGATCAATAAGAAAATAGTGATTGTTGATCACTTAGAAAGTAGTGATTATTGATCACTAAGAAAATAGTGATTGTTAATCACTTAGTAAATGGCGATTGTTCATCACTTAGAAATGTTGATTGTTCATCACTTAGAAAATGGTGATTGTTGATCACGAAGAAAATAGTGATTGTTGATCACTTAGAAAATGGCGATAGTTCATCACTTAGAAAATATTGATTGTTCATCACTTAGAAAATGGTGACTGTTCTTCCCAGGATGTGTGAGTTCACTGTTCAAGGTCCATTGAGGTAAGAGGGAACTTTCTTCCCTACCTTAGTGGAAGGTAATAAATAGTCACTGAAAATGTATTCTTAGAAAAGATGGTAAGAGCATCTTGTTCGCATGAAAAATTGAGGACTATAAAACATAGTTGAAAGCTCATTAGATAATCAGGCGATTCAACCTGGTTTCATGTCTGTTAGTCTTGGGAAACAAAATAGAAAGCATGATGAAAGTGAGCGGATAAACGTTTAGTATTCGAAGAAAAATCATTAGAATTATAATTTCGAAATGAGATACTTAATACTTAAAAATTAGAGAACGTACTTGAAGTTGAGTGATGTCTCCGGGAAAAGGCGAAAGCTTGTAATATATAAATATATATTAAAAAAAAGAGAGAAAAAAAAAGAGGCATATACGACGTGGTTTTCCTCTAACCATTGCGTCGTCTTTGTTCATGATTTTGTTCCCTCCAGTATCCCCCCCCCCCAAAAAAAAAAAAAAAAAAAAAAATTATTGACAGGGGTGGCTTGACGGATGTACAGTATGACAAATCATATCATCCTTTGGTGTCACACCCAGGATTCGGTGTCGCTCCGCCGTTCTGGACATTTCAATTTGCTTCATGTTGTGTATTTTACAGTTTTTTGTTTATATTATGTGTAAGTATCAAGATCTGGGCTCAGATTTAAGAGGAAATTCAGGATTATTACCTGCAAAAAAGTGCAAAGAATTTGCGCAAAAAGGAATCAAGTTACCTATGCTAAACCACCTAGAGGAAAAGGGACTTATAAATAAAAGTTTGTTGAAGCAAAAGGTAAACTGAAAAAAATTAGAAACGATCAAATTAGATAAAAAAAATAGATAACTAAATAAGAATAATTATGATGTAAATACATTTGTTTATAATTACCAGGAAAACTAAAAATGAGATAATGTGAATAAAAGTAAAGTTAAAATAAATATTAGCGTTGTTAATGCCGATTTATTCTAGGTATGTGTGAAAACGCTTGTTATGGGTTCAGGCACAGCTCAGTGTGACCAGTAAAAGCTACAGGCACAGTGCTAACCTTAAGACAATGGTGACTATTTTGACAACTGCCGTCAACTCTCCTAAATTCTTCATGAACAAAGGAACCGTTCGCAAAGAGGGCAACTTCGTAAACTATGCTTCATCAGCAAAAACGACAAGTAAAGATATCTGCGTTAAATTCAGAATCAGATAAGAGACTCATTGTAGGACATAATGAATAAAGAATGCTTCCCTTAGGAGGACGAAGAGCCCATCAATCAACGTTCGAATCCTGAATGCCCGTAAGCAACCTTTTAACCCTCACGCGGGGAAATATAATGGCCAAGACAAAAGTAGTTTCTCTCTCTCTCTCTCTCTCTCTCTCTCTCTCTCTCTCTCTCTCTCTCTCTCTACTTTTCATTAATATTCTTTTATCCTTTATCGTCCCCGTGGGAGTGACGGAAGGAGAAAGGCGTCCTCAAGGTGAGGATCTTTAAAGAGTTGATAGAATACAAATCAGATATTAATGTTGTCTTTTTATTTTTTATTTTTAACCGTGAACCATCATATTAGTGAAAGTTTTTGTGTATGTATTACATAGTCGCCCTGTCGAGTGACTCTGAGCATGGCATCACCGTTGAGAGCTCATTTCCTGGCAGGGAATAAAGATTGCGAGTCTGTTTACCTCAAGAAGGGAGTTATATACCTGGTACTTGGTCGACCTGTGGGTTGCAGCTATGGTGGAGCAGGGCATTGGGCTCGCAGTTTCACCCCAGAACACTTACTGAGAACTGCAAGGTTAACTACTTCTAGAGCCAAACCCTTTAAAAAGCAAGGTGCGCATGTAGTGGGATCAGATTATGTCATGTAACTTCTTTGAATTTGTTTATTTTTCAGCAAAGAAAATGCGACACATTGTTCCTTGCATGGGAAGGAGAACTTTGAATATTACTGCCCCTTTATCTTTTCAGCATAAAATTTACCTTTCGGTTTTTGTCGAAACACACACACACACACACACACACACACATATATATATATATATATATATATATATATATATATATATATATATATATATATACGATATGAGAGATGAGAGAGAGAGGAGAGAGATAGTTCCTAATATGTTGAATCCTGAGAAGTTCAATATCTTACATTATTCAATGTCACATCTTCAAGTTTACCTTCAAGTTTACCTTCATGTTTGCTTCAATACTGGGGTAATTTTTAAGAATTCCAAGAGTCCGCCGGATGTTTGCTCAATGAGAAGGCTATAATCATCAACGTGTTTTTGTTTAAAATTTAATGGGTAAATTTCATGTGCTTGTTTAATATTCTTAGTCCGAATGCTTATCAATTCCTGCAGACCTCACTGTACATATTTCCTGTTTACGAAATAATTTTGCATTGTATCGCAACCAGGTTATGGTTAATTAGGATCTGTGGTATTTGACACCATTTCGAAATTTTAGGAATATAGAATTGTATTTCTTGCTTATGAGTTGTTTCCTGTAATTTTGCAGTCTGAATGCATGAGTGCCATTTGTAAATAATTTGGAAGGCAGCGATTCTCCCCAAAAGCTTTCAATTTCCTGAACTTAATACTAATGCCTGCTTGTGTATTTCATGGATCCTATAGTCTTTCTTCGTATAAGAGGCAGGTCTGTCGCTTTGTCTTGAATAGGCCTCTCCCTTAGTCCTTCCATTTTCTAATTGTTTTCCTCGAGCTTGGTTTAGAAAATAGCATTACGTTTCTTGTCCCGTTGTGTTTTACACTGGAAGAATGAAAACTAAATTGTTTGTCTGTATAACGAAAGCGTAAAAATTATGTGGAACCGCATTCAAGAGATTCGTCGATTGTTGTCCGACTGTACTTAAACCACAGCTTATGTTCATCCAAATGATGATGATTTAAATATTCTTTTGTATTAGCAATCGTTCGTTTCTTTATTCAGAGCTTATCTTACTTTTAGACCGCCGAATTTTAAAGTCTGCTCTTATTTTGTGGATAAAAAGTATTTCACAGTAAAATGACCCAAAGATCTTCATCTTCCTTTATTAGTATTGCATTTTTATTTTTTTTTTTATTTTTTTAAAGGCATCGAAGCTTTACTTCGAGTCCTGTTACCTAATGTTTACAGGAATGGTGACATGGTTTCACTCTTTTGCTACCAGTAAAGATATAATTTTCGTTGAGTTTTGCAACATCATTAACTTAAAATATGTGAGTAACACTGCTCTGAAGTCTGACTATCTGTCTGTTAGCTAGTGAGATAAGTTTAAACATGTAACATGATGCTTGAGATGGAAACACTGATTGCATTAAAAAAAAGATATCTTTCGGCACCTTCTCACGGGGGACCACCGACTATTTTCCATGACACTTCATCTCCTGTGCAATAACAACTGTTAAATATCGTTTCTTTATTATCATAACCTTTTCTTCAGCCGACCATAAAGGTCAGAAATTTCAAAACACGACCTTGCTTCTCATCATAACTGTACCCTTCCAAGTTTCAAAACACACACACTCTCTCTCTCTCTCTCTCTCTCTCTCTCTCTCTCTCTCTCTCTCTCTCTCTCTCTCTCTCCCGATTTTGTGTGGGTCCCTCATTCCTGCTGTGGGTTTGTGAAGCTCGTTTGTGCTCTCTCTCTCTCTCTCTCTCTCTCTCTCTCTCTCTCTCTCTCTCTCTCTCTCTCTCTCTCGTGAAAAATGTCTATTATATGCTCATGTGCAAATAAGTTGTGGTTCTCTCAGGGAAAAAGTGTATGATACAACACACACATATATATATATATATACTACAGAAGTATTTTACATCATTGTGGATTGTATCGCCTTATATATATATATATATATATATATATATATATATATATATATATATATATATACTATATATATATATATATATATATATATATATATGGGAATACAATCCACAATGATGTAAAATCCTTCTGTAGTTTAAAATATATATTTCTTGTACAGGAAACTTATAGCTTTCGACCAACAGCTATGGTCTTGTTCACTAAAGACCACAGCTGATGGTCGAAAGCTATAAGTTCCTGTACAAGAAATATATATTTTAAACTACAGAACGATTTTATATAAGTTGTAGAATGTATCCCCATTTGCTTAGAGGTACGACGTAGTACCTAGCTTCTGCATATTATATATATATATATATATATATATATATATATATATATATATTATACACACATATATAATATATATATATATATATATATATATATATATATATATATATACATCATACATATAATATATATATATATATATATGATATATATATATATATATATATATCTATATATATATATATACATATATATATATATCTATATATATATATATCTATATATATATATATATATATAATATATATATACATATACATACATACACACATAGATAGCATCTGGTATGTTTCTTGTTGCTACAATTATATAGCCTACTGGCAATAAGTACAGCGTAAAAATGTCTGCAACGGGAATGTTTCGCATGAAAATGGCAAGAAGGCTGGTCATATATTCTGTGATGGTTCTGAGGATGTGTGTGGTGTACTCTTATACTTTGGAGTAGTTGTTTGGGGGGGGGGGGGGGAAGAATGTTGAATTGCATGTCGTGATTAAGCCAGATTGAGTATTGTGATGACATTTGGCCGAATGAACATGCCCCTCTGAAAAAAATAAACACAAAAACGAGGAATCCGTTATAATGTGGTTTGGACAGAGTGTCTGGCTTCAAGAAGGCGACAGAAATAGTAGTGAGATGGACATAACAAATGTATTTTGTAGGTTATAATGAAGACTGTTTAAATGATTACCGTTGTGGTACCAGTGACGTTTATTGAGAATTTTTAGACTTTAATTCTGTTGATTCAAGGGGTACAGATTTTTAAAAAATCACTCATGTTTATGGTATGATATCTTGTCAGAGCATTTATAATGTATTTACACAACTGAAAGTATGCATACATATGATTATAAATGCATGCTTTGACATTTATTTGTGATTATCTGATGACACGCACCAACACCTAGGTCCTAGGCATACGTTTTGGATATATTAAGCATATCTAAAGAAAATTTTTGAAGATTGTAAAAGATAACGCACACGTTCGCACATTGCATTAATTTATTGACATTTTTGACATGGGAGCGGATATATGTATTTCGGAAAGGCCGAGTTTTATGGTGATATACCATTTTGCCTACGGTAGAACTTTGGGATTACAGCCTGGCAATTGCGCGATGTGTAAGCAAGGCCTTTCTTATCCAGCATTACCTCGAATAATGCATTCAAATCAATTGTTTTTTATGACCCGGTGCCTTGTGTTTTCGGTGGTCGGTGTTCTCTATCTCATGCAAATTCCGCGAGTTTTATATCTTGGTTTCGTGTTCTGGCGAGTGTTGACGTTCTTAAGGGAATGAACGGACTGTTTCGTGAACTTTGAGAGGAGTTTACTCCCCAGTCTTTGCTGTTAACTTTTTGCCTATGAAATGCTCGTGACGCCTCGGAAACAAATTCCTCTGAGGGGATTCGGTCGTTTTATGAATCGTTTTCTTGTTTCGTATGTAAAAGTGGATTGTGCAACCTTTTACGCTTAACGAGATTGGAGGAATCATTTAAAACAGCTTTTTGTGTGGCTGGAAATCAATGAATGTTACCTCAGCAGACCACGTTAATGGCTGTGGATTTACTCGTGTTACTCGTGTGTGTGTGTGTGTGTGTTGTGTGTGTGTGTGAGTGTGTGTGCGGGCGCGCACGAACGCACAGGCTAAATACCTCATGAAAACTGCCGTACTGAATCTGAAGAAACGTTGCATATATACACTATTCATTGAAGACCTTGAATTACTCAGATTTAGGGATAATCTACCTGAGTTGACGATTTTTAACCTCTCTCTCTCTCTCTCTCTCTCTCTCTCTCTCTCTCTCTCTCTCTCTCTCTCTCTCTCTTGACCTATAAATTGGCTTTGGTAAGTGATAGCTAAGAAGGAAAAATCTGACAGTGATGAAAGATTTTGAGTGTGAGCCGGAGGAGAAATGAGAATGTTCGAAATTCATATCAGCATCAAGAGCAGGAGTCTGCTTGAAAGTGGAAGCAGGGAAGAATGAACGTTCTGTATGATTGGGACGAAATGTTTGTCTTGACTCAGATGAATGATTTATTCTCAGTTATGGAAGAAGGTGGCTTCAATTTCAGAGGTTAACAAGCCTTGAGATAAACGTTGCGGTGGAAACTTTGTCATAGAAGAATAGAATTCATTATGTTTTATGATGGAAAAGGACTCCTGGAAAACTTAAGTTTGACTGAGTGGTAGGAATCATAGAAGAAGGAAGTGTTGATATTTTCCGGATACTTGGATAGATATGAAAGGTGTATTCAAAGGATGACGAGGTTTATATGTAGGTGAGAGGAGTAGTGCCGTCAGTGGTACCTCACGGGGTGCACTGTAGGTAATCCTATAGTAGATTCACATCAACCGTGCATTTGACGTCTAGGCCAGTCCCTTACGACGCTCCTGATTGGCTGTTGGTAAGGCAATCACAGGGCTGGAAACTCTCCTGAAAGACTTGTCCCTCAGGAGAGGTGGAACATACATCCTGCCTATGTGAACTCTCGAGAGAGACTGAGAATTTCCAGCCCTTTGATTGGCTTATCAACAGCCAATCAGGAGCGTCGTAAGGGACTGGCCTAGACGCCAAATGCACGGCCCCTAGCTGCAACCCCTTTCATTCTTTTTACTGGACCTCCATTCATATTATTTTTCTTCCCTCTTGCCATCCACCCTCTCCTAGCAATTATTTCATAGCGCAGCTGCGAGGTTTTATTCCTGTTACACCTTTCAAACCTTTCTACTCTCAGTTTCCTTTCCAGCGCTGAATGTCCTCGTAGGTCCCAGATTTGTGTCTTTGGCCTGAAGTCTATATTCTATTCCATTTTCGCTCTTGATTCAGTAGCTAGCAGCTGAAGAATATCAGTGGCAGCTACTTTCCTTTGGTCTTATGCCATTTACTATTAAGGGAACCGGCCAGTTGCCGAAAAAACTGAACACATGTACAGTATAGTCATGTGTACATAAATGCACACTAAGTTTTCAGAAGCTCAGTAACGAACGGTACTGTACAATAAAGCCAGAGATTCAAGCAACAGCATATTAATCACAGATGATGAATAACCCATGCTGACTAGGAGACGCGATGTCCCGAAACTGTCTGTGAATTATACAGGATCCCTAAAATTTGCGGTTTTATTGCATGCATACAGAGATGTTTATGATAAACCCTGTAACTTATATAAAAAAAAACCTGCATCCTAAAAGATAAGTTACTTTTCAAACTTATATTGTTGATCCATTTAGTTTAGACTCATGGATTTAGACTTATGGAATTTCCTATGGTAGAGAGAGAGAGAGAGGATAAAGATAGGGGTCCAAGGTCTTTGTCGATAAGGCATCATCTTACAGGGCGTATCTCTTTGTGCCAGAGCGTCTGCTGCATCCGTTTTCAGCAGGAATTTCCCTTTCATCATATTGGTCTATCAGCAGAAGACGAATTCATAATATTTCGTCCTCAGCCGTCTGAGGTTCTGTCTTTCTTTAACCAAAACGATGATCGCGGTATGGTGAGGACGAAGGGAAAGAGGCGGGATGTTCGGTATTACACTTATCAAGAAGTATCACACGTAGGGACTCAGCTTTTATGTCGCTCTATACCGTATAAACACATGTCGATATGCATTCACATATGCAAACATGACTATCTTCTGCTTGGCCTTACCCATGTGTGCGCGCGCGAGCTTCGTTGATGTGTTGCTGGTATGAGGTGATGAGTGCATGATGAATCTGTGACGAGTAAGCGAAGGTGCAGACGTCCTTTTGGACTGTGATAGGTGAAGAGAGTGAATCAATAATTCATGGCGCGCAGTCTGTCAGTCAGGGAGTCGGAGGTGGCTGGAAGGCTTCGGGTATGATGTCAACAGTGTTTATCTCTCTACCCCCTGCCGACTTCGATGGTACTTGGCGCCTGGAGTTCCACCCCTACTTATCGTTAAGTATGTTGCTTTTAACCAAGTTTTAATCCCACTTTGGTTTTTGAGATTGGTTTAACTGTCCTCAAATATTCCTGCTTGTGTTTTTGTTTGTTATTTTGTTTGTATGGTGTTTTTACGTTGCATGGAACCAGTGGTTATTCAGCAACGTGACCGACGGCTTTGCGTGACTAACGAACCACGTCGAAAGTGAACTTCTATCACCAGAAATACACATCTTTGACCCCTCAATGGAATGACCGAGAATCGAACTCGCGGCCACCGAGGTGGCAGGTCAAGACCATACCAACCACGCCAATGAGGCGCCTTGCTTGTGTTTTTCAGTGCTCTGGCTGCATAGTATTACTTGCTCCTT